>NC_135369.1:163460332-163785957 GCF_049243985.1 Paroedura picta
AGACCCAGGTTCAAATCCCCAGACTGTCATGGAAGCTCAGATATCTGTGGCCTGAGTTGGCCCCCAAGATTTGTGTCACACATAACATCAAAGAATGAATATTCCTTAACACTGTGGAACCATCTTTGGCTCATGAATGGGGCTTGTGGGGAGGATCAGCTTCAGCCTTCCTTCACACACTTCTTTTTAGAGCCAAAACAGCTGTGTGTTCCCCCTGTTGTGTGACTTGGGATAAAGAGAAAATAAAGAGCTGCACCAGTCGCAGGAGATTGGGAAAAAAAAAGAAATAGGGCCAAGGCCGATAGTGCAAAAGCAGATATAAACGCCTTTTATTATTCGGTTAAGTTTCCAAAAATTCTCCACATGTTCCATCAACAGGCCTCATCAGGGGAACTGGTTCATCTTGCAGTAGTTCTTCACAATGAGTAAAAATCAGTAGCTGCTGAAATCCTCAGAAACAATAGCTCCCTGGTGTTACATAGAATCAGGGTTGGAAGGGACCTGTTTCTCCACCTTGGGCTCATTATGACCGAGCAGTAATCTCAGGGCTCTCTCAGCCCCACCTACCTCACAGGCTGTCTGTTGTGGGGAGAGGAAAGGGCAGGTGACTGTAAGCCGCTTTGAGACTCCTCCAGGCAGTAAAAAGCATCATCCAAAAGCCAACTCTTCTTCTTTTTCATATATGCATAGTTGTGCTGATGAGTTTGGGCTTCGATCCAGTCCTGCCTTCAAGTACGTTGTCTGCTCTTCTCATTGGCATTCGTCACTCAATGTGTTTACGGTTTATTCCTCTACTCTGGCATGGCTCTTTTCTTCTACCTTTGCCTACACGCTTTCCCTGAAGGGGATTATGTGGCATATTTGCTTTTGCTGATACCCATGAAAGAATGAGTTCATAGAAGGAAAACATACCTGTCTGAAAGTGTCTCAAATCGTTTCCTGAGCTTTTCTGATCCAATTCCACCAACAGTGGACGTGCCTGTGGGGCCCATATATAGGCTCAGAAGGAAGTGTGCTCAAGAAGCCATTTAGCAGTTTCTGGAGCAGCCCCTTTGGTTTCTGCCTCACATTCGCAGCAAGCCGGTTGTATGTCTGTAGGCCATAAACTGGGCCTACAGTTTATTGATTTTTGCTTGAGAAATGCTTCTGTGCCTCTGTAACTTCTGGTGGGAGTTTTAAAGAAAACTCTCACTATTTTGTTCTATCCATTGGCACTGTTGTGGTATGCTGGGCGAAGCATCAGGACTCCCATCACTGTTTCTTTGCAACAGTGAATGCTACCCTCCTCCTCTGAGAAGCTTATATTTTCTTTCAATCGTTGACCCTTTGGGACAGTCCTGTGGGAGTAAACAGTGCCGCTCTTCTCATCTTCCCTTTTGCACAGGGAAATCTCCTACGTGAGTTGGTAGCAAAGATGCCAGACCCCAGGTGGGACCTGCGGATCCCCCGGAATTACAGCTCATCTCCAGACTGAAAGAGACCAATTCCCCTGTAGAAATTGGTTGCTTTGCAGGGGGAGAAGGGGGTCCATAGCATTATACTCCCCTGAGGTCCTTCCCCACACCCCATCCCGCCCACTCCCAGCTCCACCCCCAAAATCTCCATCTATTTCCCAACCAAGAGCTGGCAACCCTACATGGTAGGTAGACTTGGCTGATTTCTCAGAGCAAGATTTAGAGAGGGTGAGGAGATGGAAGCGTTCAGCTATGTTCCCTCCAGGCTGTTTCCTGACAGAATCCCATCCCCCACGTCTGGAAGCCTTTCATTAAAGGGAAACATCCACAGGACATTGTGTTCATTCAGAGCACTTTCCTGGGATCTCCTATAAACCTGATTACAGAGTGGCCGCAGAGCCGAGTCTGTGGCCCACACAGCTGAACTCTGCTTTCACAGGGGGGGGGTGGCTTGAGTATTTGCACCACCCTCTTTAGCCTTTTCAGGGGCTTTCTCCCCTTTCCATGCTGAGCCTAGCTGTAGTGTTAGCGTGGAGGGGAAAAAAGGGGGGCTGCAGGGTCCCTGGCTCCAGTGCTTTTGCACAAACACAATAGGAGGGAAAAGATGTGGGTGTGTGGGTGTGTGGGGGGAAACAGAGGAGATGGGCGTGTGTGGACACATCCCAGCCCATTTCTCTTCTGCTTTTTGCGGCTGCTTTTGGCACTTTCCTGTTCCCATATGGGTGTCCCTTCAGGTATCATCAAATCACCAAAGGTTGTTTGTGGTGGGCATAAACCCAGTCAGATGCTAGTCTCCTCCCGCCATATGCTAAGATTGAAGAGGAAACCTGAGCCAGTTAGCTATCCAGATAGCGTGGGGTACCAGAATGAGGTCAGGGACTTCCCCAATAATAATAAGAGCTGGTTTTTGTACTCCAGTTTTCACAATCTGAAGGAGTCCCAGATCAGCTTATGAAATCCTTTTCTTTCCTCTCCCCAAACAGACACTCTGTAAGGTAGGTGGGGCCGAAAGAGCTCTGAGAAAACTGTGACTGGCCTAAGGTCACCCAGCTGGCTGCATGTGGAAGAGGAGTGGGGAATCAAACCAGGTTCTCCAGATGACGGTCCACTGCTGTTTAAACCACTGCACCATGCTGGCTTACTGGAATTCTGAACCATGAGTCGATCCCAGTTACTGTTAAAGTAATGAAAATAATTTTAGTAATGGACCCCCATATATATGTTACAAATAACTGAAAACTGAAAACTAACCTCCACCTGAAAAGTACCTGCTCCTACTGCCAGATTGTACAAGGAGGCTCTGTTTTGGGAACCTGCCATAGCAGAGGTATGTCTTGTTGGCAGATGCCCATAATCTTCGCCCCTCCACAGGCCTTTCCAGTGTCAGCTCAATGCCTTTTTTAATCTGGAAGGTCTTTTAAAATTGAATACTTGTTCTGCTTTTAAACTCCGTTAAATTATTGAAATGGTATTGACCTGTTTATCCTTACATTTTATTTCTGGGCTGCCTGGAGCAATCTTAGCATGCAAATGCAGCACCTGAGTCAATCTGTCAATGAATTAATAAGAGCTTCCATCTTCAGCCTCAGTGTTCCATGTGAGGGCAGGGAGAAAGAGAGGAGGGAGAGAACATGCAGGTCTGGAGCAAAATGATATCGGCGTTTCTCATACGAACGCTGGTCTGTTCCTAGCATCCAAGTTCCACTTTTCATGGAACATGCCACCCATTAACTGGCACGAAGAATCCTTTTCCTTGTGGGCAAAATGGCAGGGTGGTTTTTTAGGGGAAGAAGTACTGTATCCTGAGACTGAATATTCATCCTATGGAGGCCTCACTCACTCACTCACTCACTCACTCACTCACTCGAATAAATCTTTGTTGGTCTTAAAGTTGCCATTGGGCTCAAATTTTGTTGTACTTACTCCTTCCAATCCGTATCACAGGTGGCAGAGAGCAAAGACCAGTGAGGCTGCTGCCTGTATAGCAGAAGTTTCCACGATAATACAAAATAATTCAGGGCATCTAGAAAGCCATCCAATCTATTCTTTTCTTGCCCTGCTAGTTTGGGCAGATAGAAAATTCCAAGTTGTCTTCGAAGGCCAAGCTGTGAAAAACAATGTACGATGGTCTAAGCAGTGCCTGAATGAGAATAACAGGGTGCTTCTTTTCCAGGCGATAAGCTACAGAAAATTCACTCCAAAGGATATTCACTAGGCAAAAGCAATGCTGAATCACAGATTGCCCCTAAAATTCTTCTCCAAATCCAGCAAAGCATCTACTTCCTGGCCCTTTGAGTCCCCTTCTGCCAATATCTCCCTTGTATGTCATTATTTCCCCTCATCCAACCCATCACTGGATTGAGGCATTTTTAATGAGAATCCAGTGCCTCATCTGCATACGGTGAATAGAGGAAATTACATAGACTGACCAATCCTTATTTAAAGGTCCGTGATCAAGAACCATTATGAGAACTAGCCGCCTATAGGCATGATCTTTCTATATTCGGTTACTAAAAGTACGCATAAGCTTGAGGATCCAGAAAATAACTAAACAAACGCGCCCCTTTGTAATAACATCTAAAGACAAGTTCGTTCATGAATTTCTGAAGTATAAGGCAATTCCGATAATACATCACGTTTGCAAAACTTGAATGGAGACATGTAACATCAGGAGCATCTCTGATTTTGGGGGCCCACAGTTTAAAATAATAGCAGACTGTCAAACATTTTTTCACGCCCTCTTTTCTGTCCTTGGCCTCTGTCCTCCAAATGTCAGATGTGGTCCAGCAGAATCAACCAAATGTAATTAACATAGACTACTGAATCCTCATCAGTTTGTAACAACCTTCGGTCACGATTGATGTGGGCTGGTTTTGAATGGTTGACCTAAAGGTGAAAGGCTTTTATCCCTCAGACTACAAATATTGATCTCTGGCCATCTCATGGACTCAACCTTATGACAGAGATAAATTGGGACACCTTCTGGTTAGCTTGGCTGCCCTGACCTTTGCTTTATCTATGATGTGTATGGAAAACCTGTTTTATTTAGTTTGCTCACAAAATGAGCAGCCCCTCTTTTATCGTGTTTTAAGTCCAGGTGTTTGTATGTAGCAGAGACATGGAACACAGGGAGCCGTTTAGCTTTCGTATGCTAAAACTACACTGAATTCCCACCTATCCAGATTTTGAGAGGGAGAGGAACGGGGGGTAGGGCAGAGATATTTTGCATTCCATCCCTTTCATGCACTGTTCATGCAGGGGCTACTGCTCAATGGTTAGGCATCTGACTTTAACGCAAAAGGTCCCCGGTTCAACCCCAGCATCTCCAGTTAAAAGGATTTGGTTGGAGCTGATTTGAAAGACCTCAGCCTGAGACCCTGAAAAGCCACTGGCAGTCTCAGTGAGAGTCAGTTTGGTGTAGTGGTTAGGAGTGCGGATTTATAATCTGGCGAGCCAGGTTCGATTCTGCACTCCCCCACATGCAGCCAGCTGGGTGACCTTGGGCTCGCCACGGCACTGATAAAACTGTCCTGACCAAGCAGTAATATCAGGGCTCTCTCAGCCTCACCCACCTCACAGGGTGTCTGTTGTGGGGAGAGGAAAGGGAAGGCGACTGTAAGCCCCTTTGAGACTCCTTTGGGTAGAGAAAAGCAGCATATAAGAACCAACTCTTCTTCTTCTTCTTCTTCTTCTTCTTCTTCTTCTTCTTCTTCTTCTTCTTCTTCTTCTTCTTCTTCTTCTTCTTCTTCTTCTTCTTCTTCTTCTTCTTCTTCTTCTTCTTCAAGTACACAGTCGTAACCTTGATAGGCCAATGTGTAAGTATAGACTCAGTTCCATGTCTTCATATATGTATTTTTCACCTTTGTTGGTTTTTTGGTTATTCCCTCAGTATACAGGTCCCATGTTATATTAATGGAGACATTTCCCTGAAGTTATACCAGCCAATCAGAGGCTATGGGGGCAATATGGTAGCATCATTTCACATTGCCAGTTAGGGATGACTGTATAACAACTCCAAGTGTTCCAGGCATGGTAATCTGGGTAGCAGTATAGTTGGAGTATTTGAACCTTATGGGATACATTTTTACCCAGTGAGATAAGATATTATGAAACATGGAGGCAGCGATAGAAGTGTAAACTTTAAACAAGTTAAACATCATTCTAGCGTTTTCTGCTCTTCTATTAGTGTCAAATACAAAGACCTCAATGTGTAAAATATTTCTATTGGCTGAACAACAGCCTGGCTATAAACATATTTCATGCAGCAGCCAATAGAAGCCCCTCTCATTCATTTCAGTCTTGGTATTCCTACTTTGTGCACTGGGAGAACATTCTGTACACAATCCTCTGGATAGGTGAGTTTACCCATTATTTTTGTGGAGTGGTGTATGCTTTTTCTGGCTTTAGTACATACCATCAGGACTCGGGATTATAAGACTCACTAACATGGTTAAGAAGAAACCACCAGAAGAATATGATGAACAGTGGAGTGATTATCTGGACTTTCTTAAGAAAGACAGCAGTAACTGTTAGGTTACTAACAATATGCAATATGCAATGGGAACTGACTATATATTTCTTGAGATAATATTAGGCTACACTAAGTATGGTATACGTGTATAGACGATGTATAGACAATGAAATAATTACTTATAAAAAAAAAAGGACTCAGGATTATATATTTATATTTATATTTATATTTATATTTATATTTATATTTATATTTATATTTATATTTATATTTATATTTATATTTATATTTATATTTATATTTATATTTATATTTATATTTATATTTATATAAAATCATATATATCAAAGCATGAAAATACAACATGGTGAATGTGCATGTCTAAAGGATGACAAGGACCAGTTATGCATAGTTGCAGACGTGCAAGGCCACCACCAGGTTCTTACTGCTTTATCACTTCCCGTGTTCTCACACGGGACCTTTTACTATGGCGGATCCTGCCCACCCAGGATTACTGCATCCCCATGGACGCAGCCAGGGTGGAAAGGTTCCGCCACATGGGTGGGTGGCAGAGGGAGTTTCTTTGCACGAAAGTGGGATTGCATGCCAATGCAATACCACCTTCCTGCAAAGAAAAAAAAAGCCTTACAGCTGAATGGGGCATTTTTGGTCCCTAGAGCAGGGGTAGTCAAACTGCGGCCCTCCAGATGTCCGTGGACTACAATTCCCAGGAGCCCCTGCCAGGATTCGCTGGCAGGGGCTCCTAGGAATTGTAGTCCACAGACATCTGGAGGGCTGCAGTTTGACTACCCCTGCCCTAGAGGGACGCCGTAGGCAGGGGAGGAGCCAGAACTGGAAGGCCCAGCTCTTCTCTGTGTGCATGGGTCTGGCCCAGCATGGGCACCAATGGCGCCCACAGCAGGAAAGAAAGCTGCAGGGCATCAGAGGTCCTAAAGCAGGCCAGGGCCAAGAATGGGCCGGGCTAGCACTGACGTCATGCGTAAGCGGGGATTAGCTTTGCTCCATGCAAACGCCAGCCCAGCCTTTTCCAAAGCTGTGTATAATTAGTAAAGAATGTGGTGTTTGGGAGGTAGGACTGCCAAAATCATAATGATTGAAAAGGGCTTCCTTGTGTAGTTATTTCAGGAACCTGTTCCCATACACAAGAAATTGGCTTTCACAAGGCTTTAGTAAGTTGGGGGCTGTTGGTTTGCCATCCGGTGAAGAATCCAGTTTTTGGCACACTAGGTTAAATATTGGAAATGCAACATTTCCTAGTGTGACAGAAGGCTGCACCTGTCCATTCTTGTGGAAGCTGTATCATGAAAACTCTCACAAGGACGGGGCTTTTTCTTCATCTTGTGCATAAGCCTTGAATTATTTTGGTCCCCACAGGTCAAATCTGAAATGCGTAACTAAGCTTTTGGAAATCGGGTGGCCTCTGTGACATCAATTTATCATTCCTTTCGATCCCTGCCCCTCTATTGATCTGTCTGTCTGGCGGTCTTAACTAAGCAAAGAAATGGGATTTCCAAACCCCCCCCCCCCCCCAGTATGTCACTAAAATCACCAGTTAAGGAGACTGAGCCGTTATTAGAAATAGACATTTATTGAGAGGAAGCTGACACCTTAACAACATTTTTATCTCTTTTTTTCCTGCAGGAGAAGGGGGGGAAAGTTTAGATCGACTGCATTCTTTACACCCAGCTCAAACAACCTGAAGTGCATTAACAGTGCTGTTTTTACTTATCTCTCCCCCCCATCTCTGTATTGTTTATTGCATCAGGTTTCTCTGGTAATTGTGTCGGCTGCAGCAAGAAAGGCTTCTGCTATTTCACCGAGTTCTCCAACCACATCAATCTTAAGCTGACCACTCAGCCCAAGAAACAGAAACACTTAAAGTATTATCTGGTCAGGAATGCCCAAGGAACTCTGACCAAAGGATCTGCAATCTGCTGGAAGGGGGCAGGTGAGATAACAAAGCCGGCTCATTAAAGCACTGGGTTTCTTTGGGAGGATTTAGGTTATTGCAGATTTATGGCTCCTTAGAAATCAGTCTAAGGTGGAAGGGATGAATGAAAACTCTTTAAACCCCAATAAAAGGGTTCATGAATATAGGCATCTGCTACTAAAGAAGTAACAGGCTGACTTCAAAAGCATCCCCTAGATCAGGGGTAGTCAACCTGTGGTCTTCCAGATGTCCATGGACTCCAATTCCCATGAGCCCCTGCCAGCAAATGCTGGCAGGAGCTCATGGGAATTGGAGTCCATGGACATCTGGAGGACCACAGGTTGACTACCCCTGCCCTAGATAGTTATGGAAGGGAAAGAAGAAGAGCTGGTTTTTGCACTCTGCTTTTCACTACCTGAAGGAATCCCTTCCTCTCTCCGCAACAGGCACCCTGTGAGGTAGGTGGGGCTGAGAGAGCTCTAACAGAACTGCTCTAATAAAAGCTCTAAGAGAACTGTGACTGACCCAAGGTCACCCAGCTGGCTGCCCATGGAGCGGTGGGGAATCAAAACCAGTTATCCAGATTAGAGGCCACCACTCTTAGCCGCTACAGCATGCTGGCTAGGCCAATTGCACTATTGCGCTACTGAGGTTATGAGCCTCATTCATGCTAGTTTCATAATATGATCATAACAATCTATAACTTAAAAATATATGATAAATTTGCTTCATCAAGTTTGTCTTTACAATACAATTTAAAAGAAAGAAAACTGAGGCTTGAGTTTTAAAATTTAAAATCCCATCCCATCTCAAGCTCAGTTACCATGTACAAATTTTCTAAGATTGCAGGCCTGGGCAAAAATCTGGCTGCTAGATGTGTCATTTGGTGGGTTTTGCCTGACAAAAGATATTCAAGCTTAATTTAAATTGATTGACCAAGAAATCTTCCTAACAATGAGCTAATCATTTCTGGATGAATCTTGCAGTAAAAGGGACAGTTGAAAAATGCATTCAGTTGATTTAATTTCACGCTGTGTGCAAGAATAGAGCCTCTGCACATAGGGAATGTTCTTATATCTCCCTTCCAAAACTGCAGAGGGCAATGTCAAACTTCTGACTAGCGCAAATCCCCCTTTTAGAGCTACTGGATTCAAGGGAATACAGATAGGCTGTAATGTACCAGCAATGTACCAGGTATTGTCAGAAGAAACAAAACGTGATCCTAGAATGTATAATTGCCTTTCAATATCTATTACTCTCTGCTTGACAAGTGATTTAACCCATTCTGTCCTGAGATCTAAAAGGGGGAGAAAGAGCATTTAAAACAGCCTTTTGCCAGCAGGGTTGAAATCGATCTTGGAGATAAATCTTGAGGGTTTATACTACCTATCAGCCACGTAAAAATTGATAAACACTTGGCCACAGTGATCATGCAATGGTCACTTCCAGACTCGAGTCACTTTACATAGGTCTTCCCTTGTCTCTGACCTGGAAATTGCAGTTGGTACAAAATGTGGCTGCGAGGGTACCCATGAGGTCATCTTGGAGGGCTCACATCCAGCTTATACTGAGACAGCTGCATTGGTTGCCGGTTGGTTTCCGGATCAGGTTCGAGGTTTTGGTTTTAACCTTCAAGGCTATAAGTGGCCTGGGTCCTACCTATTTGAGGGAACGCTTATCTCCTTATGCCCCCCTCAGGGCCCTTCACTCTGCAGGTATGAATCTGTTTGTCCCGGGTCCCGGGGCCTGTTTGTCCCGGGTCCCAGGCCTTTTCGGTCCTGGCCTCGACCTGGTGGAATGAACTCCTAGAAGAGCTGAGGGCCCTGATGGAACTCTCTGGGTTCCACAGGGCCTGCAAGATGGAGCTCTTCCGGCAGGCGTTTGGTTGAGGCTGGGGTAGTAAGATCGGGTTCCTCCCCCTGCAGCCCATAGCCTCTGTAGCCCCCCTAGTCCAAACACGGCCTGTGGACATCTACCGGGGCAATGGCAATGGCTGTTTGAAGAGTTGAGGGATGGTATGGGGAATGTAGATTGTTAATTGCTGCCGCCAATTTTGATTGTACTGGGGTTTTTAACTGCTTTTATGTTTTTATGTAAACTGCCATAAGCCGGCCAGGCCGAGAGTGGTGATCTATAAATACAAGAATGAATGAATGCATGCATGCAGATTCTGGTCTCAGCCCTTAACATACCAGTTTCCAGTGGAATGAAGTGGATTTCTGCCTTCCAAGAGCTAGCCATCTTGCCCACTGAACCTGCCGTATTTTTACCAGTCTTCTGAATGAAATTGTGTGTGCCATTCCTTCCTTCAGGCTGATCAGGGCAGCCACCACCCATTCCAGGGCTTTTCTGTAGTAGCCCCACTCATGGGATGGTCTTCCTCAGTGTGTCATAAATAACTTTGTTATTAACGCTGTAAGGCTAGATTGTTTGGATGGATACTTGGGTCCATTCCAACTTAAATGTAGCTGAATTGTAACATGTTGTAAACGCTACATTTTTGACGTTGTTATACAGAAACCGCAACACTCCAGCAACTCTCCAACAACATTCGCTTTTTTATAGCACTTCGGGGGGGGGGAATCGTAAAAAGTGGATTTCCCCCTTTAAAAAGCACTTGACTTCTGAGAACAACCTGCAACACATCAGCAAAAGATATGTGCGTTCTCAAAATAGTGTTAGAAAGAAGGTCTCACCTCCGCTCCTACCAACAAGCTTCGGGGAAATGGGAATGCCTTCCCTCCAAAAAAAAAAACATATAAAGCAACGAACAAATGAGCATGTTTTTCGTTTGGCCGAAGGTATTTAACTTTAAACTTTAAACTTTCAAAATTTAAATACCTCCCCCCTGATTTAGCCTTGTGTAAAAAGCCATTTTTTTGGGGGGGGGGAATTACCATGAAATACAGTTCTGTGTAAAGCAAAGAAGAAATGAATTGACACATATTCATTGTCATGTGTGGTTTTGATTTTAAAAAAATAAAATGTAAATGGAAAGAGGCATTTTAGAGCCATGAAAGGGCCGTTTCATTGGCTCTTCAGTTTGATTGACGGGCAGAGGCAGACAGAAGCACCACAAATTTAGAGTGTCTTGTTTGCAAGTCCTGGAAGACCGGAAACGTGTGTTACCAAAAAAAGCGCTACGGGTGCATGAATATTGCAATACAAACTGCACTGTGGGAAATGTCAAAATTCCATTACATATTGTAGCGGTTTGAGCTGCCACAGACATCCAGCAACATTGGCAGATGTGCGGAATTGCCCTTAGTTTTACAGGGCTCAGTCTATTGTCTGCATTTGAAGGCTGCGGGCCGGCCTCATCTGGAAGCAATGCATTCACATCTCTTGAAGAAGACAAGAGAGCATTCAGGATTATGAATCTGACTTTTTGGTGTATTGGCCTTCAGGTGGGGCCTGGAGATCTCTGGCTTTTACATCAGATCTCCAGCTGACAGATCAGCTTGCCTGGAGAAAGTAGCTGCTTCGAAGGGTGGATTCTGTGGCATCATATCAAACTGAGGTCCCTCCCCTCCCCAAATCCTGCTCTCTCCAGAACCCACCCCCAAAGGTGGGTCTCTCCAGAACCCACCCTCCAGGCATCTTCCACCCCAGAGCGGTCAACCTAGTTGGCCAGCATGATAGATTTTGTTGTGGGAAGGAGTGTCTTATCAGCTATGAAGCTGAGGGTCAAATGTACAGTTTATATAGTGAGCAAATGGGCCATACACACGCTAGTGCTTACAGCCGTCGGTGCAATGTTAGCAGTATCTACATGGAGGTTTCTCACTTCCTTGACTTCCAAACCAAAGTGGGTTTTTCATTTGGAGCTTCCATCAAACAACCTCTAATTGTGCAATTTCCTGGTTTCCCCCTGTTGCCAATACATTCTTTTTCAAGCCTGGTTTACGACTGTCTTCCCAGAAAGAATGCAGTCCGACTGCATTAACAAGCCGCCTCGATGGGGAAGTGCACATTTGCAAAGGTAGTGGCCCCGTCTGTGCCGTTTTCCCCTTTGACAACCTCTTGCAGCTGTCACTTGCCCTGCCGTGCCACCATTACTCTCGGATGGTTTTTGTCAGAATTGGTAATTGCTGTTATGCAACAGAACAATGTCATCTGTTGCCATGATGGAATCATAGAATTGGAAGGAGCCATCCCGTTCAACTAGTCTGATCTCCTGCTCAATGCAGAGGAGAAGAGCTGTTTTTTATACCCCACTTTTCACTCCCCAAGAGAGCCCCATAGTGGCTTACAAATAACTTTCCCTGTGAGGTAGGTGAGGCTGAGGAAGTTCTAACACAACTACTCGGCAAGAACAGCTCTAGCAGAACTGTGACTAGCCTAGAGCTGCGTGTGGAGGAAGGGAGGAAGTAAAACCCGGTTCTCCAGATTAGAGTCCACGGCTTTTTAACCACTACACCATGCTAGCGGTGTCCTTTTATTGAGATGTTGTTTGGAGACTGCCAGTGAGCGGGAGCTCACCACCTCCCTAGTCAACCAGTTTCAGTGCTGAACTACTCTTACTATAACCCCCCCCCCCCCAAATATCCAGTTGGTATCTTTCTGCCTGTAATTCAAACCCATTATTGCAATTCCTGCCCTCTGCTGTCAACAGGAACAGCTCCCTGCCCTCCTCTGACTTAAAGAGAGGGATCATTTTCCTCCCTTCAGTGCTAGCTAGCTTGAGATCTCCAAGGATTTGGGGGCCAGTTCCTCCAAATTACACTAGAGGTCATGAGACTGAGACATGAATTGGCAAAACCACTTCCGAACATCCCTTGTCTCGCTGCCAGACAATCCTCAGGTCTCCTGGCTACACTACAGGCACCATGTAATGGATGGCTGGCTGGATGGATGGGTGGATGGATGGGTAGGTGGGTGGATGGATGGATGGGTGGGTGGGTCGATGGGTGGGTGGGTGGGTGGGTGGGTGGATGGATAGATGGATAGATGGATAGATGGATAGATGGATAGATAGATAGATAGCCTACTCTTCTCATTCCCGGGTCTCTCAGCCTTTCCTCATAAGGCTTGGTCATCGTCACTGTCTTCTGCACTCTCTCCATTCTGTCTAGATCCTTTTCAAAGTGAGGCCTCCATAACTGCACGCAGTATCTATGCGTGGCCTGATCAATGCAGTGTACAGTGGGACTATGTCTTCTTGGGATTTGGATGTTATATCTCTGTTGATGTACCCCACGGTAGTATTTTTGCTTGTGCATCACACTAACTGCTCATGTTTGGATTACAGCCCACTGCACTCCAAGAGCTTGTTCATTTCCCATCCAGTATGCCTGCACTTCTCATTTTTGTTACCTAGATGTAGAACTCTGCACTTCTCCTTGTTGAACTATATCTTGTTCTCATTTGCCCGCTTTTCCACATAGCATTGAATTATTTCTCTATCTATGGGAATGTTGGCTACTCCTCCAAAATTGGTGTTATCTGCAAATTTAATGAATAGAAGAGAAGAAGATGCAGTAGAGTTGTTTCTTATATGCCGCTTTTCGTTACCTGAAGGAGTCTCAGAGTGGCTTACAGTCGCCTTCCCTTTCCTGTCCCCACAAGAGACACACTGTGAGGTGGGTGAGGCTGAGGGAGCCCTGATATTACTGCTTGGTCAGAACAGTTTTATCAGTGAGCCCAAGGTCACCCAGGTGGCTGCATGTGGAGGAGGAGCAAGGAATCAAACCCAGAAGTCTGCACTCCTACCCACTACACGAAAAAAACCTTGTATTTCCAGAATCCCAAAACCTTTTGAGTGCATGGGAGACCTTGGAATTCTGACACAGGATATTGGGTGCAGAATGGAAAGCAACCATAAAATAGCTGCTGCAGGAAGTGGAGCTTCACATGTACAATTGAACACACATAGGAAGCCTGCGTGCTAAGGAGAAGGGGGGTCAAGTTTTTAAAATACAGTAGGAAAGAGGAGTAGGAGAGAGGATAAAACTTACGTGGTGCTGTCCCTGAAACTGTTTTAAATAAATGCGCACAGCCCCATCCACTTTCTAAAAACTCCTGGGCACCAGAAGCAGTGTCAGCAGGTGCCATGGTGCTTAGGGGCACAACTTTGGAGGGTCCTATAGTAGAGCATGG
Organism: Paroedura picta; assembly: GCF_049243985.1. Classification (NCBI taxonomy): domain Eukaryota; kingdom Metazoa; phylum Chordata; class Lepidosauria; order Squamata; family Gekkonidae; genus Paroedura; species Paroedura picta. Next base: position 163,474,308 of record NC_135369.1, read on the forward strand.
CAACAGATCAATGTAGCATTACTGCATTGTGGTGGTCTAGCATCTGCTGATTTAAGAAAAACACTCCCCTCCCAAGCCAGCCAGTGCTACAAAGGAAGAAAAGTGACAGCGAATGGAGGAAAGTGTGCTCAAAGTTCACAGGGGGCCAGTGTGAATGCCTAGAATCATAGAATCATAGAGTTGGAAGGGACCTCCTGGGTCATCTAGTCCAACCCCCTGCACTATGCAGGACACTCCCAACTCATCCGCTGTAACCTGCCACCCCCTTGAACCATCACAGAATCAGCCTCTCCGTCAAATGGCTATCCAGCCTCTGTTTAAAAATTTCCAAAGATGGAGAACCCACCACCTCCCAAGGAAGCCTGTTCCTCTGAGAACTTCTTCCAGATGTTTAGATGGAATTTCTTTTGCATTAATTTCATCCCATTGGTTCTGGTCCATCCCTCCAGGGCAAGAGAGAAGGACTCTGCTCCCTCCTCTACATGGCAGTCTTTTAAATACTTGAAGGTGGTTATCAGATCCCCTCTGAGTCGTCTCCTCTCCAAGCTAAACAGACCAAGGTCCCCCAACCTTTCTTCATACATCTTGGTCTCCAAACTACTGCCTCTGTAGCAATAGTGTAAAGCTGAGAAGCGAATGGGGTGAAAGCACATTGTGCAAAAATGTAAAGGCATCAGGTGAATCAAACAGTTCCCACCGGTCAGAGCATGCCATTTGATTGTTTGTTTGTTTTTAAGAGTTCAGAAGCCGTCAGTCCTCATCCAGCGCTCGTTCCAATACCTTGTTCCAGCCTCCAGAGAATACTGGTTCTGCAGTAGCTGTCACCAGTGAACCAGTTCTAGCAGCAGCACATCCAGGTGTGCAAGCAGGGACGCACCAGATGGGTAAGTAAGTCTCACTGTGACATTCTGTGCCTATCTTCTTCCTGCTTAGGGAACTATCACGAGGCTGGGCAGATTATAGGCAAAGCTCAATGATGTTGGAAGGCCAGAATCTACCAGGATGTCAAGGATGCACAGGGTTCCTGCTTCAGTTTTCTCTATTAGACTCAGAAACATGAAAAATAGGGCCAGGAAAGTAATGTGGGACAATGGCAATGGGACCAGACAGACTGTGGCTTTCCAGATGTCCACGAACTACAATTACCTTGAGCCTCTTCCAGCTCCGTGACATCTGGAGAGCTCCAGTTTGGGCATCCCAGACATAGCTCATGATGGCACAGAATTAGCCAGTTATTTGGGCAGTGGCTGCAATTTTGAATATGTAAAGTGTGAAATGGTTTGCTTTCAGTGGCGATATTAGTACTATTCTTTAGCACAGAGCTCAGCAAGCTAAATAGAATTTGCTGTGCTGGATTATTGAAAACTGTGGACTGGATACAGCACAAGGACTGTAGGGCTTTCTGACTTCTTCGCCTGCCTGCCTGTCTGTCTGCAGCTCTTTCCAGCTCCATTTTCAACTCCAGTGTGGAGTAATCAGCTGGTGAGTTCTGCAGAGACAGGTGGGAAGGGAGCACCCCCTTCCCAGTTCTCCTGGCAGCTCCCTGACCCATGTCCAGGCAGGTCTTGTGACTTGGGAATGAATTTTTCTGGAGTTAGAAAGAGCTGTTGGGCGGTGGGGAAAGATCCACAACCGTCAGCTGCTTCTGCTGCCAGATCACTGTATCCAAACCTACATATGAATACTTGTAAGTAAATCCCACTAGGTTCAGTGGGACTTGCTCCCAAGTATGTGTGCCTGGAACAGCTTTTTAAAATGTTTTGACCATGGAGGAGCCCCTGAAATATTTTTCAGTCTCCAGGGAACCCTGGAACCTGGCCGGAATCTGGCCCTGGTTGGGAATCCTTGGCCTAGAACAATACAAATAACATATTGATTATTAGAGTGTATTTTTAAAAAATAAATGCAGTCACTAAAGTAGCAGACTAAGATATAGAGTCATTATTATGGAAAAGAAGATACATACATGCTACAGTTTACAGGATATAAAAACTGGTGCAATGCTATTGCCTAGAACAGCTTTTCTCAACTTTTTTTGCCATTAAGAAATCCCTGAAATATTCTTCAGGCTTTGAGAAACCCTAGAAGAGGAGCAATCGTGCTGAATATGGTTGGGAAGCAGAGCTGTGGACATGCCCACCTGCGGCCCCTCCCCAGCCCCTTGCTTCCAGGACCATCAACATGACCATATATGGTCATATCATCCAATAAATGTTTTACAAACTTAAAACAAAAATTAACTCCCGCCCATTCAGGAAATGCTTCCAGGACCATCAAGAAACCCCAGATTTTTACAAAACCATGGTTGAGAAAGCCTGGCCTAGATTAATATATAAATTCTTCCAGAATTCACCGACATTGTACTGTTAAATATTACAATACAGCATGGGTGCCAGTGAATTCTGAAACTAGAACACCATGGACCCTGAGTCATCTTAAAAGGTTTATTTATTTATAAATGATTTATTTATAAAAGGTTTATAAATATGTCGCAATGCAAGCTCCCTTTTGGAGATACATGCATGCTGTTAACAGGGCCATCCTAGAAGTTAGACCCTTCTAGGGCCATGTAGTCCAAGCATGTAACCTCTTAGGATGGGATTGTAACATGATTAGTCTTCCAAAAGATGCAACATAATTCCAGGCATCATTGCACTGTAGCTGAGTCAATTAAAAAGCTGCTGCACAATGCATTGGTGCTCATAGTACCATCCATATATACATGCTGGGCTGAAGGACGTATCACTGTAAATGTGTACTTAGAAGTATAAGCCTCTCAACAAAAGCCAGCTTGTTCTTTCAACAAACCGAAGATTTCCAGCTGGGAACAAAAAAGCAATGAGTGTTGCTTCTTGTTCTTGTTCCATTAATATATGTGCCCTGTTATAATTTGAATATTATTTGATTAAGCCGTTGGACAGATTCTTTTTTCCCCTCTTGTTGTGTTTTTGGGATCGTTCACTTTCTTCTCGCAGCATGTTCTGTATTGTGAGTGTTCAACGTTTATATTTCCGGCTTCCTTTCCTATTCATTCCCACAGCCTCAGACCACCTCCCGTCAACAGTATGTTACCCAGTTTACAATGGCAAAGAGTCTCCCCAGCAGCATTCAGTGAAGAACAATATATCATCAGTGACAAGACCATCAGTCTTAGGTAACTTTTTCTGAACTGACAGTAATATGTACACACATGTCTGGGCGGGAACCTAAATATGCAAAAAAAAAAGGAGGGGGAGGGAATGAAAAAGAATGAAATGCAACTATTTATTACAAAGTGTGCATAATTCCAGAAGTTCCAGAAGAACATCTACTTCTGTTTCATTGACTATGCTAAAGCCTTTGATTGTGTGGAGCACTACAAATTGTGGCAAGTTCTTAAAGAGATGGGAATACCAGAGCATCTTATTTCTCTCTTGAGAAACTTATATGCAAGTCAAGAAGCAACAGTGAGAACAGTGAGAACATGGAATCACTGATTGGTTCAAAATTGAGAAAGGAGTTCGGCAAGGCTGTATACTGTCACCTTGCCTATTTAACTTCTATGCAGAGCACATCATGAGAAAGGCGGGATTAGAGGAGTAACAAATTGGGATCAAGATTGCAGGGAGAAATATTAACAACCTCAGATATGCAGATGATACCACTCTAATGGCAGAAAGTGAAGAGGAACTAAAGAGCCTGTTGATGCGGGTGAAGGAGGAGAGTGCAAAAGTTGGCTTGAAACTCAACATTAAGAAAACGAAGATCATGGCATCCGGCCCTCTCAATTCCTGGCAGATAGATGGGGAAGAAATGTAGGCAGTGACAGATTTTATTTTCCTGGGCTCCAAGATCACTGCAGATGGGGACTGCAGCAAAGAAATTAAAAGACGCTTGCTCCTGGGGAGGAAAGCTATGGCAAATCTAGACAGCATCCTAAAAAGCAGAGACATCACCCTGCCAACAAAAGTGTGTTTAGTCAAGGCTATGGTATTCCCAGTTGCAATGTATGGCTGCGAAAATTAGACCATAAGGAAGGCCGAGCGTCAAAGAATTGAGGCTTTTGAACTCTGGAGATGGAGAAGACTCTTGCGAGTCCATTGGACTGCAAGGCGAACAAACCAGTCAGTCCTAGAGGAGATCAGCCCTGACTGCTCCTTAGAAGGCCAGATCCTGAAGATGAAACTCAAATACTTTGGCCACCTCATGAGGAGGAAGGACTCCCTGGAGAAGAGCCTAATGCTGGGAGCTATTGAGGGCAAAATAAGAAGGGGATGACAGAGAATGAGGTGGCTGGATGGAGTCACTGAAGCAGGTAGTGCAAACTTAAATGGACTCTGGGGAATGGTAGAGGACAGGAAGGCCTGGAGGATCATTGTCCATGGGGTCGCGATCGGTTGGACACGACTTCGCACCTAACAACAACAAGTGCATAATTAGGATTATATCCATAATGCACTCTCCTTTTTGATCTTTGACTTGCACATGAACACACACTAGGAATTAAACTCTGACCTAGGACAAAATGGTGTTTTTACTCTGCTCTGATTCAGCCTCACTTGGAGGACTGTGTTCAGTTTTGGGCACCACAGCTGAAGAGGAATGTAGACAAACTTGAGTGTGTCCAGAGGAGAGCAACAAAGATGGTGAGGGGTTTGGAGACCAAGATGTATGAGGAAAGGTTGGGGGAGCTTGGTCTGTTTAGCCTAGAGAGGAGACAACTGAGAGGGGATCTGATAACGTTCTTCAAGTATTTAAAAGGGTTCCATGTAGAGGAGGGAGCAGAGTCCTTCTGTCTTGCCCCAGAGGGACGGACCAGAACCAATGGGATGAAATTAATTCAAAAGAAATTCCATTGAAACATTCAGAAGAAGTTCCTGACAGGTAGAGTGGTTTATCAGTGGAACAAGCTTCCTCGGGAGATGGTGGGTTCTCCATATTTGGAGATTTTTAAACAGAGGCTGGATAGCCATCTGATGGAGAGGCTGATTCTATGAAGGTTCAAGGAGGTGGCAGGTTACAATGGATGAGTGATAGTATTGTTGGGAGTGACCTGCATAGTGCAGGGGGTTGGACTAGATGACCCATGAGGTCCCTTCCAACTCTATGACTCTATGATTCTACATTCCTTAGCTACCATGGTTGATGAATGGGGACTCCTTGGTTTATGATAATTATTTAACATCTGTTATGTGGGGCGACAGTTTTGTGATTCCCATGAAACCAGCCTGGCCTTAAAAATATATTTTATGTCAAAGTAGTGATAGTTCTTGTGTGTGTTTATATAATTGCATCCACTGAAGAAGACCCTCAGGGTCGAAATGGGTTGGGTCTTTTGATGTAACATGTGTAACTATGAATGTGATTCTTTGGATCTGGATGTGCAACTTCATCTTGGTTGCTGTAAACTTGGATTCGAGTTTTTAATGATTTCTTTGTGTGTCAATTTTAATCCTAACGATTCATACTTTATAATAAATAGTTGTAAATTTTATTCTATTTTTTTCACTTGCTTAACCTTCGGGTCCCTGGTTTTCAGGTTGGATATTTCTTTCCCTTTTGTTTTTTCCTCACTCATGTCTGGGGCTTCACCTGGCTTGGGCCTAACCCCCTCACCCTCTACCCCCCACCCTGGCTGCATGTGTGTTGATTCGCATATATATAAGTTGCAGATGAAGGTAGGGAATCAGCTGTAGCCCCCTGCAGAAGCCGAAATGCCTTCCCACTTTGGGATCTTTAGAGCCAAACGTTTGTCATTCTGTTGGGGGTTAGTCTACTCATGCTCCGTAATTGTGACGAGCAGCTCTTGCGACTGGTGCCTCCATCCCAGTGAGAAGGAAGCTACTTGACCAAAATAGTAATCAGTTCATAGAATCATGGCCTGAACAAATTAATGACTGGTCGGCTTTTATTTCCTATTATGAGATACAGTAAACTTTATTAAAAGATTCAAAGACTCCAACATAGTTATTTGTGTGACAGTTTAAATGAAAGTAGCTTAGATTTGTCCATCATATTGAAACAGTCCAGGGCTGAATCTGCATGGAGCTTTTATTCCAATCCCAGGTCGGTTCAGTCCCTGCCATCTACAATGAATGCGATTTCCATTTTGATTTGGGGCGATTTAAATTTTCCCTCTGCAACAAGCATGATTGATCCGGAGTGACCCTACCTTTCTCCTGCGATACCCTGGAGTGGCTATAACCCTCGATATTTGAAAAATCACCATCAGTAAGCATGCAGCGGTCTGCTTTCCCTGAAACAACTTGCTGCTGAGCCTCCAATGTTGTAGAAAATCCGTGATTGGCCAGTTCAAAGGCCTCCTCGTTCCTTGGTTGCAAGGCTTCCTTTAAAGGGGAAGCCCTAATATCTCTCAGCAGAGATTTGCTTCTTGGATTAATTCCTCTTCCTCTGCTGTCTCTAATCCTCTCCCCCCACTTCAAGAAAAGAAAGAGGTTCCTGCTGCGCTTACACCCCCCCCCAGCTTCCCTAATCATGTGCAGAACATTTTTCTGTTTCAGTTGGGGCGGGGGGCAGGGAATAGAGGAAGACCTGAGTTCAAATCAATCTGAATTCAGCAGGATCCACAACAGAATAAACGAAGTAAGTACAGAATCAGCCCAGGAGAAAAATACACCCAACTGCCCCTGTAATGCCAGCAATATCGCCAGAGTGGCTGGCTTCTGACTGCTGTTAACCCCCTGGTAACTTCCTCTGGAGGTGAAAGACCAATCTGGTTATAATACATAATTCGCCCCTTAATTGTATTCTGACATCAGTCCTCTGAGGGAAGGTGACAGCCCTAAGGTCACCCAGCCAGCTGGCCGAGTGGGTATTTGAATGCCCTCCTTTCAGGTCACTAATCCCTGTACTATACCAGCTCGCACATAAGGATAAAATTGAAAGGGTACAGAGGAGAGCGACGAAGATGATCTGGGGCCAAGGGACCAAGCCCTATGAAGATAGGTTGAGGGACTTGGGAATGTTCAGCCTGGAGAAAAGGAGGTTGAGAGGGAACATGATAGCCCTCTTTAAGTATTTGAAAGGTTGTCACTTGGAGGAGGGCAGGATGCTGTTTCCGTTGGCTGTGGAGGAGAGGACACGTAGTAATGGGTTTAAACTTCAAGTACAACGATATAGGCTAGATATCAGGAAAATTTTTTTCACAATCAGAGTAGTTCAGCAGTGGAATAGGCTGCCTAAGGAGGTGGTGAGCTCCCCCTCACTGGCAGTCTTCAAGCAAAGGTTGGATACACACTTTTCTTGGATGCTTTAGGATGCTTAGGGCTGATCCTGCATTGAGCAGGGGGTTGGACTAGATGGCCTGTATGGCCCCTTCCAACTCTATGATTCTATGATTCTATGTCAGCCTCCAGGTGTGCCCTGGGGATCTCCTGGAATTACGGCTCATCTCTAGACTACAGAGATCAGTTTCCCAGGAGAAAAGAGATGCTGTGGAGGGCAGACTCTATGGCATTGTACCTGGCTCTGGCAATCCTACCTACTCACACAAGCTACTAAGTTAACGTTGAAGACCAGTGGAATGGTTCTGGATCAGACTATTTATTTAACAGCTGTATTTTCTAGTTCGCCAGACGTCAGTAAATCTGTAACATCTGAAGAGCATAACAAGAACATTTCATGTCCTGGGCCTGCTAGAACAGAATCTAGCATTCTGAGGATGTTGCAGAGAAGAACCACTCTTCTCATGCTGTACTTGTTCTTTGTACAGAGAACACAGCGCTAGGAATCAAAGTTCCCTGCTCATAGTACAAGTACAGGACAAGAAGCTCCTCGCCGTCTTTCCCAGGCATCCGCTGGGGGTAGTAGCTTTTCGTTTCAGTGTTTGTTCAACCAAGGGCAAACTTTGCTGTGTGCACAGAGCCAAATGCTTGCTCATTGGCCAATGGATACACCTGTTTTCTCACCCTTGCATAGAAGCCGCTGAATTAGTGGAAATGTCCAAGGGGCGGCGTGGTTAGCAACATTAATTTTTATCAATTGAGAGCCATTCCTGCTGGAGGAAGAATGAATGAATGAATGGGCCATGTGCAGTGGGGGCATACTGCCATCTTGTGTTAGAATTGAAAAATATACTAAATGTTCTCTGTAATATCTGCTTGAGACCGACATGGCTACTCAATCGACTCCATAATCTCAGTTTCTCTACTCCCCCACCCCACATCATTTCATTACAAGAAATTACAGGCTCTAGCTCGGTTAGTTGGGAGAAGGAAGGAGAAAATAGCAGTGCTTTAAATTCACTGGGTGCTGCTCCTAACAAAGGGGTACATTACCAATAAGCAAAAATAGAGAGAAAAGAAATGCAATTTGAATAGTAGAAAAGAGCAAGCACCCTAGAGACTAACAGAATTTGTGGTGTGGTATGAGCTTTCATGAGTCCCAGCTCACTTCTTCAGAAAGTCCCTTCCCTGCAACAAATTTTGTTAGTCTTTAAGGTGATGCTGGACTCTTGCTGCAGACTAACACTGATATCGATCTTGATCTATTTCCATGGAAGATGGTTTAAATACAAACCCACAGACCCCCTAACCACCTTTTGTCCACAAATAAAACTAAAAATGCAAGTAGAGTTTATTCCACAAAGAGGGACAGGAAGTCAGTGTTGGAACCACATATTTGGGTAAAAACTCCACACAATTTAAAGTTGGAACTACAGAAGTCAAAGTCGCCCCTCTCGAATTCTCAAGTCTCTCACACTCCGTTTTCTCTCAGTTTGTCTGGCTCTCTAAGGTGCTGCTGTGGATGCCTCCTTCTCCTCAGATGGGTTTCATCTCTTTTTCTTTTCGAAATCTCCACTTTCCCTCAGAAATCTTTTTAAATCCCTCAGCCACCTCCTACAAACTCCCCTTCAATGGCAATATATTTTGTTATCTACATTACTTGTTATATTTATTGATTATTTATATATGTATTATTTATATTCGTATTATCATTCTTCTTTTTCTCTATCTCTTATTTCTTTTACTCTTGGAATAAGCCTGTCATTTAGGCCGAGAAGGTGTTTGTGCCAATAATTATTTCTTTTAATCAATGTTACCTAGGAACTTTAACAAATTCAGGGCCTCCTAAAAAACGCCACAAAGGATGGTCACCAGAGTCTCCATCATCTAATGAGGCCTGGCATTTGCAACCCAATCCACAGATCACCAACAGAAACAAAAATGGTAAGTGAGGATTATTTTTGAGTAGGTACTGAGCTGCTGGTGTTAGGGAAAACAGCCAACAGAACCATAGTCCTGATGCCAAGGTAGTATCTGCATTAGACCACTGAAATATGCTCAAGATGGGGGTTCAGAAATGTCCATTGGTTTGCAATGGGACTGCAAAGGACTACTCTGCCGTGCTGGAATAATAATTTCAAGCCACTGCTACTTCAAGCTCCATTAGCCCCCAACTTGTTTTCAGCCTCAAGTTCAGGTTGCAGGGTCTTATCTGGCTCAGGGCTGGAATATCTAAAGGATCACCTCTCCTCCTGCCAGCCTGCCCGGTTTCTACAGAATGGTACATGGTGTTGTGTTTTCCTGTGGGAATTAGCCTTAGATGAAATTGAGTTGGGTGGGGCCCATAGGAGGACTTTTTTGGTCACTCCTGCCATGGTCATTTCAGGACCAAATTAATTGCTTTCCCCCATTTCTAGCAGGCCTTTAAGCTGCATGTTGTTTTAATTCCCCTGTTCTTTTAACCTTTATATTAATTTTATACGATCGTTGTTTTACATTTGCGTTTACTTGTGAAGCACTTTGAGGACCTTTGGGTAGAAAGACAGTTGGAAGAGATTACAAATTAATAAACAAGTCCTGATGATGCCTACGCTAAAGACTTTGGCCTTTCTGGTCATGTGAAGTTTGAAAGCAGAAACAAATTGATGTGATCTCCCTCTATCCTTCCCAGAGCCAACATGTTTTAAAGTTCATAGTTTTTTTTTTCTTAACTTCTTTGTTGTAATTTAGTTCCAGCTAAATAATCTGCATTGATTCCTAGAGGGAGGAGGAGGAGGAGGACTTTCCTGCTTACCTCATGGCACCATGGTAGGACCTGTGTCATCTTCTGTGGTGACCTCTGGAGAACCAGTTTCCGTTCCTGATAACCTACTGAAAATATATAAAGCAAAGCCAGTCCTATTTAAAGGTAATGCATAATGATTCAAACAGGCACTTTGAAGTAGTATTATTTTTTGACTAATTGATTGATAGATTATATTTGTAGAACCGCCCCTCTCAGCAGAGCTGTCTCGGGGTGGTGTGCAACAGTATAAAACCAGTGATACAATCAACAATAACATTAAATTACTTAAAACTATCACAGAACAGCAGTTGGCATCCTTCCATTCCCAAGTCCGATCTCTCTGGGGTGTACTGGGGGTGGGGAGGGGGGTCCTAGGTGTTCTTTATAGCCTGGCCTCAACCAAATGCATGGCAGAAGAGCTCCTTTTTGCAAGCCTTGAGGAACTCATTATATTCTGTTTACTCCTGTTGAACACGTGTAATCCAATACATTTGTGCTTTGTTTCACAGGGCATGGAAACTTCCCTTACCTTTGCGGTAACCTCAATGATGTCATAGTGAGCCCCCTTTTGTACACGTGTTACAAGAATTCACAGTCTCTCTCTCGGGCTTATGAGCAATACGGAGCCTCAACCATCCAGCCGATTTCAGATGAAATGCAGCTCTTGCTAACGGTCTATTACCTTGTTCAGTTGGGTGAGTTGTTCAACTTTGACTCCCATTGCATTAAAGAGAAATCTATTTAAATTGCAAATGACCAATGGAAAAAAAGAAACTTTAAGCCACAGTGGGTGCTGTAGAAGCTTTTCTTTGACATTGTTAGCGTAAATGAAGCACAAAATAAGCCATTATCTCAAAAAACGTGGAAGAAATAGTTGCAATGTATTTAAATATCTAAGACAAATGGGAAGTTGGAAGAAACTTGCATGGAGGGTGCATCCCAGACCCACTTTTGCCTTCTTCCGCCTCCCCCCTTCTCTAACAATCTTCTACCCCCTCTTTCTCCTGCTATCCTCTGGCAATATTCCCCTCTCTTCCCCCTCCCCTTCTCTGTCAATTTTTGCTGTGTCTTCCTTTCCCCTCCACTTCCCTGACAATATTATTAATTAATTTATTTATTTTTACCTTTGTACTCCATTCTTCACTAGAGGTCCAGGGTGGCTTACAGAGTATAAAGTATGCAACATTAACAAACAGGCATTAAAACGCTAACATTCAAAATTAAATTTAAAATCAAACCTGTCTATTCTTCAGGCCCCCTCCTCTTTATTGGAGTTAGATGGTTGCAGAACTGAGAGGGGGGCATATACGTTTGTACAGAACTTGCTTGGAGCGGGCTTTCAGTTTTAATTTTTGTGCTGATTTCTTCCCCACCACACCTATTGGTGCTTGCCAGAATGTGGTCACAGTGCCTATGTAGGTTCAGTCTTGGACATAAGTAGTCTCGGTTCTGAACATCTGATCATGCAATGGGGATTACATGCATACGAGTTCATGTGAGGATGTGCCATGTTCGCTTTCTAGCAATTGTGAATAGGTAGGTAGTCACATTGTAAGTAAGGGGCAAACAACTCTCCTCCTGGAATGTGTCTGTCTTGGGGAACGATGTGAGGAACAAATCCGGAAGCTCATTCGTCACACTTGTGGCCAGAGCAGAATCAGTGTCGTAAAGGTGCAGAAGAGAACAATTAAATAATTCATGACTGTGACCAAGTTCACAGACTGGTTTCAGAATCCCCAGCATTTAAAATTGTGTGAACTCTGTCTGGTGGAAATTGACCCCCATTTAGCTCCAGAGGGCGTGAACTTTTTGTGATGCAATGTGTAAAACCAATCCAGTCATACTGTGCTAGAAGTGACCAGAATATTGGTTGAGAATAAAGCTTGAGTCTAGGTACACCTTTAAGACCAACATAGTTTTATTTGCGGTATTTTGTGTGCATTTGATCAGCTATAGTCAAATGGACTTCTGCAACCACTGCATATTGGCTAGTTGCCAGGAAGGGCTAATAGAGTCAAGGTGCATAAATAACTGGGCAATAAACATAACTATGTTTGTATTAAAGCAGTTAGAGCCAGCTTGGTGTAGTGGTTAGGAGTGCGGACTTCTGACCTGGCGAGCTGGGTTTGATTCCCTGCTCCTCCCCCACATGCAGCCAGCTGGGTGACCTTGAGCTCGCCACAGCACTGATAAAGCTGTTCTAACTCAGCAGCAGCAGCTCTCTCAGCCTCACCTCCCTCACAGGGTGTCTGTTGTGGGGAGAGGAAAGGGAAGGTGACTGTAAGCCGCTTTGAGACTTCTTCTGGTAGAGAAAAGTGGCATATAAGAACCAACTCTTCTTCTGCTTCTATATCTGTATCTAAAGATGTGTGCATGTGGATGAAAGCTTATACCATGAATAAAACATGGTTGGTCTTAAGGGTGCCCCTGGGCTCAAACTTTGTTCAGTTCCTTGAGACCAACACAGCTACTTTCCTGAATTTCTCCTAATATTTGTTGTCATGCTTCTGACAGCACAAAATAGGCTGCTATCACTATACGATTAATTAAGAGCAAGAGAGACCTTTCATTCAAATGGGTAGCTGTGTTGGTCTGAAGTAGCACTTCAGTTTAAGACCAACAAAGATTTATTCAGGGTGTGAGCTTTCGAGTGCTTGCTCACGTCTTGAATAAATCTTTGTAGAGACCTTTCTCTACAGGCTAAAATATACAATAAAACATATCAATGAACTAAAAACAATGATAAGAATAACTCAGACAAAGCAGCGATGCCAGGCCTTCAATAACTTAGATCTACGAGACATGACAGTTTATGAAATGACAAAGAACTCAGCAACCTGCTTAGTAATTTCTGGGAACCTATCCAGTATCAAAAAGCTGATAATCGTGTCTGCAATATTAATAGTAGGTATAATTGCTTTTGGTGCCATTCTTAGTTTTTGATGCCGTTTTTAGTTTTTGATGCCATTTTTTGTTTTCGATGCTATCTTTCTGTAGCTTCAGACCAGGTTCCTTTGATTGAGGACCTGGAACAGATCTTCATGCGTTCGTGGAGAGAGTCGCATCTGTCCGAAATCCGTCAGTATCAACAAGCCATCCCGCAGGCTTTTCCTCAGGTTCCCGGCCCGATAGCGCCAGTGACAACCGCTCAGCTCCCCTGGCTAGCCGGGCTGGCAGCCAGCTCCTGTAATGACAGCGTCCACATCATCGAGTGCAGCTACTCTTTAGCTGAGGGGCTCTCGGAAATGTTCAAGATGCTCATTGAGGGAAACTTGGTGAAGACCAATTACGTCGTGATCATATGCGCTTGTCGAAACAGAGCCATCGATTCTTGCATTGCAGTCACAGGTGAGCAGCTGAGGGACAAGCGATGGAGCATTCAACAATATTAGAGGTTTGTGGCTGTCAGCCCCATGTAGGTTTAAGTGTTAGCTAATGCAGATTTGCATCATTGTGTGCACAGCACATTTCTTCAGACACAATGAAACGAGAATTACAAGTCCAGATATTTAGCCATGAATTAGAGCACAGCATAATGAAGATGTTTAATAGCTACAAAGGCCTTACAGGATTAACCATCTACATGTATAAGGTTATCATTTGTTTGGGTTCAACTCTGGGGGGGAAACATAGTAAAGGAAATAAAAATATCAATATTACTCCCTTTGTTTATCAAGAATGATGGTAATGAATATGCTGGATTTTCTTCACGGGATTCTAAAGGTTACAAAACCTGTAAAGATGTATGCTAACAATATTATTATTGATTCAAATGGGTAGCCGTGTTGATCTGAAGTAGCACAATAAAATCAGAGTCCAGTAGCACCTTTAAGACCAACAAAGATTTATTCAAGGCGTGAGCCATGTAGGGAGTTCTTAGTCTGAGGAAGAGTGCTTGCACTTGAAAGCTCACACTTTGAATAAATCTTTGTTGGTCTTAAAGGTGCTACTGGACTCTGATTTTATTATAATATTACTATTGATTATTTTAATGAAAAAGCTGCATCTCCAATGAATTACTTGAGGTGGCTAACAGCTTAATATAAAATAAAAATTTAAATTCAGTTTTGAACAACCAAATCAAAATGAAACGAAAAGAAATCCAGCATTCAATAAACCCAAAGTACCCAGGGACAGAAGCAACATATGAATGTAGGCCAAATCCTACATAAAACATGATGGACAATGGCATTCAATCACAAAAGAAATTTAAAATAACCTTAAAATAGCTAAAACTCCAGGTACGCTAGACCTGGTCCCTGCATGTCAACAGGTCGTGTGTCAGGAGAGCCTCTAGGGATTGGATATTCCAAAAAAATGGTGCCACCACTGAGAAAGCCCTGTCCCCAGTTGCCACCCTTCTTACCTCCATGGGAAATGGCACAGAGCAAGAGACAAGGATCTGTATGGAGAAAGTGTTAATCTTGATTTCCACTGTTTACCCCACACAATGGTATAATGTGCTTGACTGCATGATAAATCTGCCTATGAAGTTTATAACAGAACTTTGGTCTAAAGTCCATACTGTCAGGGATATCACAATACAGCCACATTACTTGGACAGTAGAGTTTGGCTAAGGTAAACTATGGAGCAGAAGAGGCAAGGCAGTCCATCAAAGCCAACAGCTAAAGATACTTCTAAAGTTTAATACTCAGCATTGCTTTTAATGTGAACATTGTTCAAAAAAAGTATCTTACTATAATCTAAACATACACCTCAGTCCTGTGAGGTAGGTTAGGTTTGTTATTTCCATATTGCAGAGGGTGTGCGGAAATGAAGAATGATGTGATTGGGCCCACTTACAACAGTGCTTTTTCTGAGCAGAGCTACACACACGAGAGCCAGTATGGTATAGTGGTTAAAGTGGTGGCCTCTAAGCTGGAGAACTGGGTTTGATTGCCCACTCCTCCACAAGCAGCCAGCCGGGTGACCTTGGGTCAGTCACAGTTCTCCCAAAACTTCTCTCAGTCTCACCTACCTCACAGGGTATCTGTTGTGGGGAGAAGAAGGGCTGGTGATTGTAAGGCACATTGAGACTCCTTTGGGTAGTAAAAAGCCAGGTACAGAAAACCAGTTCTTCTATTTTACGTCCGTGGATTTAGAAGCGTGTAATTCTGCTGAGTACAGTAGTAGAAGAAGGAAAGTTGGTTTTTATACCCAACTTTTCACTACCCAAAGGAGTCTCAAAGTGGCTTACAATCGCCTTCCCTTTCCTCTCCCCACAACAGACACGCTGTAAGGCAAGTGAGTCTGAGAGAGCCCAGATATTACTGCTCAGTCAGAACAACACTATCAGGGTTGTGAGGAGTCCAGGGTAACCTAGCTGGCTGCATGAGGAGAAGTGGGGAATCAAACTCGGCTCGTCAGATTAGTACTATTTAGTGAATTTGTGATAGAAGTTTGACCCAGGAATATCTCCGTTTGTGATTTTGTTTTTTCTCAGCAACTGTTCTGCACCGCCTCATGGATTTAATTGAATTTAACAGTTGCTTCTTGAGAAGTACTGAATTCACACATCATTGGATATTGCTCTGTCCTTCTGCAATAGAAGTCATCCACATTGCAAAATCTGGTAGCAAATATAGTTTAACAGCTGTTGCTATGTGAATACAATCATATGACACAATTCACTTGGTGTCAACAGAGAACTGATTTTCTGAGTCGATTTTCAGGAGGGAATTAAATGCCTGACATAATGTCGCAGGAGAAAAGCGGAGAATGGAGCCATCCTGCAAACTAGTCATGTAGCAAAATTAGACTGCAGCTCCCAAGATGTTTCTTTCTTTTTCCTAGTTTGTTTTGAATTGGGTACCTGGTGAGGATGTGTACAATTTATGGCATTTGATCCAAGTGATAGTGAGAAATGGACTAATCAATGGCTTCCATTTTAATTGCACATCAAGCATTTATATCAATAATGGCTCCTTTGCCTCCTTGCTATGTCTCTTAGGGAAATATCAAGCAAGAATCCTATCTGAGAGCATGCTCACTCCAACAGAATACCAGAAGGAAGTTAGTTATGAACTAGTGACCGGGAAAGTAGATGCTCTGGGAGCCTTCTTCAGTACTCTCTGCCCAGGTAAATCTACACGGAGACTGCTGTTTTAAAGACTTTCTAAAAATACAGAGATTCTGATTATTTCTAAGCTAGCTGTTTGATGAGATTTAGTGTGCTGAGACAGAAATTCTGCAGTTCTGGTCTAGGCTTCTAGGGCAGTGGTCCCCAACCCCCGGGCCGGGGACCAGTACTGATCCGTGGATCAGTCGGTACTGGGCCACGGCTCCTTCTCATCCTCCTCCCCGGCTGCTGCCTTGGGGGCTGCCCTGCCACTCTGCCGCTGGCTCACCTTTGGTGTTCTCCAGTGGCCACCATGGCTGGGGCTCCTCCTCATTGTGGCACTGCGCAGCTGCTGCTGGCAGGGCCCCCCAGCGGGTGGTGGGAAGTCAGGGGCACCAGTGGGAAAGCAAGTGGAGCAGGGGCGGTGGCGATGTCCCTCGGCAAAAGACACCCCCCCCCCCGGGCCTCAGTGAAATTGTCAAGCTTTGACCATTCCCTGGTGATAAAAAGGTTGGGGACCACTGCTGTAGGGGACACTAGCAGACACTTTGATATTTAGAGAAAATGTATGGGTCCCATCGCAAAATGGCAGCTATAGGAGGCAGGGTCATTCACAAAATGACTACTGCGGGAGCAGTCATAAAATATTGAGGGGTTCTAAGCTAAGCAGTATCCTATGATAGGGGCTACTATTTCTGAATGGATCCTTTTTGCAGATTCAAAGGTGATGCCTATGGGGGACTTCTGAAACACCCCCTGATCCATTGTATTGTGAAAGGCCATGAATGGCTCTTTATTTCAGGGAAGAAGAAAGTGGGCACCAAGAAATACGTCAGCAGGCACCATGGGATCATTGTTCTAGACTATTCTGTTGCTTTATTTTGCAACAATGCAAATAGCAGCTTGACAACTACTGCTGTTGGTCACCCTTATTCCTGAGGCAGCAATCTCTGACAGACCATCCCACAAATCATTGTGTAGTAAGAAATCTCCACGGCACCTGTGGACCAACAAGGTTTCCAGAAAGGTGCAAAAACAAGTGCGTCCCCAGACAGGAGTCAGGACAAATCCCTCACCCTGCGTTGTCTGTTCCAAACAGTTCCAGTGGTTTCACAAGACGTTTACAGGACTTCATGTCCACTGTCTTTAATGATTTTGCATCCCTTGTAAGGAAGGGTTATTAAAAACTTTTTTTTAATTATGGCTGATGGAAGTATCCAAAGTTTTATGGTTTAATTATAATGATCATAATGGGGAGGTATAAAGAATCTGATTTTATGAATTTGAAATGACAGCTATTTTTCTTTTGGCCGACCAGATGGGGATGTTGATGTTTTGCTGGACAAATTTTGTCAAGAAAACCGAGGACGCATTTCATCATCGCTCCCTGCTTCAGTCAATAAACCATCAACGCTGGATGTAACTGGAACAGCTGGATGTGCAAGTAAGCTTTGTGTATGAGTAGCCAATGTTAACCTGTTCACAGTTGTAGCCTTGCTTCCCTCTGCAGAGTTTAAGGGCCTTGTAAGATGGTTCCTTGCCCTTCTATTGTTACTTGGCATATGTTACCATGCCTACAGCCAATTCTGCAGCCCAGACTGAAGATGACTAGGGGGTCCAATTCTACAGGCACCCAAACAGGGTGTCCCCATCTGACCTCCTGGTCCATTTTTTTTTAAAAACTGGGGTTTCTTTTAAGGAGAGATTCCCATGGCTATGCTGCAAATTTGGCGTTTGCAAAGGCAAAATTTCCCATTGACTTTAATGGCTGCAACTGAATTGTATCTGAATCACCGAATTGCAATTCGGATACGGCCGATACAAATTGTTTAAAGTGCAGGGATTAGTAATTCAGTTTGGATATGGCAACAAAGTACCCGAATCAGCATGGATTTGGGTACTTTTAGGGTTATCCGAATTGCCTACCCTAGTTGCCGTGAGTCAGCTGTGACTTGACGGCACTTTCCACTGTGTAGGGCAAAACTTTTACTTATTCCTGGAGTGTTTGAAATGCACTGTTTTCCAAGTTGAGCTGCCTTCATGCTTAACCTAAGGCAGCTGAACCTGAAACAACCATATTGAATTAGTTTGGGGCATATTTCAGTGTTCAGACTTAAGAAACACACTTCATAGAAGAGGTTTTCTAAATAGTCAAAAATAAGGTGAGCAGATCTGCTATAAATGGTGAAGTCAGCATCCTTCGATCGAATAGATCTCAGAATGTATCAGAAATGAAGTGTTGAGTCTTTCCCCCTTCTACTGGTTTTCCCACATACACTCCTTACAGCTGGGTTTTGTGTTTTTGCCTCTTGCTGCCTTCATTGAGTTCAGCTCTTATCTCCAAAAAGAAAATGCTTGATGCCTGGTTCCCCAGCAGGTTACCCTACAAGCCAGAATGCAGTGGTTCTCAACCTGGGGGTCAGGACCCCTTTGGGGGTCGAACGACCCTTTCACAGGGGTCGCAGCAAGGCAAGCAGCTTGGCCGGGGGGGGGCGCTATCCACACAACAGCCTTGCAGGGTAGATCGAGATAGAGCGTTCGTCTGTCTGACGAGCGAGCGAAAAGAGCGAGATCGGCATGGTGGGACAAGAGGCAGAGCTGAACTGAGAAACCCCAGTGGGGAAAAAAACAATTTATATATAACTAGAAATATAGCCCATTGCAGTTTGAAATGCAATGGGCGCTAGCAGTGAGAGTGGGTATGGGGGGGGGGACTACCTGCAGTCTTTCGGTGGGTCTTTCGGCGGCGGCGAGCGGCTGGCGAGCGGCTGCATGTGTTGCAGGTGTCCTGGGGTTTTGGCGGCGGTGGCCTGACGCGGAGTGGCTGGCGAGCGGCTGGCGAGCGGCTACCTGTCTTGCAGGAGTCCTGGGGTTGTGGCGGCGGCCGGGGGTTCCCTCAGGCGGCGGCCTGACGCGGCGAGAGGCGCTTCGCGCCTCTCGCCGTGTCAGGCCGCCGGGCTGTGAGCCCCGGGCAGCCGCGGTTCCGCACGACTGCCAGGGGCTCCCTCAGGCGTCAGGCCGGGAGCAATTCCTGGGGCTGGGAATCAGAGGGACCAATGGGCAGGCGCGCCTGCCCATTGGTCCCTCCGATTGTCTGTCATGAGGAAGGGTCCAATCTGGACCCTTCCTCATCCCAGACACATCCTGCCCCAGAACCCCTTACTGTTTTATTTAGTCCGTGGCGCCCATGGCGCCATGGGCGGTTTACAGATCATGAACAATGGATCTTCACGCCATTGGTCAGTTTCCGTTTAATTTCTGTGAAAGAACACTTGCCTAATCCTATGGTTGGGGGTCACCACAATATGAGGAACTGTATTAAAGGGTTGTGGCATTAGGAAGGTTGAGAACCACTTCCATAATGTTACATCAAAAGGACTGAAGCAGCCGGAGGTGCACCACACCACATGGTGCTTCAAAACTGCTGATGCAACTTTTCCCGTGATTTGTTCTATAAATAATGGAGAAGCAAAACTTGTAAATATCTAAATAATCACTGTTCAGCCCTTATACCCTATTTTTCCTTTCCTTCTAGGTTATAACTTTGAGCGGCATCGGATTCGTCCCTTCCAGCTCGCAGTAGCTCAGAAACTGCTGTCTCATGTTTGTTCCATTGCAGATTCGAGCACTCAAAACCTTGACTTGGGTTCCTTTGAGAAAGTTGATTTTCTGATATGTGTCCCTCCTTCGGAAGTGACCTATCAGCAAACGTTGTTCCACCTCTGGCATTCAGGTGCTTATTGCCACAAACGTGTACAAATTTACATCGGCCTCTGCTAGGTTTGGATGGGCTGACGTGAGTTGTATTCACCCTTTAGGTGTCCTATTAGAGCTTGGCTTGGAGAAGGAGCATCTAACAAAGCAGCGAGTGGAGCAATATGTCGTCAAACTTGACACCGAAGCCCAGACTAAATTTAAAACCTTTTTGCAGAATTCGATGCAGAATCCACACACGCTCTTTGTCCTGATCCATGATCATGCTCACTGGGACCTTGTCAGGTGAGAACGGTTTAACTTTTCGGTGTACGGTGTTAATCTCGGTTGTGGTGCAATACAGCTTTGTTGCATTGCGTAGGATGGTGGTTTTGCAGCTATTCTGAGCATATATTACGAGATAAGCTTGATTCCTTTCTGACATCTTCAGCATCACACCCGAAGCAAGTCCGTGTGCTTAAGCGTCCTATATGTGATCTTATAACTCAGGGGTTCCCAGTCAGGGTTCCGGGGAATCCTGCAATTATGTGAGACTGCCCCAGGGGTTAGGTGGCCTTTCCCAGAAGTTTGGATGGCCACTGACACTACACCTCACTGTAGCCCATTTCCCCTATTGCTCTACAGGCCGAGTCTCTTTCTCCACAATGGAAATGGTAAGTGATCAATTGATTAATTGGCCGGCTCCCGTGTCTTACTTCCATGCTCACTTCTCTGAAGGGGACTATCACCACTTCCGGGGTTTCCCAAAGCCTGAAAAAAAAAATTGAGGTGTTCCTCCATAGTCAAAAGGTTGGAAAAGTTTGATATAACCAAAAGACAGGAGAGCTCCCTTCCCGCTCCTCCCCACCCCAAACTCATAACGATCTGAGAGGAAACAGTGTTAATGTCAGTTTGAGCGGCTTCCTTAAAAATAACCAGAGCCGCTTAAGCAGAGTTAGACCCTTCTGTTGAAGTGAATGTTGAAGTTTGAGATTGCACTTCAAGGGAAGTGAATGGCGGGAATGAAGCACTGCTCCAGCTAAGGTGCTTGGTGACTCTGAATACAGTGGAAACTGAGATTGTTGTTGATTTGCATCTCTGCACTATAAAACACAATGAGCCTCTTGTGGCACAGAGTGGTAAGGCAGCAGACTTGCAGTCTGAAAGCTCTGCCCATGAGGCTGGGAGTTCAATCCCAGCAGCTGGCTCAAGGTTGACTCAGCCTTCCATCCTCCCGAGGTCGGTAAAATGAGTACCCAGCATGCTGGGGGGTAAACGGTCATGACTGGGGAAGGCACTGGCAAACCACCCCGTATTGAGTCTGCCATGAAAACGCTGGAGGGCGTCACCCCAAGGGTCAGACATGACCCGGTGCTTGCACAGGGGATACCTTTACCTTTACCTTACTATAAAACACATCTTAATATTTTAGTTTTAAATTAGAGCCGTTGGGAAACATATCTCATTTTAAAAAAGTAAAATTATGACTGAACTAGTTACTTTTAGAAGATTACTGATAACTGATGTGCTTTTTCTGAGTTCAGGAAGGTTGGGGAAAAAATGGATCCATGTCTTTCTGTTTTATGTGTATCTTTATGAGGCTAACCCTTGGAACCTGGGTTAGCCTCTCATTCTCATTGTCTCTCTCTCTTTTTTTAAGCAGCGCAGTTCACAGCCTTTATCCTCAGTCTGATC
Organism: Paroedura picta; assembly: GCF_049243985.1. Lineage (NCBI taxonomy): Eukaryota > Metazoa > Chordata > Lepidosauria > Squamata > Gekkonidae > Paroedura > Paroedura picta. The sequence continues at coordinate 163,495,763 of NC_135369.1, forward strand.
CAGCCGCAGGCCTCGTAGACAGGCTGCTTAACTGCAGAGAGGTGAAAGAGGCCCCGAATATTGTGACGCTTCATGTGACGTCCTTCCCCTATGCTCTGCAGACACAACACACTCGCATCAGCCCTTACAATGAGATCCACTGGCCATCATTATACAACAATGTAAGAGAAACATTTGAGGCTCAGTTTTCAGGCTCCACGTGAGCTTTTCTTTTATTGAGTTTGGCCATAGGTAAGATGTTATGTGGTATGACAGAACTAGAGCAGAATAAGAAGACTTGATCTCCAATTCATGGACTGCTTAATGCCTCCCTTTGACCGTTTATGCACTGGATGTTTCATGACGGGCTGTAGGCTGGATTTTTAATCGTGGCGGGTTGCCCCACTTCTTCCTGCACCCACATGGGGGAGCATTTGGCTTGGTGCACCTCATCCCCTCCTGATTTGTGCTCCTGCACAGGAGCTGGGGCAGTGAAGTTCCCAATGCATAAACGGTCTTTGACATCCCTTTTCTTCCGACTGACAGAGAATCCTTTGAGGATGTAGCTTAAAGTTTCTGAGTGAGGCATCCATCTGCTGACAAGCACAATGTAATATTTATTGAAACCAGCAGCTTTGCTTGAGCCAAGAACCTTAGTACTACAATTCCAAAGATGATGCTGAGGTATACTCTTAGGGTGCCTGTCATTATTAGCTGTTCGACGCGCTGACCACTCCCTTTAAATGTTTCCCCCAGCTTCACAGGCAGCTTTGCCTGCAAAGCTGGGGCGAGCGTTTAAAAGGAGAGCTGTGAAGCCAGGCTAAAGTAGTGTTCACGCTCCTGCATGTGTATTTGTTGAAACTGGTGAGCGGCTGAATGATTATCATGAAGCATCCTTTTCAATTGACACAGTCTCGTTTATTCTAGGGGGCTGACTTGTACCATGAAAACAAGAAGTACTACGGACTGTCTGAGTTTGTTGAATCCACTCTTTCTGGACACAGCCTCCCGTTGCTTCGCTACGACAGCTCTTTTGAAGCCATGGTCATGGCTTTGGGGAAAAGGTACCCTGTGGGGCACATGAGTTGATTGACATTCCAGAGACGGTCCAGCTCTGCAGAAAGGATGGTGTTCCATGAAATAGAACACTTGGGCCTTGTTACTAAATTTAATCTTTGCCTTTGTTCAAATATATTCTTTTTTTAAAAAAAGTATGAATATTTAACAACAGTAGGCCTTCCTGTTCTCTTCTTACTGGGCTATCGATGACCAAACGTATAGGCAGACTTGAAACATGAGCCCTTCTAGCACAATCTCTTATCTCCTTCCACCTCATCTATTTACTGTGAGTGGAACTGCACTATATAAATGATGACTTTTCTGCCTTCTCCCTCCTCATTTACCGCCTCCCAGATTGGGCTCCCAGTGGACCCTCAGGAACATCATGTGGGTCAAAGTAGGCACCTACCGTGTGAGGGTAGGATCATGGGAAATTTGCCCTCTCCATCTTTTGGAAGTGAGATCACAAGAGGAGAGAGAACTTTGGCTCCAAGCGGTGATGTTTGATATAGCCTGGATAAAAGTCAAGGTTGGCTCAGAGGCATTATTGGTTAATTATGATAATTCTTTCCTCCACTAGCCAAAAATACCAGCAAAAGTTTATCATCCTGAGGATTTGATTTGTGGAGGCGCTTTCCACCAGTCCCACATACCCCAATTATTTCCCCCCAAGCACACATTTTGTTGCTCTTCTTAACTTAGGCCTTCTGGATTTTCCTACCTCTCTCCCTCCCTCTCCCCCCCTCACACACACACACACACATAGAGTCACACATACATTTGTCTCCAGTTTAGCTGGTCTGGTTGGCCAGCACTCGCCACTAAATACCAGAAGACCCAACCTAAGAAATACATGCTGCTCTTCCATCAACCCCTTTCTGATAGCCAGTGTTCCTTCAGACAGATCCAGAGTTATCTTGGGCAAGGAATGGGGGCAGAGGGCAGGTCCTTCTCAATGAGTTTGCATTAGGACTTGAGGCAATCCGGTTCAGATCCCTACCCCCTAATCATCAAGCTTGGGCCACTCATGAATTCTCAGCCTAACTGCCTTGCTAGGTCGCTGGGAGAATAAAAGGGAGAAGAGGAAGAAGAGTTGGTTCTTATATGCCGCTTTTCTCTACCCAAAGGAGTCTCAAAGCGGCTTACAGTCGCCTTCCCTTTCCTCTCCCCACAACAGACACCCTGTGAGGTGGGTGAGGCTGAGAGAGCCCTGATATCCATGCTCGGTCAGAACAGCTTGATCAGTGTCGTGTCGAGCCCAAGGTCACCCAGCTGGCTGTATGTGGGGGAGGGCAGAACTGAACCCAGCTCGCCAGATTAGAAGTCTGCACTCCTAACCACTACACCAAACTGGGAACGATGTGTCCCACCCTGAGTCACTTGGAAAAAAGGCAGGATTAAAAAGGGAGTCAGTAAGATAATAAATGAGTAAATACATCCACATGATTTTGGCAGAGAGGGATCTGCAGCCTGAGACGCTCTGAGGTCATTATGCTGGTGGGAAACTAGACTCAGTTGCTAGGGATGGATATGCAGATAACACTGGTGGTGGTTTGCATTGTCCTGCTGGGGGAATACTAGTTTCTGCTGAAAACTAGGTAGAATCTTTATTTATTTATGGAAGGATGAATTTTTGAGTGCTGCAAAGGGATACCATGACAGTTCAGCCTTAGATAATTTAACAGGAAACATGGGTCAGTACTGAGGAGACATTTCATGGGAACCACACAACCTACAGACAGCGCATCCTCTTAAGTCTTTTTCCCGTTTTCTTCCAGGTTTCCCAGACTGCATAGCGCAGTGATAAGGACGTTTGTCCTTGTGCAGCACTATTCCGCAGCCATGATGGCTGTGTGTGGCTTGTCCCAGATGAAGAACTACACCACGGTTGAAACCCTAGAAATTACTCAGAATCTCATCAACTCATCAAGACAGTGCCGCAGCGGCCATGGGCTTATGGTGGTTTTAAGGATCCCATGCATCCCACTGGCGGCGGTGGCTTACGAACGCCTCAACCACGTGCGGGAAAAACTTGCCCTTGAGGACCACTTTGAAATCATCTTGGGCAATCCCAACTCTGGAATCACCATAGGGAAACACTTTGTGGAACAGCTCAAGGTAACGTGTACAGCCGGTCAACTCCAGAGAGGACCTGAGCTCTACAGCTAATGTGGCTGCTGACCAGAAATGCCTGTTGGCACGATGGCTGAATTCCAGTGGTGGACCAGCCCATTCTACACAGATCTTTAGCCTTTCCTCCTGCTGGATAAGCAGTATCTGGACTGCCAAGTATCCATGGCAATGCAGTCAGCATTTTTTCACCTGCCCCAGGCCTGCCTGCCAGCTGGTTCCGATAAGTATTTCCGAAATAGAACAGACCCAGTATAGGTTGCTAAGGAGGAAGGGGGAACAAAGGAGAGGATAGAATTGTCAGTATTTAATGCTGGGAGTGGTTGAGGGCAAAAGAAGAAGGGGACGACAGAGAATGAGGTGGCTGGATGGAGTCACTGAAGCAGTAGGTGCAAACTTAAATGGGCTCTGGGGAATGGTAGAGGACAGGAAGGCCTGGAGGATCATTGTCCATGGGGTCGCGATGGGTCGGACACGACTTTGCATCTAACAACAACAATATATGTGGCATAAAAGAGAAATTGTGTTTAAGTTTGTTTTAAATTTGTTTTAAAAATTTACTAATCTCATAAATTGTAATTCAGGGCTAGGTTGAAATTGCAGATACCTCTTAATCTATAGCTGTAGGCCCTGGTTTGATATTTTATGTATGTGATGAGGATATTATAGAGGCCTTAAAGCGTTTTTAACTTGCATTTTAATCAATACATGTATTTTCATATTTTGGAACAGTTTAAAACTATCTACACCTAGAATTAAACTGCATGTTTGTATTGCTGTAACTTTTTGGGGCTCTTGATATTAAAATGCTTAGCTTTCATGAAACACTGTTCCTAAATCAGCCTTTGTCAACTTTTTTACCATTGAGAAACCTCTGAAACATTCTTCAGGCTTCAAGTAACCCCAGAAGTGGTGTGATCGTGCAGAATATCATTGAAGAACATAGCTGTGTAGATACCCATCTGGGGCCCCTCCCCTTTCCATCCCCTCGAGGGGCATCATTGGCCATTTTGGAAGGGGTGGGTCGACATGACCACATATGGTCATATTATTTGATAAATGTTTAATACAATTAAAAAGTATTAAAAATTAATTAACTCACACCCATTCAGGAAACCCTTCCAGGGCTTTCAAGAAACTGCAGGGTTTCATGAAAACCTGGTTGTCCTAAACCATCACATGCATGTTTTCTGTAATCCTGACTGCAGTACTTAAACTCAGCCAGAATTATTCTTACTCTTTTTCCCTGCATTACATCTGAGGGTGAGAGACAGCAGCCTGCCTAAATCTCTTCTGGAAGTTTGTAGCTGAGCTGAGGACTGAACCAGGAACTTTGTGGTGCAATGCTCTCTCCCACCTTTGACCCCAGTTTTGGACTCCAGCCACCGTTTCTGTCTTCTGCAGTGCATCAGATATATGCTGACTTGTTTGTTTCTGATGTCATGATAGATCTGGCAAAAAATTGAAGATGCTGAATGGAGTCCACAGACCTATTTGGAACTGGAAGGTCTGCCTTGCATCTTGATCTTCAGTGGAATGGACCCTCAAGGAGAGTCTCTGCCAAGGTAATAACTCAGCACTGGTGAACAGTTCCATGAAATCCAGCCTAGTCCTTCTTGTGCTGATCGGTACGCACAAGCTGGTCTCCAGTAGCATGAAACCTACAGCATATTACAATCATAGTATCATAGAGATGGAAGGGATCTCCTGGGTCATCTAGTCCAACCCCCTGCACTATGCAGGACGCTCACAACCCTATCGCTCATCCACTGTAACCTTCCACCCCCTTGAACCTTCACAGAATCAGCCTCTCCATCAGATGGCTATCCAGCCTCTGTTTAAAATCTCCAAAGATAGAGAACTCACCACCTCCTGAGGAAGCCTGTTCCACTGAGAAACCGCTCTAACTATCAGGAACTTCTTCCGGATGTTCAGACGGAATTTCTTTTGCATTAATTTCATCCCACTGGTTCTGGTCCATCCCTCCAGGGCAAAAGAGAACAACTCTGCTCCATCCTCTACATGGAACCCTTTTAAATAATCGTTTTTAAGCAAGAACCACAGAGCAGATCAGATGTTGCCTTTTCTTTGATGGACTAATTTCCAGATAGTAGGATGCAAACGTTTGGAGTTCATTGAATGCACTTGGCCCAGTAAAACCTTATATAGTCAGTTTTTCTCATACTGTGGATGTCTGACAAGGCACACCAATGTATCGCCATTCCCCATATCTTTTTTATTAAGTAAGTGCTGACACAGACTAAGATAGGAAATATATCACATTTACTAGCTTTAGAGAACATAGTCTAGGTGAAAGGGTGTTGTCTTATTTACAGTACATGTGTAGACAGGATGCACACTAAATGCCAAATGCCAGGTTTTTGGCAACATTAGCACGCATCAATCAAACTGCTACACATCTAGTATTCATCAATAAAAATAACTACTTAGCGACCACTGTGGTTCCCTTGCAGTGATGTTAATTTGGAAATAAACTGGTTTTGGCCAGTTTTGCTTTACGAAAATCACAATAGATAAGAAATGATCTCAAAGACTCCTACAGTTCTTTCATTAATTATTATTTCTCTGTCCAAGGTCCTTAAGATACTGCGATTTGCGTTTGATAAATTCCTCTTGCTTGGTGAGAACAGCCTTGGAGCAAGAACTTGGCTTGGCAGCCTACTTTGTAAGTTCTGAAACCTCCCCGGAGAAAGTGGTCTCAAATGACGTTCTGGAAAGTGACCCAGAGAAGCTAAGCAGCACTGATAATGAAGACGAAGAAACAGTAACGGAAGGTAAACGGACATTCACAGGCTCATTGCACTACAAGATGTCAACTAGAAGGTCTGGTTGAGAAAATCAGGTTAGGGGATCCTGACGTAGAGGAAACTCTTGGGCACTTGACGATCCAGTAATTATGTCGAGTGATGGTTAATCTCTCTTCGCTGACTTGGCACTGCTTTGAAATGCCCATCCTCTTCTGTACCCCATTAGGCCCAGATAGCATGTTAAGACACAAATATTATGAATAACTGCAACACGGCAAGTCGTTTTGATCTGCAATAGCTGCTAACTCCAGGATTTCCTGTTCCAGACTGAGACCCTGCATGGTGAATGGAATAGAATAGACAGCTAGAACTACAGAAACTTGAATTCTAATCCCTGCTCCTCCATGAAGCTCTGGGGCAATCTTGGGCCAGTCGCTCTTTCTTAGCTTAACCTAGTGCACTCAGTTGCTTTAAGGATGAAATGGGGGGTGCAGCTTCATGAGCCACCCCGAGGGCAGGAAAGAGAGGATTTTTTTAAAAGTCTAACTCTGTCCCCCACAAGACATGCACACTTCCATGCATTTTAAATTCATTTGAATGAGACCGCCACTGAAGGTTTGGAATACAACATGTGCGGGAAGAAACGAAATCCCCTTTACTTCTTAGTTCCCAATTGCACCCACCAGGTCAGGTTTTTCCAGTTCAGGTGATCCCATTCTATCATTTTTTTGCTGTATTCTGGAGGAGGAGAGAAAGGTTGATGTTAGAATCCTTTTGGGGAGCTAGGAGAAATGAGGAATTGTGGCTAATAATGGGAAAAGGTTAGTGACACTGTTTCCCAATGCTGGGCCTTAAGGAACATGGGAATCCCAACCAGATTTGTTCTGGAGCTGATAAACACGCCTATGAAGGTTTCATAATGAAGCTATAAATGCTTAATACCAACCATTTCATTGTGTATGTGGAAGCCTTGAAACTTCAGAGTGGGTTGTTAAAGAGATGGACAATTCAGTTCCAGCCAGTAAATAATATGGCATCTACTTCATTACTTTAAAGTCTTTAAAAGTAGAGAAGAGCTGGGTTTTTGTACTCTGCTTTTTACGACCCAAAGGAGTTTCAAAGTGGCATACAGTCGCCTTCCCTTCCTCTACCTACAACAGACAGAGGAAGTTGGGGCTGAGAGAGCTTTAACAGATTGGCTCTGCAATAACAGCCCTAAGAGAACTGTGACTAGCACCAGGTCACATGTGGATGAGGCATGGGGAATCAAGCCCAGTTAGAGGCTGCTGTATTTAACCACTACACCAAGATCGAACAAAGCCACTTTCAGAAAATGTAATGCAAATTCTTTCCCTTTAAATCCTGAACCAGGCTCCACTTCAGAAAAAAGAAGCCCTGTCCAAAGAGAACGATCTGGCTCACATGATTCTGCAGCTTCATCTCTTTCTTCTAAAACATCAAGTAAGACTTTGGCATGAACAATTTACGGTATTTATTTAGGTGGTGGGGGATTATCACAGTTTAGCCCATGTTGTTGTGAATTGGGATTTACCTCACAACTCATCTGAAAGGAGACTAAGAAATAAAAATTTTGCCAAGACAAAGTTTAAGGGATTACATACATTTTTTCCAGTATTACTTATAAGAACTCTGTAACATGGATTCTCCCCTCCTTCTCCCTGTCTTTGCCTGAGAGGCAGCAGAGAATCTGTGCCCATGAGTGGGCTTCATCTTCCTCCCAGCCATCCCTTCTCACTTGCCGTACTTCGATGGCCACTACTACCCAATCTCTGCCCTTTATTTTTATTTGTTATTAAGTTTGTATCTTCCCTGTCCCCATGGATGGGCTCGAGGCAGTTCACAACATAAAACCACCAACAATAAAACATCGTAATCATCAACATCAGTAAAACCATCATAAAGGTAAAGGTATCCCCTGTGCAAGCACCGAGTCATGTCTGACCCTTGGAGTGACGCCCTCCAGCGTTTTCATGGCAGACTCAATACAGGGAGGCTCATAAAACCATCATAAAAACCCTAATAATAACTACCCTCCATTCACACTCCTGCCCATTGACTGATGTCTCCTGAGCATTGACTGAGGAACCCCGCACCTCCCTACCGGAATAACATCCTTCCAAGCAGCACTGGTCACAGTAGAAAACAGAACACTTCCAAAATGTTGTATGTCGTACACACTTAGTTGCATTGAGCTCCAAGTCTGGCCATGGTGAGAAATAGCAATATAATGTTGAGACAGTACTTTGGATCTGTTTACACGTTTCGTTTCAAGAATTACCTTGAGTGAACCAAATGAGTGAGTCATGATGCTTCACATATAAAACTATTGTAGCAGGAGTTATCATCATTTGGGAAAAGGTATACACTGTCATTTGCATAAAGCTCTGCAAACTGCAGGGTGAGTGCTTATAGCAAGATAAACATAATGCAGTTCACAAGGCCTTATGGGCATGACAGTGTACACATTCAGGAAGCTACTGTAAACACGCTTACCCATGTGCTCACGGCAAAACAGGTCATATTTCATAACTGGTACCATCCAGTCCCCCCGCCCCAACTCAGAGGTTTTCACTCTACATGGAGATGATTGTCTTACAAGAGAAACATCCTATGATAAGGGGTGTTTGTACTTGTCCTTTCCAGAGCGTCCTGATGGGATACTTATTTCTTCCTCTGTGAACTGCTTGCTCATGGGCTGGGGAAGGTGTAGAGAATGCTTTGGTTTGGTTTGCTTCAAATGTGATTCAAGCCACCATTTCAGTGTGATAATATATCAGTTAGGGAATTAGTGATATACTATGAATCTATGCTGAATCAGTTTCTTGATTATTCTTCCAAAATGCACCTAGATTATCATTCCTCAAGCTCCTCTCAATCCAGTTTTAGAATGTGTGTGATCACGTGGCGATTTGGAATCCCAGTTATCCAGATTTGGCATTTATGTTTCACCTGCTAGCATTTTGCTGTATTTGAAGTCACTGTGTGAATTGTCCCTTACTTTTTGCTTGAAACCAAGGCTGATTCTGCACTTACTTTGTTTATTCTGTTATGGATCCTGCTGAATTCAGATCGATCTGAACTTGGGTCTTCCTCTATTCCCCCCCCCCAATTGAAACAGAAAGTGTTCTGCACTCAATTGGGGATGCTCAGAAGGGGGGGAGCCATGTGCAGCAGGAGGATCTTTCTTTTCTTGAACGAGGGTGGGGGGAGGATTGGAGACGGAAGAGGAGGGGGGAAAAACAAGAGGCAAATCTCTGCTGAGAGAAGTTAGGGCTTCTGGAGCGCAGTCACTTTAAGACAAGCCTTGCAACCAGGAACCAGGAAGACTTTAAACTAAAGCCCTGGTCAATCAGGGAAGACTTTTTGTTACAGTGTTGGAGGCATGAGGTAGCAAGTTAATTCGCAAAGAGCAGAGAGCTGCACATTTACTCATGGTGGTATTTGAAATATCGAGGCTTATATCCACTCCAGGATATCGCGGGGGAAAGGTAGAATCACCACAAATCAATCACGCATGTTGCAGAGGGAAAATTTAAAGTGCCCAAAATCAAATGCAAATCGAATTCAGTGTAGGCAGGAGGGATTCATTCAAACTGGGACTGGGTAAAAAGCCCTATGCAGACTACACCCAGGTCTCAATAGAGCGCTTCAACAACACTCAAAATGTAATCTGGATTCAGTAGCGCTCTCTAATAAATAAAGTAGAAATAACAATGCCAGTATCAAAAATGGGCCCACGTTTCTATTTTATTGCAGATGATGACTACTGAACCCAGGTGATGGGGGTGGGGGGTGGGGAGTAATTGCACTGGTCAACAAAGGTTTAACATTTTGTTAAAACCTTTATTTTATTGGTAGGCACAGCATTCTGCAGTGAAACATCGCCTCCATCAGTAACTGCAGGTGACACAGGAAAGTCAACCCATCAGATGCTAAGCAGCAGTACAGAAGAGAGTGTGAATAACTCTGAAAAGCAAAGACCAAAAACGGACAAAGATTCGAAGTCAAACGCTAAAACCACTCAGACGTCCATCACTTCCTCATCGGCCTCTCCATTCTCGTCGTCTTCTGCCTCCTCGGCACCTACGCACAGCTCCTTTGTCCTGCAGGCCCCTCAGTGCTCCATGACCAAAGTGTCCCAACAGCCTCCTATTGTTTACCTGCCTAAGCTGGTGTATGACATTGTGACCTCTGCTGACAGCACAGGACTGCCTAAGTCATCGTCCCTCCTGCCTTACCATTCTGTGATGTGGGCAAGCTCGTTTCGCCCACTCATGAGCAAAATGATGACCTGCACAGAGCAGTCTCTGTATTACCGCCAGTGGACTGTCCCCAAGCCAATCCACATGGACTACAACAACCGGAACGAAGGCAGGATGGACACCTTCCATCCAAGGAGGCTGTTGCTGAGTGGGCCACCACAGGTGTGTAATAGAAACAGGGTAATTATTCTTATTTTATTTTAATCGAGTCTCACTATTGCATAAGGACTGCCTCGTCGTATTGGACCATAGCTCCGGTCTATAACAGCATTCTGTTTTCAACAGATAGGATCTGAATTCTGGGTTGGATCGATTAATCCACCAGTGAAAAGGGCTGATATTTTTCTCAACAGCTGCAGAAAAGGTGATTCCCCCAGGAAAATTGATTCTTGGGACTGTGGGACCCATGTGGACTGATACCCATGCAGGTCAGAGTGCTTCTCGAAGGAGGGAACAATCCCCTACAGGCTAGAGCTTTCAGAAGGATGAAGAGGAAGGGTGATTTCATCACTTTCTCTCTCCTCTAAGAAGCCTCCCCAACCTGCATGGCCCAGCTTTCCAAGAGTCAAAAGAGACTCTTGAGGGAAGGGACAGGATGTAAGATCCACAAACCTTGTAAGTGCAGATTAGTGGGTCCATCCCTCTGGAAGTACATACCAAGTACATGTGTTGTGGTAAGAGTAAAGAGAGATTCAGGTGGGTTGCCCATGTTGGTTTGAAGCAGCAGAACAAAGTTTGAGTCCAGTGGCCCCTGTAAGACCAACCAAGTTTTATTCAAGACTAGGGGCCAAGCCCGTTGCATTCAGGAATACAGCGGGTGCTAGATTAGGGGGGTGGAGTCGAAGAACTCTGCAGATGGCCTCCCCCTCCCCCCCCCAGAACTGCAAAGGCTGCAGGAAGCTGTTAGGGAACTCACCGGCAGGAGCAGCTCTCACACGGAAGGGATCTGCAGCCTCCGAGCCTCAGTGGGAAGTGGAAGGAGGAGGGGGTGGCCAGGGGTGGGGGACGGAAGGTGACTGGCTGGCTGATGAACAGATAGGCAAGCCAGTTGGAGAAAGAGGCACTCAGGGGCGGGACAGCCACCCTGAGTGGGTGTTAAGCGCTGAGTGGCACTTAAGCCATGAGACCAGCTCCTCCTCCAAGCCCTTACCAGAAATATACAGTGGACCAGATAAGCTTTCATGTACATGTAATAGCTGAGGAAATGTTGTGTCGTTGAATTTGAAGAAGTGTTCACTGCACATGAAAGCGTCTACCTTGAATAAAACTTTGTTGGTCTTAACGGTGTCACTGTTCCAGTAAGAGGAAATGATAATGTTAGTGTTCTGCCTATGTGTGTGGTTCTCTTTTTCCCTAAGGCATCGGACTTTTTTGGGCACACATGCTCTATTGTTTTAAAATATTGCTCTTTTATTATTTCAAGGTTCGCAAGTGCTACTTGTTCTGCTTTTTTCTTAGGGAGCTGGTTTCCATCTACAGCCGTTTGGTGTAGTGGTTAGGAGTGCAGACTTCTAATCTGGCATGCCGGGTTCGATTCTGCGCACATGCAGCCAGCTGGGTGACCTTGGGCTCGTCACGGCACTGATAAAGCTGTTCTGACCGAGCAGTGATATCAGAGCTCTCTCAGCCTCACCCACCTCACAGGGTGTCTGTTGTGGGGAGAGGAAAGGGAAGGCGACTGTAAGCCACTCTGAGCCTCCTTCGGGTAGGGAAAAGCGGCATATAAGAACCAACTCTTCTTCTTCTTCTTCTTCTTCTTCTTCTTCTTCTTCTTCTACTTTTAAAATTCTATCTGCTCTCATTGCTTTAATGGGTCATTTTAAATGTCTTAAGACATATTGTTGTTTTTCTCTACTGTGTTAATTTCCCCCTAATCTTCAGTATTTTCCCGTTTCGTTGTTTTTAAAATTTTATAAGAATTTAGGCTGTCAGGTGCTTAAAGAGTCTCGACTGAGAATGCACAGGCTATAACTATACAATCAACAAGACAAATCATGCATTAGCTTTATGTGTGTGACATGAATCCCACTTTGGGCAGCATTCTTGATCCAGGGTGTAGACCAGGGGTAGTCAAACTGCGGCCCTCCAGATGTCCATGGACTACAATTCCCACGAGCCCCTGCCAGCGAATGCTGGCAGGGGCTCCTGGGAATTGTAGTCCATGGACATCTGGAGGGCCGCAGTTTGACTACCCCTGGTGTAGACTCTTGAGATGTTCTTGTGTGCATGCAGGCATCCAGGAGGGGAGGGAGGTTTGGCAGATAGGGTTGCACTCCAGCATGGTGTAGAGGTTAAGAGCAATGGCTCCTTGTCCGGAGAGCCATGTTTGATTCCCCACTCCCCCACATGCAGCCAGCTGGGTGACCTTGGACAGTCACTGTCCTGTTAGAACTGTTCTCACAGAGCAGTTTCAGAGCTCTCTCAGCCTCATCTACCTCACAGGGTGTCTGTTGTGGGGAGGGGAGGGAAAGATACTTGTAAGCCGCCTTGAGACTCCAGGTAATGAAAAACGGGGTATAAAACCCAACTCTTCTCCTCCTCCTCCTGTATACATAGAGAGTAATTCCTGAATTAACAACTGAAGAGGGAATAACAGGAGAGACCTGCAGGGAGAATGTAATAAGTGGGCTTTGAATTAGACTGTGTTGGTCATTCGGATTTCGGGTATCCCCCCCAAAAAAATGATGCTGAAGGCAAATAGCTGCACAGTTTCTGATGTGTCTATTTACAGATAGGAAAAACAGGAGCCTATCTGCAGTTCCTCAGTATCTTGTCAAGAATGCTTATTCGACTGACTGAAGTGGATGTTTATGATGAGGAGGAGATCAATACTGGTAAGTTTTCCATGTAGAAAGAGCTTTAAAACTCAGAATACTTAGATTTGCTAGACAACATGCTCAGTGCAGTTGTAAAGTGGACAGCAGCCACACAAAGTGCTTAACTGTGCCACTCCTGAAGTTCTTTCATAAGCCAAGGGGACTTTAGGGCAGTGGTTCTCAACCTTCCTACTGCCGCGACCCTTTAAAACCGTTCCTCATGTCGTGGTGACCCCCAACCATAAAATTATGCAAGTGTTCTTTCACAGAAATTAAACTGAAACTGACCAATGGCATGAAGATCCATTGTTTATGATTGTATATAAATTGCTTTTTTTCCAGGGTTTCTCAGTTCAGTTCTGCCTCTTGCCAAGCTGTGCCGCCACCTGGAGTACCTGGCCAGAGACTGCACTGCACTGGGGGCACTGCTGGAGCGGCTGGCGGCTAGGCGTGGGTGCCTGCAGGAGAAGAGGCAACAGTGGCAGTGCCCCACCCCCCCAGCCAAGCTGCTTGCCCTGCCACAGCCCCTGTGAAAGTGTCGTTCGACCTTAAAGGGGTCCTGACCCCAGGTTGAGAACCACTGCTTTAGGGAGAGAGTGGATACCCTGGCCATTTCTGCACATCCAGTTTGGTGTAGTGGTTAGGAGTGCAGACTTCTAATCTGGCATGCCGGGTTCGATTCTGCGCTCCCCCACATGCAGCCAGCTGGGTGACCTTGGGCTCGCCACAGCACTGATAAAGTTGTTCTGACCGAGCAGTGATATCAGGGCTCTCTCAGCCTCACCCACCCCACAGGGTGTCTGTGGTGGGGAGAAGAAAGGGAAGGCGACTGTAAGCTGCTCTGAGCGTCCTTCGGGGAGAGAAAAGCAGCATATAAGCACCAACTCTTCTTTTTCTTCTTCTATACACCTTGTATAGCCCAAGCAACTCCATCTTGTCTGTGTTTTCAAGCGACAACTGGCTTGTTACTGCCCTCAGGCAGTCTTACTAGGGCTTCCTTCCACCCTCATTAAATAATGAATTATCCATTCATTCAAGTGGAAGACAATGTGATAATCTGCATAGGAAGAGGTTGTTTTCCTGTTCCCTGCCCAGGGTTCCAGCCAGGTGGGTGAAATGTTCGACTTAATCATTGCATATTTCCTAAACGTCCTTTTTGTTCCCGATGTGGCAGGTCTCAAAGAAGAGTCAGGTCAATATTACCACCAGCCAGGGGACGCATGGCCTGATTTTGAAACAATGAAAAAGATGCCCTTTGACTATACGATCCACGATCCAAAATACGAAGACGCAAGTCTCATTTGTTCAAGAGTTCTAATTAAGAACGAAGGTCAGGATTCTTGTTTGATTCCTTGTTTGGTTTTGAAACAAAACAGAGGGATGTGCTCGCTGGGTTGCAGTACAGCAGCACAGCTGGAGCGTTCAGTGGCATAATAGCAATAACTTTGATAGCTCAGCAACCGAAATGCAATTGAGTCTGCATAATGGCTTGGATCCAGTGGCATGTTTCCAAGGATGGAAGACTTTGCCACTTCCCCTCCGTGTGCTGCAGCACAAAATGCTCTCTGAAATTATTCCTCAAGGGGCCACCAAGATCAGCAGCTGAACTGTGTGTGGGGGTGGGGGTGGGGGTGGGGGGTGGAACTAAGAAAATTCCACTCTGTGGGTAGAAATATTTCCACTCATGAAAATGCTCTGCTGGATCCAAGTCAATGATTTACTAGTATCTGGGATAAACAGTTACTACAGCTAGATTAATCCAGAGGCTGCCATGTTCCCAGTGGGAACATGGCAGCTGCTTTTCTGTTCTTCCCAAGCAATATATCCCTCATTGCTATCTATCAGCTCTCCCCAAATCTCTCCATTCTGCCTGTCTCTCCTGAGCCTGCCTCACATTCCTGCCTTTATCCTGTGGGGTCACACACTTGGGGGAGGGGGGTTCACATCGTCCATCCATCCACGACTGCCTCCTCCCCAGCTTCCTTCTCTCCGGTGTTCCCAGCATGTGTCTGAGACTAACAAAGCAGAACTGAACTAGCCAAAACTGTCTTTCAGCCAAGAGTAAACAGCATATGTCTGCTGAATTACAGTCTAGCCACTGGGTGAAAATAGGGATGCCAGAACCTAGGTGTTATCTGGGGAGCCCCTGGAATTATAGCTCTTCTCCAGGCAACAAAGTTCTTCTGGGGAAGATGGGTGCTTTGGATGGTGTTTCCATAGCATTGTACACCACTGAGGTCCTTCCCCGCCCCAGATCCTGCCAACTCCTGGCTCCACCCCCAAAGTCTCCAGGTATTTCCCAAACCAGAGCTGGCATCCCTTGGTGAAAATGATTTGTAAATCCTTGTGGAAGTGAGCTCCTGTTTTGTGGGATACCACTAGATGGAGCAAGTAAACATATGTTCTCTCGGGAGGGGGGTGATATGTCTTCACAACGATAATCAGCAGCATTAATGTGTTTTAGAGCAGCTGTCCCCAACCCGGGACCAGTCTCTGGACCAGTCTCTGGTCCAGAGACTGGTCCCGGTCCATGGGTCAGTCGGGACCGGGCCGCTGCTTCTTCTCGTCCTCCTCCCTGGCTCCTGCCTCAGGGGCTGCCCTGCCAGTCTGCCGCCAGCTCACCTTTGGTGCTCTCCAGTGGCCGCCATGGCTGGGGCTCCCCCTCGGCGTGGCACTGCGCAGCTGCTGCTGGCAGCGCCCCCCAGTGGGTGGTGGGAATTCAGGGGCACCGGCGGGAAAGCAAATGGAGCAGGGGTTCAGGTGGCGGCAGCGACGTCCCTCGGCAAAAGACTACCCCCCCCAGGCCTCAGTAAAATTGTCAAGCGTTGACTGGTCCCCAGTGATAAAAAGGTTGGGGACTGCTGCTTTAGAGCATACAAAAAGAAAAATGCATGCTCATTATACAAAAAAACAACAATCCTCATCTTTTTGCATGGGCTATGTAGCCCAAATTGGAAAACAGTGTCAGATATTTCTTTCATTAAAGACAACAGTATTTTTGACCACGCTTCTTATGGAAAATTATCCGGGGCTGATTGGAATTGAAAATTTGTAGCCACTTGTAGGCTTGCTGACACAAAAGCCTGTGATTTTCACAGAATCAACAGACTCAAACGTTAACCCATCATTTGCCTGATTTGCACACACTGAACAGTCCAAATCCTTCTGTACAGACAGGTCAGCAAACAGAAAACAAGAGGACTTGTATATGCGCCGTCAGACAACTCGGATGAGGCTATCCAAATATGCAGCATACAACACTTACCACCACTGTGAACAATGCCACCAGTACATGGGCTTCAATCCCAGGTACCAGGTAAGGTGGATAAAACCAAATGTTCCAAGTGCAAGAGAAAACAGGTAGCTCTTGGCAAGCTGAACTAGTGGCACAAGACATGAGGTGAGAGGGCAGAGGCAAAAGGACTTGATACAACACACCACAGAGGGCTTTATAGGAAGACTGCTGAGCTATTTAATTCTTGGCTTGCCTCTTTTAAATATGCTTGCCCTACCATCCCCAGAACTCAAAGCAGTTTACAGCCAAAACTCTGCATTGCATGCATATTTTAGCTTTGTATGGTATGGACGTGTATTTTAGCTTTGGTTTTAATTGTTTAAATAATGTGTGTTTGAATGGTTTTTAAAGATCTGGTTTTATTATGTATGATTGTGATCCAGTGCCGTGATGGCCTTGATGAAGTCCGAAAAGTGTGGTATAAGTAAATAATAATAAATTGATATTGCTGTTTAAATTGCTACATAGGATGTATCAGTCATGGGTGGTAAAGCCAGTTTGGTGTAGTGGTTAGGAATGTAGACTTATAATCTGGCATGCCGGGTTCGATTCTGCACCCCCCACATGCAACCAGCAAGGTGACCTTGGGCTCATCACGGCACTGATAAAACTGTTCTGATTGAGCAGTGATATCAGGGCTCTCTCAGCCTCACCCACCCCACAGGGTGTCTTTTGTGGGGAGAGGAAAGGGAAGACGACTGTAAGCCGCTTTGAGCCTCCTTCGGGTAGAGAAAAGCGGCATATAAGAACCAACTCTTCTTCTTGTAAAATATACAATATATTTTTATCTAAAGAGAAACCAGAATATGTAACGTTAACTTGTTGTTTTTAAGAGCCAGGCTGTAGTGCAAGATGAGTTGACCCTTTTATCCCTTTTCCTCTGCAGCTTTATGAATCAACCTTGCATGCCTTTGCTTTTTCCTATTCCATGCTTGGAGAGGAGATCCAGCTTCACTTCATCATTCCTAAGTCCAAGGAGCACCATTTTGTCTTCAGCCATCCTGGAAGACAGCTAGAAAGCATGAGACTGCCACTGGTCACAGACAAGGTAAACGAACACGATGCACGTATCCAGTTGATGCATTCGTTTTATAGGGTCTGGACAAGGTGTTGCCTCCACTGCTTTGGTTCTGCTGCCGGATTGTGAAGAAGACCGATGGCCTCCCGCAGCATCTCTCTGCTGATAGCGAAACGACATGCCAAGGGGTTGGCTGGAAAACGGGAGTTCATCTTGACAAATTATCCATGTAAACATCCCCCTCCCTCATGTGAAAATGCAAATTACTCTGCTAGGAGACCTGCCTGCCATTCTCCTTAGAAGGGGATCTTTTGTTTGTTGCTGTGTTTACCCATCTTGAATGGGCACCACTGTTCCTGTTCCTTGATTCGTCCTTTCTTTTCTGGGAAAGGGTTGGTTGTAGTGGATCAATCCAGCACTTGCTTTCATACATTTGCGTCTAGAATGGGACCAAGGGAGTTAATAGGGACTAGGCATCAGACTGGACTTGGCCCTGGCATTTCTAGTTGCTGACACTTTTATAGTCAAATAACTTGCTTATTTTTAAAAGCTTGATTTCCTGGCCCACTGGCTGTGTTTTGCCCCAATTTATATATGTATTTTAGATTTAGATCAGATATTTATACTCCACAGAGATATTTTCTCCACAGTCAGGACCGAAAGTGGAGTTCCAAGTTGTGGGGACAGTCTTCACTAAGGAAAAACATGGGGATTTTTACTACTTTATTTTACTTTACTGCTACAGTGACTTGGGGCACCTTACAAACCTGTTTTGAATTAGATTCTTAACTAATCCAGTTCAGTCTGCAATATATACCCTTTCTCATGTGTCCAGGGAAATGCCAATTGCCACTTTGGGATTGGGAAACAAATTTCATCCAGGCCAGACTAGCCTGGGATTCTGGATTTTTTTTTGTGGGGGGAGCATCATCTAGGCATGAAATGTGGGTCACTGTGGATGTGAATTTCCTGCATTCTGAAGAGGGTTGAACTAGATGACCTTGGAAGTCCCTTCCAACAGCTGGGTGACCTTGGGCTCGTTACGTCCCTGATAGTGCTGTTCTGTTCCGACCGAGCAGTCCTGTCAGAGCTCTCTCAGCCTCACCTACTCACAAGATGTCTGCTGTGGGGAGAGGGAGGCGATTGAGCAACCTTGGATCAATCACAAACTCTTAGCTTGGCTTACCTCACAGGTGGATGCAGTGAGGAAGTGGAAGAAAGGAGAATAATGTCTTTGAAGCTGATTAGAGTTCCCACTGGAGAGAAGAGTGGGATATAAATAAGTGCAAGGGCACTTTAAGTTTAAAGCTGCAGACTTTGGGCTTAGACCCTATTAAGTCTGCGGGTTCAGTGAACACAGACTCCAATTCTTCAGAACAGCTCTTTTTATTTAGCGACTCCAGCAACAAACTCCAAATACTGAACAGAGAAAAACAGGCAAACTTGTGCACTTTTACACCTTTCAGGCAGCCAGCTGCTGCCTCTGATTGGCTCTAAGCAAGAGTAATCTGATTGGTCCTAACGGAGCCATCCGATTGGCCCTAAGCAGAGCAATCCGATTGGCTCTAAGCATAATGATCTGGTTGGACCTTAACAGATCCCTTTGACTGGTTAGAGCCTTGGCTTGCAGAAGCCCTCATTTGCATCAGTGGCCAAATGCCCTCAGACATAACAGACCCCATGCCTCAAAACTGTGAGCAGAGTCTAAACATGCAGAAAAGCTGATAGATTTATTGGAGAAAATAACACTTTATATGAGCCTCTTGTGGCGCAGAGTGGTAAGGCAGCAGACATGCTGTCTGAAGCTCTGCCCATGAGGCTGGGAGTTCGATCCCAGCAGCTGGCTCAAGGTTGACTCAGCCTTCCATCCTTCCGGGATGGAAGGGATACCTTTACCTTTACCTTTAACATACTTTATAGAGAAGAGAAGAGATAGAAGCCTGTCTGTCTATACTAGCTGGGAAAGGGGAAGAGCCAAACTGTTCTTCTCAGAAGAACCAGGAAAACCTCAGTAAGCCAATCAGAAACAAGAAGGGAACAATCTGAAACAGTGGGAGGTCCCAAACCTTGCTAAGCTCACTAGCTGTCCCCCTTACTGCCCCTGCAGGATTTTTCAGACTGTGCATTTATGCACAGTAGATCTTGCATATTCCAACATCAGCAGCCTACCTTTTTTCTTCACCCCTCCTTCCTTTTGTGTCCTTTTGTTTCAGCCTGAGCTCTAAAGTTTGCATTTTATTTTGTTTGGTCCAAATGCAGAATATGACAAGACCATTGCTTTCCCAATTGATCTGGGTGCCAAGACTTGCAATCTTTATATGTTCAGTTGTTGATTTCCCACCACACTCTTCCCTTGGTTAATGTTAAATCAAGACAATAACACGGAGATTCCCGCTTTTATAGAGCCAGGATTACATCAAGAGTCCCACGTTTACTCCCACCACTGGACGTCACGAGCACGGGCTTTTTAACCTCTATCACGCCATGGACGGGGCCAGCCACTTACATGTCTTAGTGGTCAAAGAATACGAAATGGCAATATATAAGAAATACTGGCCCAACCACATCATGCTTGTCCTGCCAAGTATTTTCAACAGTGCCGGAGTGGGTAGGTACTATGTACTGAACGAGTCACTGGGGGGAATAAAGAAGGAACGCACACATTACAGTGCGGCCCTGAGCATGGTTATACCCCCGGACTTCCACTGATTCAGTGAACTTAGAAGGGGAGAACTCTGCTTAGGACTGCACTGTTAACCAGTTTAAGAGATCCATTAACTAACTCGAAATCTAATTATAAAGCTGTGTCATGTTAAGTAAGAAAATATAGTGACACACTGACAGAAATGATCATTTTGTGTGTCACTACAAGAGCCTCTTGTGCCGCAGAGTGGTAAGCAGCAGAAATGCTGTCTGAAGCTGTCTGCCCATGAGGTTGGGAGTTCGATCCCAGTAGCTGGCTCAAGGTTGACTCAGCCTTCCATCCTTCCGAGGTCAGTAAAATGAGTACCCAGCTTGCTGGGGAGTAAACGGTAATGACTGGGGAAGGTACTGGCAAACCACCCTGTATTGAGTCTGCCATGAAAACGCTGGAGGGCGTCACCCCAAGGGTCAGACATGACCCAGTGCTTGCACAGGGGATACCTTTACAAGCAAAATAAAATTAAGAAAAAGACAACAAGCAAATTGGTTTATTGCATCTAAAATTGTCCTGTTCTAGACCCAGTTTTTCTCGATTGTGTTGGTCATATTAAGTAAGTCCACAGGTTTGAAATCATGGTTCTGGCCAGCAGTGGCTTTCTAAGTATCCAGGAGAAAAGGGTCTTTCCCTTTAACTGGAGATACCAGAGACTAAAACTAGGACCTTCTTTGCACAAAATATGTGCTTTGCCACTCCCATTAGATGATTTTAATCTATTATAAGAAATTGTTTGCACTTTGAGAATTTTTCTACTTCGAAATGTTCTTCCGAAGGGAATGAAAAAGAAAATATTAAATTGGTTGGGATTTTTTTAAGCAGTGAATTCAACTTCTCTTATTAAACCATAATGTATCTCATACGTATTATCGTAGCAAGATGTTGAGTTTTTTTCATATCCAAATGTATTTCAACTTAATTGGGTCATTACACTTGATTTCAGTTTAATGGGTTGACTAATTAGTTATTGATTAATCAGTTCCAAGTAGGTGGTTAGTCAATCAGAACTGTTTAATAAGTTGGCAGCCCTAGAATTGTATAGAAAAAGGATTTCTAAATAAAATCAGACTTTAATTTACCCCACTACAGAATGTCATTTACTTCTTTGGTTTTGATCACAGGTGCTGCTCATTTCTTGATCAAAGAGCTGTCTTACCATAACCTGGAGCTTGAGCGTAATCGGCAAGAAGAACTAGGGATTAAGCCTCAAGATATTTGGCCTTTCATTGTCATTTCAGACGACTCTTGTGTGATGTGGAATGCTGTAGAAATCGATTGCTCGGGTGAAAGGAAAAGGTAAAGGCTAACTTATTTCGGCTCTGCGCAGCAATTAGTCTTTCAAACAATCCAATTTGTGCATCTTTTCCCCATCCCTTCCAGTGAATACACCTGGACTGAAAGGAATGTCTCCTTGAAGCAAATTCTCCAGCACATCGAGTCCACTCCCAACGTCACCCACTATGCCTTGATCGGGATGAGGAAGTGGTCGAGTAAAACCAAGAGTGGGGAGATCAAGGAGCCGTTCTCCTGCTGCCACATTCATGACTTCGTCATGCTGAACGTGGACCTGACACAGAATGTTCAATACAACCAGAACAGGTTAGCACTCAAGGGCTGCTTCTCATGTCCTGCGGTGGCAGTAAATTTGGTTCTATCTAGATTTCTTGTGGTATACAAAGTCTGATTGTGCATGTTAGTTTTGAAGGATGTATTTCATAAAATGTTTTGCCCGCCATGTTGTATGTGAAGCACCCCCAACCTATGTCAGTGCTACAGACTGGCAGCAGTTCTTCATGGTCTTGGGCAGAAGTCTTTCGTATCACCCACTGTCTGGTGCTTGCTTCATTCATTCATTCATTCATTCATTCATTCATTCATTCATTCATTCATTCATTCATTCATTCATGCAATTTTTATCCTGCCACTCTCAACATTGCCATCCCCATCCCCTGGCGGCTCACAACAGTTTACAAAAACAACATAAAATCATACAACAAAAAATTTAAAACAACTCGTTAATGGTATGATCTACAGAACTTATCATATTTACATGTTGCAAAAGGAGTCTTTTGGCTTGGAGGAGTCGCCCAATGACATTTATGACCCTATCTTGGCCTCAACCAAACCCCTAGTGGAAGAGCTCCATCTTGCAGGCCCTGCAGAATTGAGTGAGAGATTAATCCAGGACCTTCTGCTTGCAAAGCAAAGGCTCTTCCACTGAGTCCCAGCCCCTCCCCTTCAATCATTGTAAATCTTCTGTCCACAAAGAGGAAAGCCGTAAGTGCTGCCTCATCTATCTCCCAAGGTTGGTGTGAGAATAAAATGGCGGAAGGGAGAACCCTGTAGCAGGACTCTGGAGAAGCAGCATAAACCTCTCCAAACTAAATAAATGTAGGCTGCTTCACATTCTCTGGGTGAAGAACGGAATTAAAAATACACTAAAGAAATAACGGGGGGATATGTGCCTCCCAACGCGATGAGTCAGTATGGTGTCACTACATTGACGAGAGGACTATAATCTGGAAAACGGAGTTTGATTCCTCCACTCCTCCTCCACAATGCAGCCAGCAGTTCTCATGTTCTGTCCAGGGCTGCCACAAGAACATTGTGTAAGATGTGCACTGCAAGGTCTCCACGTGGGGCCAATTGGGATCAGGATTGTGGGTCACAAGGAAAAGGGGACATAAGTCTGTCTCTTAGGCTGTCTCCCCAATCTGAAGTGCCCAAGAGAAAACTGTTTGATGTCCTGGGGGCGCCACATGTATGGACAGGGTTTCCCCAGTGGGTCAAATAGCTAGGGGGGATTTAGGTCAGGAAAACAACACAGAGCCCCCTCTCCCCATGTTTGACAGCTCTAGTCTGAATCGGACCCCTTGTGCACCAGGGAACTGAGGTCCTAGTGGAGGGTTCTTAGTGCATAGTTAATAGAAAGTTCTTGAGGTGACCCTGGACATGAAGCCAGGACCATTTAATGTGTACTTAGGTCCTCTGCTTCTTTTGATGCTTTCTGAAATGAAAGCACTTCCCCCTGAATTCATTTAGGAAGAAGAAATTGTTTGGCCAACAAAATTGCTTTTCCTGAAAGCCACAGGTTAAGATACTGTATTCCAGGCTGGCTGGCTTGTGACTGTCCTCCTTAAATGCAGCCCACGGGCCATGCATTCATTCATTCATTCATTCATTCATTCATTCGATTTTTATCTTGCCACTCCCAGACAAGCTGGCTCGTGGCGGAATAAAACATAATAATATAATAATATAATAATAATAAAACATATAACCCCCATAATAAAAACAATATAAACTGATAATACAGCATAGATAAAACAACATAGATGGTGGTCGTAGCAATCCCTCATTAAGCCATTATTCCTCGGTTCGTCCATTCCCGGCTATGGCAGCAGATGTAAATCTGGGCCGATGATAGACCCTCCCTCCCCCTAGGGGAGGACCTGCTCTTATCACCCGGTATTCAGCCCAGCCTCAACCAAAAGCTTGGCGGAAGAACTCCACTTGCAGTCCCTGCAAAACCCAGAGAGTTCTGACAGGGCCCTCAGGTCTTCCAGGAGCTCATTCCACCAGGTAGGGGCCAGGACCAAGAAGGCCCTGGCCCGGGTTGAGGCCAGGTGTGCTTCCCGGGGGCCTGGGATCCTCATCAGATTCATAACCACAAAAGCAAAGTGCCCTGCGGGGAGCATGAGGAGATAAGCAGTCTCGCAGATAGGTAGGACCAGACCATGTATAGTCTTAAAGGTCAAAAACAATACCTTTAACTTGATTTGGAAGCAGATAATAATGTGCAGGGAGACTGACAATCACCCCGGTTTTTCTATCAGGCAGCAACAAAAACAGGTTTATCAAACTCTTCCTGGGCACCACGTAATTTTGCTCAGGAGTTCACAAATCATGCAGTGGTGAGAGATTCCTGGTTCATACATTTTTCTCCCTATAATCTTTCTTCTTACATATGCCTTCCATTTGGACCAGCACTGTAAACTCCTTAAGGTTTATATCTGAAATTTCAGAACACCGATTCTCTGGGCTTTTCTGCACATGATAAATATTGTGAAATGATTACCTTGTGAAGACGCTATATTCTGGCTTCTCTGCATGACTTTGCCAACCTCCCACGTGTGGCCAGCAAACTGCTTGCTACATCCACCATTTTAAAGCGCTAGTTGGGGAATTGCATAAAGTGGATTCCTCAAACTAAAAGCGCTTTCCCCCAGCAGACAACCAGCACACTGCGTGCTAAAGAAATGTATGGAGGCAAAGAAGCGCTATCTCTGCCTCCCATGTCCCGCCCTCGTACCCACCTCCCTCTCTCTTCTCTTGGGAACAGGTTTTTAATTTTTTTTAAGCCAACGGCGTGGAGCCATGAGTAGGCGTACAAGCATGCAGGCAAAGCCAAAAAGATTTTTCCCCCAAAGTTGTCACACAAAGCATGCCTTACTACAGTCCCCCCCACCCCGAATCAGGAAACGAGATTAATTTTTAAACAGTTCAAGACTCGTGATTCCATAAGGGGTGGCATTAGAAAAAAGCATTATGTATCTATGATTAAATATGCGTTTCAACGGAGAACTATTAATTTTATAAAATTGCTGAGCATTGCAGGATCTTTAAAAAAAGGAGAAAGGGCATTGGCTGCCTGGCTTGATTGACAGGCGGAAGAGAGTCGCTTATGAGCCGCATTGCTCTCTTCCGCCATTTCCAGCAGCGCTTGTGGAGGGTAAGAAGCGTGAAAAGGCGGTAGACTACAGTGAGATGGCAAGAAGGTGAAGAATGGCCAGGGTGGGATATGCTGGCATCATGCCGTTTTTTTGATGTTTGGAAGTGCCTTCTTTTTTGAACAGATCTGATACCTGAACAAAATTGTTTAATGGAAGCTGGCAAGTTTCCAGTTGATGCGACTGCAAATCACAGGGACATTGCTGTAGTTTCTATATAATTTTTTATCTGAAGAAGTGTGTCTGCAAATGAAAGCTTTTGATTAAAACTTTGTTGGTCTTAAAGATTCCACTGCACACTCAGACTTTGTTCTGATATCTCAATCCTTGTAGTATCTACTCTGAAGTTACATCTAACAGATGTGGGTTATGTCTTATATGTTATCTGCCTTCCTTGCACCTTCCGACAGATTTATGTGTGATGATGTGGACTTCAACCTGCGTGCCCACAGTGCGGGGCTACTCATCTGTCAGTTCAATCGATTCAGTGTTATGAAGAAGCAAATTGCACTAGGTGGGCAAAGGTCCTTCCATATTAAGTCAAAGGTAAGACTTGGCGACTGTATTGGATTGCTACTGTTGACAAAGCGGCGTGCATTTCTTGAGGTTGAGCAGTGATGGTACCTGACATGACCTGTATTTAGGGACAGGCTATTTGGACCATCTAATCCAGGCTTCCTCAACCAGAGTTTCATAAAACCCTGGGGTTTCTTGGTGGCCCTGGAAGGGTTTCCTGAATGGGTGGGAATTCGTTAATTTTAGTATATTTTTTAAAAATTTGTTATATCAGGTGAGATGACCATATATGGTCATGTCGACCCACCTTCCTCCTCCCAAAATGGCCAATGATGCACCTGGAGGGGGTGGGCAGGGGAGGGGCTCTGGGTGGGCGTGTCCACAACTATCTTCCTAGCCATATTCTGCATGATCCCACCACTTCTGGGGTTTCTCAAAGAATGTTTCAGGGCTTTCTCAGTGGTAAAAACGTAGAGAAAGGCTGATCTAATCTATTATTTAAGAGACATTAGAGTGCTGTGTTCAGCGTCATCCCAATCTGGGTTTCCCAATAAAAACAGCAGCCTCGTGGCAAGTTCTTTTTCTTCAGGCAATAATATTTGCGTATGTTGTTTTCCCCGCCCCCACTAGCAGAGCCCAGCGATCCATAGTGGGAAAACAATATGGATATGTGTAATGTCTGGCTTAAAACACTACAGGGACAAGTGGAGAACTCAACACAGGGCTGCTATTTTCAGTAGATCTATAGCAAGCAGAAGGCGTAGTTCTACCTTCAGAATTCACATTGAGGCTAACATTTGTGCTCAAATCATGGAAGCGCCCCTTTTCAGTTGCCTTTCTAGAGGCTTTAAACAGCTGAAGCAAATTTCCCAGTAAGCCTCTACCCCTTCTGTGGAAAGTGTGAGATTCAAAGACTGGCAAACGGAATTGATACAATCTCAAGGAAAGCAGGGAGGTTTGCAGGACCACAGGACCATGTGTCTGATTCCCTTGATGGTCTCACCATTCAGATCAAAACCGTGCCCACCCATGAGAGGTGTAATGTTTCTGAGGGAACCAGCTTTGTTGCTGTTAGTTGCGAAGTCATGTCCGACTCATCGTGACCCCATGGACAATGATCCTCCAGGAACCAGCAGAATTGCCTAAAAACCTCTCTAAAAGGGTAACCCACCCAAATGCTGAATGGCATCTTGTGAACCCTATCCAACCCCACCGAGCCCTCCCCTCACCAGTCTTGGATACAGTGTACTGTGAATGTACTAAAGGTACATTCGGCATTTGGTAAACATAATTTCCCCTGATGTACTGAAAAACAGCCATGATCCCATCAGCGAATTCACACTCTATTTGTGTCAGGGGTGGCTTTGTCAATAATATGGGCTTATCTAACAATGCTAAATAGATTAGGTCGTTGATGTTGTTTCACAAGAGATTGGCAGCCATTTTGAGGTTGCTAGGCAACCTTGAACGCCAAGAGGGGCTGGGCGAGAAGGAAGCGGGAGAAATGTGAGGGGAAGGAGATGGGGATGAACAGGAGGTGGGGAAAGAACAGAGGCTAAAGCAAATGGGGAGCTTGTTAACAGGAGAAAGGCTGGAAGAAGGGGGAAAAGCATGGGGAGGAGGGCTGGTGCGGGGTGGGAGGATTTCCCCTCTCCCATGAGGGCCAGACTAGATGTTAGGGCTGTGATACTTCTACCCCAATGCCTGACAGGTTGCATTCACTCCGCACTCAGGCAAACAGCCCTCAAGCAAACGAGAGAGGTGTAGTCCTGCTAAGATGCTAGAGGGGAAGTTTGTTGATAAAGGAATTCACTTGTCATAGCAAGTGTCCTTCCCTGCTCCCCAACCCCCATTTAAGTGGGGTCTTAAGCGAGGCCTTTCCCTCAGGTGGACTGCCACCACTTCCTAATCCCTGTACTTGCCCCTAATTTGCGGGGAGAGAAGCATCCAGATAAGGCTGTTTCAGTAATGTGAGCAACACCAACATGCATTAGTTAGGAATCAAGGCGATTGCTTTTTCTTAAGTAATACAGCTTTATTCTATTAGCAGGACTACACCTCTGTAGAGTAAATACAGATTACAAGACTAGGATACGCATTAAGAAAAGAAATTAAACGTGGAGCACTGCTGACCTGCTTGGAGCTTACAGATCCTGAGCGTCTGATTTTTCCTTCCCATTGAGAGAATCCAGTGAATGTATGGGGATGTTGTTCTTTGCAAGGGTCACACTTTCCCTGCGGTCACATATACCTGCACAGAAGGGACAGCTCCTTTTCAGGTCTCCCACATTTGTAGCAAGGCGTTAACCAGTCTGTCTCAAACCAGTAGAGCAGTGCTAGCATATCTGAGATCCCATGCTTTCACTTCCAGCTGGGAAACTATGTCTATTCAGCAGGACAAGCTACAAACATTGGTTCGTCTCCACAACTGTAATCCTCATGCAGCCCTTATCAGTGATCACTGTTTCCCTGGGTCTGACCTGTGGATTCCACCATCATTTTGGAGCTTAACTGGGACAATGTAAAGATGCTGTGAGGTCCACAGGACAGTGGGACTAGTTGCCCTTGTCCTCCCCCCCCCCCAATGTGTCTTTTCAAGTAACAAAACAGAGCCCACTCTGACCATTTTAGCATGTGAAGAGACATGGGAGGGGACAAGTCTTCTGGCTCCCCTATTCTGCAGGAGCCTTTTTATAGGTCATCTGCTGGTCAGACACATGAATGCTGAAACTTTTCATTTGATCCTCGGTCTTTGTGGTTCACCAGCTGGTAAAACCGGATCTTTAGGATTCTTCATTTTATGTCATTTTCAGAAACATCTCTGTGTTCATATAAGAAACTCAGGTCCAAGGGGCCCCAGCCACTGTAGCCAGGCCAGTACTGCATCATGTTATTGAAGCCCTTTGAAGTTATTTTGAATTCCATTTGTATTGTAGATATGTGAGGGTTGGATCATGAACATTAATCTCTATCATGCAGCAATGCTTTCTTTTCAGGTGTCGGATAATCCAGTTTCTATCGCCCCAGCTCAGTACATCTGTGCTCCTGACAGCAAACACACCTTCTTGGCTGCCCCAGCTCAGTTACTACTTGAAAAATACCTCCAGTATCACAGCCATCGCTTCTTCCCTCTCTCGCTGAAGAATTACTGCCATCCAGTGCTGTCTGTAGACTGCTACCTTAATTTAGGACCACAGGTAATCAGCCTCAGGAACTTAAAAATGGCCTCTGTCCTTAGCTTAGGGGCTTCTCCTTTAAGGCAAGCTTGTCACATGGTCACCTTTGGCCAATCAGGGTGTCTGTACCACGGAGGTTCAAAACAGCCTGCTTTCTCAATCCGAATCTTAAAATATTGAGGTTTAAAAGCACTCTAAGATATCACACAATAAAGGTAGGGTCACTCCGGATCAATCCCTCCGGATCAATCCCTCGCCCCAAATCAAAATGGAAATCGCATTCTGTGTAGACGGCAGGGATTGAATCGACCTGGGATTGGAATAAAAGCTCTGTGCAGTTTGCACCTAGGATAGTGTTGATAATGTGGATTTGAAACCAGGGCCTAGCCTGCACACAAAGGATAATGCACTTTCAGTGTGCTTTGGCAGCTGGATTTTCCAGTGCAGAACAGGAAAATCTACTTCTAAAGTGAATTGAAAGTGCATTATCTATTGTGTGCAGAATAGGCCCAGGGCCTATTCTGCATAAAGCACTTTCAATGCACTTTAGCAGTAGATTTTCCTGTTCCTCACAGGAAAATCCAGCTGCCAAAGCACATTGAAAGTGCATTGTCCTATGTGTGCGGAGTGGGTGTCCCCAGACCAACACTCTCAACTCTACCCTTGATCTTTGCAGCCACTGTAAAAATAGGTTGTTTTATTCCTCTGTGGACGACTCCCTCCACCAACACAGAATTTTAATTGGCAAAGCGCATGTTTGAAAGTGAGAAAGTGCCAGAAGAACGGAAGGCAGTTGTTGTGCCTCCGCAGAGACAGGGAGCTAATTGCAGGGGAACGAATTCCCGTTGTGTTGCTGAAATGAACCTTGATGCTCTGAACCACAGCATTAATTTCATGGCGCATGGGAAAGAGCCATTCGTTGCATTGGCAGAAGGACATTTGTTTTTCGCCGTGACAAACCTTCCAGTGGTTTGCCTTCCTTATAAACATATCCCACATCTAGCAAAATGTGAAACAGCAGGAGGTGATCCAACGTGGCAGGATTTTATGCTAAACTATATTGTGCTTTGAACTGAGGAAAACAACCCCTAAATTGATTTCTCCCTCCCCCCCCCTCCCGCGATCAGATTGCTATTTGCTATGTCAGCTCCCGACCTCATTCTCTGAATGTCAGCTGCTCCGAGATGGTGTTCAGTGGACTCTTGCTATACCTCTGTGATTCCTTTGTGGTCGCCAGCTTCTTGAAGAAGTTTCATTTTCTGAAAGGTAAGGTGGCCAAAGCAGCTCAGTTCTCAAATCATAAAATATACATATGGCAGTCTCATTACAGAGGTAGTTTAAGAATGGTCCTAGACCTTGTGAGAAAAGGGAGTCATGAGAGCAGAGTGGGTTTAGTGTAGAGGAAAAAGGTCTGCTCAGAAGGGCAGTAGGATGGAGTGACGTATTTACCCAATTGTTGGCTCTGCAGTGGGAGATTCCCTAGTCAAAATGTCAACAAGAACTTGGCAGAGTCCCAAAGATAATTCATAATGTTTTATACTACAAAGGGAGTACATTTAATAAACATAATTATTTTGCTGTCTAGAAAAGAAGAGTGATAGGAAACTTTTGGCACATTTGGGCAGAAGGTAGATCATGGGCTAATTTCTGGTGGACTGTGTAGCATGCTGTGATTTCTGGGATTCTCGCAAGAAGTGCTGCAGTAGCTGAACATTTCTGCTTATCATAGCATTTTCTCCTGGCAGGATATTTGTCAATTTAAATGATTAATTTAATGGACCAGTGGTGGGAGTTTTTTCATTCATTCATTCATTCATTCATTCATTCATTCATTCATTCATTCATTCATTCATTCATTCATT
Source organism: Paroedura picta (assembly GCF_049243985.1). Classification (NCBI taxonomy): domain Eukaryota; kingdom Metazoa; phylum Chordata; class Lepidosauria; order Squamata; family Gekkonidae; genus Paroedura; species Paroedura picta. The sequence continues at coordinate 163,526,093 of NC_135369.1, forward strand.
CATTCATTCATTCATTCATTCATTCATACACTGCCCTCCCCTGAGGCTCAGGGCAGTTTACAGAAAACAATGCCTGGAACTCAGCTTTTCACAATAACAATAACATTAACATTAAACTATAACAGAGGTAACAGAGTATAACAATGCAAAGAGGTCCAGAGCAGAACGCATGGGTGGATTTTCTGGGAGGAAGGAAGCAGGGGCCCTGTAGAAGTTGCTGGTCATCTGGTCTCAACCAAATGCCTGGTGGAAGAGATCCCTTTTGTAGGCCCTGCAGAACTGTTTTAGCTCCCTCAGGGCCCTGATTCTGTCTTGCTGGCTATATCACTTGATTATATTATAATGAATGATGATGGTCATACAAGGGATTGAGAGTGATGGTCATACAAGGGATTGTTGGCCCTTTCTGCTGCAGCCTCCCTAAACATCTGAAAAGACCATGGCCAAAGGTCAGAGAACCCCTAGCAACATTTGGGATGTGGCATAGAGTCTGGGATGCAGCAAGAATCAGCAGAAGCTGGTTGTGCCATGAAGTCTTCCATTCCTGTCAAAGGGGGGTAACAGGTGGAACCCCACTGACTGATTTTTTCACCTCTGTAGCTTTTGCTATTATAAAGCATTTTGTATACCAACATCCAGAAATACCTGGCGTAAATAGCCCAGGCTAGCCTGGTACGTTAGATCTCAAAAGCTAAGCAGGGCCAACCCTGTCTAGTATCCGGATGGGAGACTTCCAAGGATTGGGATGGAGTTCCTCCAAGAAACACTAGGGGGTCATAGTGTGGAGGCAGGAATGGCAGACCACCTCCAAATATCCCTTGCCTGGCTGCCAAGCAATCCTCAGATTTCTTGGCTCCACCATACAACAAACAAAAGAAATCTACCGTCAAGGATTCTCGCCCCTTATGTGGAACATCTACATAAGAGGTGAGAATCCTTGTCCCCTGCCCACTCGCCCTCTCAGAGACCCAGACTCTGTCCCTCCCCCCACTCCCCAGTCCTTTCCCCTCCTTACCTTTGTGGCTCCTGGGTGCCAGTTTTCTGGGGCTGCTCCTGCTCTCCGGAGGGTGGGAGTGGCCTTGAAGACTGGTGGCCCAGCACTGAGGCTCGCTTGTTGCAGCCATTGGCGAGAGTCTCCCGAGGCCACTCCTGCTCCTCAGAGGGCGGAAGCAGCCTCGGAAGACTGCAGCGGTGGTGACACCAGAACAACAAGCAGGCCTCTGTGCTGGGCCTCCCTGCTCTGGTACTGCTGCCGCCACACTCCTTAAGGCGGGACAACAGATATCATGTCCGTTATCATTTCCATTATAGGGACCACGCCAGTAGATGTTCCACATCAATAATCCAGAAGCAAATATATGAAAGTTGCCAATAAAAATGATAATAACAAGAACAACAACTTCCACAGGTGCTACCTTATGTGTAATTTGCCAAGACAGGAATTCCCTACGGCAAACCGTCGTCCGACTGGAACTGGAAGACGAGTGGCAGTTTCGACTGAGAGATGAGTTCCAAACAGCCAACGCCAAAGAAGACAAGCCCCTCTTTTTTCTGACTGGACGACATATTTGATCAAGGGATCAGATGACGCGATCAGAGGTGTCTCTGCGGCACATACAAAACTCTTGGTCAAAAAAAAAGAACTGAACTGTGCACACCAAGTTGCAAGAAGGGCTGTCATGTAGACAAAAAAAAACCCCCGACTTAGGTCATTTTGAGATATCTGTATTAATATTATATTTTATTTGACCAATTTTATGTTTATAATTGCATACAGTGTTAGTAGCTTTTGTAATTTAATGGATTTGGGAAAGTAACTCTTGTATATTGGCAGAAATACTGGGTTACCGCTTCAGTAGGATTGAACTGTTGTTTTTGTTGTATATATTACACAAATTGTTTCAAAACTGTGGTATAGTTCCGAAATAGAGAATTTAGAAGTAGATTTCCTACAGCTATTTTTGGTTTATCTAGAGCCAGCATCTCAATGTTATATATTTTTAGTATATTATCTCTGATTAATTAATATAGCTATTTTGAACTTTGGGCTAAGAACTAAAGGCAACATTTATGGAAATGTTCTCCTGCACAAGTAGCCCATGAATGAGAGATATGCAAGGTCATGGTAACATACGTTCCTTTCAACATGGCATGCCCAGGAGGAGCTTCCTGTGTGTTCTGCCCTATATTGCTGTTGCAATCTAAACTACTTTCCCACCCTAAACTCAGTGGCTGCCCTTCATAAAGATGCAGGTTTTTTTTAATGTTGAAATGTAATTAGAATAGGGATTCCAATCCCCAGGGGGTATCTGGGGATCCCCTGTAATTATAGCTCATCTCCAGGTGACAGAGATCAGTTCCCCTGGATAAAATGGCTGCTTTGGAGGGTGGACTCTATAGCATTATACTCCACTGAGGTCCCTCTACACCCCAAATCCTGCCCAATCCCAGCTCCACCCCCAAAGTCTCCAGGTATTCTCCAACCTAGAGCTGGCAACCCTTTCCACAGCAGACACTCTGTGAAGTAGGTGGGGCTGAAAGGACTCTAAGAGAACTGTGCTAGGGATGCCAGCCTTAAGGTGGGACTTGCGGATCCCTAGAATTATAGCTCATCTCTAGAATAGAGAGATCAGTTCCCCTTGGAGAAAATGGCTGCCCTCATCTTCAGCTATATCTTTTCATTACTTTGTTTATACTCCACCTTTCTCAACAAGGGGGATCCAAAGCAGGTTCCAGCAGTGTTTTCCATTTCATCCTTATGACCACCCTGTGAGATAAGTTAGGCTGAGAGTATGTGATTGCCCCAGAAACACCTAGTAAGCTTCCATGGGCCTCCTAGTTCAAAGTTCTAACCCAGGCTTTCTCAACTCAGGTTTCATGAAACCCTGGGGCTTCTTGATGGCCCTTGAAGGGTTTCCCAAATGGGAGGGAGATAATTAATTTCTTAATTTTAAAAATTTGTTAAACATTTATCAGGTTAGATGACCAGATATGGTCATGTCAACCGACCCACTCCTTTCCAAAATGGTCTATGATGGCCCTGGAAGGGAAGGGCCCTGGGTGGACATGTACACAGGTATGCTTCCCAACCATATTCTGCGTGATTGCACCATTTCTGGGGTTTCTCGAAGCCTGAAGAATGTTTAAGGGGTTTCTCAATGGTAAAACAGTTGAGAAAGACTGCTCTAACCACTATGCCACCTGGCTTTTGTGGGGTGGCTGCTGAGCTTGTGTGAGTCATGCATGTCATGTGGGATCAAGTTGCCTGGTGGTTGCTGTGAGGCCTGGCCCTGATGAGTTCTCCCTCAAAGGCCCAAACAACCTGGAAAGGGCCCTAACCTTTCCCCTAGGCTTTTACTGACAGAACCAAAGGCTTAAACACTGGGAATACTGTTGCAGTTGCCTAGCAATGGCCACTGAAGGCATCCATTTCTTAAAATTGCAGTCTCCTTTTATTATTTTTTGGGGCAAGGGGGTTAAATGCATCATTTTATTTTTCTTCAGATTTTTCTGCAAACCTGGGACTGAAAAATGATATATCTTGTGTGTTGATGACTTCAGTCACTTTTAAGTGCCCACAGATTTGGCCACATTAAGAATGGGTTGGCCCTCTTCCATTCCCCACAGTCATGAAATTTGCAACCGGATAATTACCTCTGTAATTGGATAATTGTTAAATTATAAAAAAATATTCCTTTTGAAACCCTGATTCAAACTGGTAAAATGGGCTGGAAAGACTTCACCCCATGTTTCAAAGCTTGGAAAAATGCAGCCGAATTCTTGTACCTCATAATGTCCTGCTTTATTTAAAGTTCCCTTCTCTGTAAACTCTAAATATATTCTAATACTGGTTCTTCGATGTACAGCCACCGGTAAATAAACACTGAACTCTGCCTCGTTCTGACTGAACACTGACTGGTTCATCAAGATTTCTTTAAACAGACCCTGGGAATCAGGTTGTAACAGCTGGCTATAAATAGCAAGTGCCATTATATAACTTGATAGAAAGACGGTGTCCTTACGCAGGGAACAGCAGATGTACCAGTGAGGGTTAGTGCAGCGATCTGCATTTCATTTCATTGAGTTATTCTGGCGCTGAGTACCATACAAATCAGAAGAGATTCAGATTAGGAGCATTAATTTTACAATTTGTAAAACAGAGCTGAAAAATTACCCTGAGAATCACAGGAAGGGCATTTCAGCATCTGGAGTTCTGCACTTAATAACCCTGCTGCCTCCTACGGTGAAGCATACTTGAAAGCAACACAGGAAATGATATCCTTATTCAAGTTAGTGGCAATATTGCTCTCTCTGTGAGGGAACTGAAATATGTTACAGGTGGCTGCAGTAGGAGACAAAGCTGAGATGAAAGTAGAGTCGTCAACCTTCAGGTGGGGCCTGAAGTTTTCTTGGGCTTGCAAGCGATCCCCAGACCACAGAGATGAGTTCCCATGAAGAAAATGCCCCCCGCAGAGGGGAGACTCCCCCATGCCTGCTAAACTCCTTCCCCTCCACAAGCTCCTCCCTCCCCTGTTTTTGCCCCCCAGTTTCTAGAATGGGTTTCTGTGCCTGTCCATGAAGAAAAACATTTGGCGCTTAAATAATTGTACTTCCCTAAATTTGTAGAACTGAACTTTGCCAGGCTTTTGAGGCCCCATAGCAAATGGCAAAACAACAATTTTGTTCACTTCTTTCTCACGTCCTAAACATAAGATTATGCCCTAAACTGAAGCTTAATTAGTTCATGCAAGAGATCCAGCTTACTGTCCTGGTTAAGAGTGGTGGCTTCTGGGGAGCTGGGGTTGATTCCCTGCTCTTAAACATACAGCCAGCTGGGTGACCTTGGCCTCGTTACAGCTCTTCTATCAGAGTAGTAATACCAAGGCTCTCTCAGCCCCACCCCCCCTCACAAGGGTGTCTGTTGTAGGGAGAGGAAAGGGAAGCCGACTGTAAGCCGCTCTGAGAGAAAAGCGGCATATAAGAACCAACTCTTCTTCTTCAGTAATCTCACGGCTCTCTCAGCCCCACCCACCTCACAGGGTGTCTGTTGTGGGGGAGAGGAAAGGGAAGGCAATTGTTAGCTGCTTTGAGACTCCTCTGGGTAGTGAAAAGTGGAGTATAAAAACCAACTCCTCCCCCTGCATATGAGGGTAAGTAAAAAAGCTACAAAATCATAGAAATTATTCAACAAAAATATCAAAATGTGAAGCTATTATTTCGCCAATATATCCTCCATCTAGGTCCATGGGGTCTTTCCATCTCTCAAATCCTTCTCCAAAGAATTCCGCACTCTTCAGTTTACACCATGTCCAAGTGGCAGTGTTTTTACTCTTCAGCCCTGTGTTCCTTCTCTTGTCTCTTAACCAAAACAGTAGTGAGGGCATCCTTGAAGAACTCAAATCGTTTTCCTTTTCAGTGTTCTTTGAGTTGTGGGAGCATAAAGAAGTCTGAAGGGGCAAAATCAGGACTGTATGGTGGATGGGGCAAAGTGTCTCAATGAAATTCTCATAGCACAGCCCTTGCTACCCTCGAAGAATTAGGGTGCAACTTTCCTGGCCTTTTTCTCACCAATGCAGTTTTCAGTTCTCTTCAAACTCCTTCATAATAAGCCCCTATATCACCCTGTGTCCATCACATTTTGTTTGGAATAAAGGTTTTGTTTGGAATAAACCTGTGCATGTATGAACTGGAACCCTCGTAGCCATCCTGTTTGGCTGACCCTTGTCTGCACTGCCGGAAGTGTGTGCTTGAATACATGGCTACACAGTTGAGATCTCGCAGCCAGCTGTGGTTGGGAGTAGACTGTCGGGGTGTGAGTCGTTTGCCTGCTTCCTTTTCCATGTGAGACCTAAAAAGGAAAAGGGAATTGATTTCAGAGCTGGCATATGTAGAGCACATCCACTGGGCCTTCACCTCCTAAATATTCAAAGCTGTCAGGTGCACCATTTTCTAATCTTCTTATGCTTTGTGCTCTGCGTGTACGAATCTGCTGGAGGTTTCCAGCCCAAGGCAGGTTCACGTGGCCTCGACCAGGGCCAGAGCCTTTTCGGTCCTGACGTCCACCTGGTGGAACGAGCCCCCTGGGAGAGCCACAAACCCTGTTGGAACGTTCTCGGTTCCACAGGGCCTGCAAAAGGGAGTTCTGCCAGGTTTTTGGTTGAGGCCAGGGCATGGAATATCAGGCTCCTCCTGAGATGGTTTTCCTGAGGCATTGGTATTGGTATTAGAAGTCTGTTGAAAGGGGGGAGTGAGAGAGGGGAGGCGGGAGAGTTGTCGCCATCATGGGGTGGTTTAACTGGGGTGTTAGTTACTATAAGAAGAAGAGAAGAAGAAGAGTTGGTTCTTATATGCCGCTTTTCCCTACCTGAAGGAGGCTCAAAGTGGCTTACAGTCGCCTTCCCTTTCCTCTCCCCACAACAGACACCCTGTGAGGTGGGTGAGGCTGAGAGAGCCCTGATATCACTGCTCGGTCAGAACAACTTTATCAGTGCTGTGGCGAGCCCTAGGTCACCCAGCTGGCTGCATGTGGGGGAGTGAAGAATCGAACCCGGCATGCTAGATTAGAATTCTGCACTCCTAACCACCACACCAAACTGGCTCTCGGTTTGATTAAAACTGGAGTTTTAATCACTGCTTTATGGGCTTTTATGGTGGGAAGATTCTTTTAAACCTCCACAACCACTTGGGAGTGGTGGTATAGAAACGGAAATATCAAATAAAATTGAAATTGAAAAATGATCAGAAAACTGGGATTGGATGACAGTCCTGTCAGCATACACCTGGCAGCAAATCCGGTGTTGTTGCTATGTAATGTGTGTGTGAAAAAGCTCATTGTGAAACAAGCTATTCATTTTGTCTAAAGAAAAGCAGAAAACGATCTTGTCCTCCTTAAGCATAACTATTTGGATTGTCTAATCGAAACACCTCTTGTGGGTATCTGTTTTCCCTGCGTGGAAATGCCTCTGCTGTCAGGAAAGCTTATGACTTAACCGGGATACTTGAGGAGTCAGTTGCAAAGCAAGAGTGTACACTGGCCTATTGAGCTCATGTTTCTCGTCCTGGCCGAGATTCCGAGAACCTGAGCAGGCTAAATTAGCAAGCCAACATGATCGCTGAGAAATTATTTTCTCTCGATCTTTGTTGTCAACAACTTATTACTTTAAGGCAGCATTTTTGTTCCTGACGGAAGCTTAGGGTTGTGTTAACAACACCCCTGGCAGCACAGTTCTCGGGCTATGGAGGAAAGGGCCCATCTCAAGATGCCCTCAGAAGACACTGAGTCACCTTGGTCCTGGGTAAGGCCTCCTGAATGACAAAAAATGATTAAGTAGGAGAGGTTTACAAAAGCAGTTCCTCTGGGCCAAGCTTGGTTTTCTGCCTCCGTTTGTTTACTTGGCTACCCATTGTTGTCGTTTTTTTGATAAAATAGTTTTAAGCATGAGGGAAGCATTAATCTTATTTTAACATCATGAACTACCTGTTGGATGCAGCTGTGGGAGGAAAGTTGTGTGTGTTTTCTCTTGTGTCTTTGATGCTGTTCTTCAGGGAGAGGCTTACGTCCGAGGATATGTCCCGGAAATTGGGATGTCCCGGAACAGAACGTGGCTGAAGAAGAGAGACCTTCTGGTCATATCTGGACTGAAATCATGCTGGATTTCACTTGCCTGAAAGCTCAGGGAGATATTAAGGGATGAACTCTGCAGTTGTAAACACAGAGGTGCATACACTTGATGTGCTATGCCTCTGAGAACTGCAATTCTGTGTGTACCTTTTTTAAAAAGAGCTGTAAGAATATAATTTGGATCCCATCATCCAACTTAACTCAAATTCATCTCTTATAAACCTTTTTCGGGAAGGAGTGTTGCCGAAATGGATCTAAAATGGATACGTGCATGCCTACCGAAATTGCTGTTATTCCTTGGGACTGCTGGCTCCTATTGGTATGTGAAGAGAGTAAAGTTCTCTGCATTTCTGATTGGTAATGTGCATAAGAGACACTGGCTGATGTAGTACAGCTCAGTATGAGTATGCAGATCTGATGGGGCAGCATAGATAGGTATGCATGAGAGCCCATGTCATGGGCATTGATGAAGGGAGGGTTGATACGGAATATTTTGGAGTCCCGTGTTTGCATCTTGATGACAATTACTGTGTGCGTGTGTGAGCACAAAGGGTCACTGGAGCAAGGGGGTGGGGTGGGATTAGAGCTTAACAACGCCGCTTTAAGCAGAGTTACACCCTAGCATTACATCCTTCAACAGAAGCCAGTGGATTTAAAAGCATGTAACTTTGTTTAAGGTGGCACTTTAAGGCTCTTCCTCCTAAGAGAAAAGAGCGATACAGAAATAAATGTTAAAATATTATAAATTTCGGGATATGATAGGTAGTTCTAGGATGCCAGAAGCTGGGCTGGTTCTGCACTTACTTTGTTTTTTCCGTTGTAGATCTTGCTAAATTCAGATAGATTTGAACTCAGGTCTTCCTCTATTCCCCCCCTCCCCCCCAATTGAAACAGAAAGTGGGGAAAAATAAGCATGTTAGTGCCAGCAAAAGGAAACAAGATCAGGAAATGGTTACTAGTTTAAGGAAGGATTACAGAGCGGATAAATGGAAGAGGGAGAAATAAGCCTCATTCTTGTTCATAGAATGGAATATACATGGAAACACAATTTTTAAAAAATAAAATGATCTATTCTCTCAGTCAAGGGCTTGATGGGTCAGTTTATCTTGGAGCTCTTTCAGCCTCACCTACCTCACAGGGTGTCTGTTGTGGAGGTGGAGGGCACTTCCTGGCTGAGGGCTGCCTCCTGATTGGGGCTGAACTACCAAAGCGGGCCATTCCTGGATAAGGACCATCACTTACTCATGAGTATACATTCCCAGGGCAGAAGCATTTCCTCATCACCCTGGATCACAGAGGGCTGGCAGGGGGCTGTTTCTGGGTCTTCTGTAGCCTCCCACCTCCAGAAGGATTGCAGAGGCTGCCCCAGCTCCCCCCCCCCATGTCCTCTAAGTTGAAAGAGGTCAGGAGGCCAAGGCAGCTTACTGGCAGCAGGGCATGTTCAGAAGCTGGCTCCTCTTCCACCCAGCAAACTTCTGAAAATGGCAGAAGAGAGCTGATTCCTTATTAAGCCCTTCCTGGCTGAGGGCTACCTCCTGAGTGGGCCTAAACTACATGGGCATGCCATGCCATTCCTGGAAGAGGGCCAATCAGGTAGTGGGTAAACAGTTAGTTTGGGTTTTATAAGGTTTACTGATTATACTGATGACCAGAAAACAGTTTCTATGTCACTCGATAAATGTCGGTATATTTTAAACATAATGGAACATGTCAGATCTGTATCTTTAGGCATATTTGGGTGTTTAGGAAGGCTGCTTCAATTTACTTCTCTTAGACCATTCCAGACCTTATTAGTTCTTGCCAGCCATTTTGGGGATCTCTAGCACTGGTAGCTCACCATATAAATCATGGAGAGTGCTGGAAGCAAAATAGGGATGCCAGCCTCCAGGTGGGGCCTGGGAATCTCTCAGGATTACAGATCATCTCCAGAATACAGAAATCAATTTCTGTAGAGGGTGCTTGGAAGGGTGGACTCTGTGGCCCTGTATCCCACCTTGGTCTCTGACCTCACCAAGCTCCACCCCCAGATCCTCAGGAGTTTCCCTCCTGAAGAGTTTCCCTTTAGGAGTTCCCCATCCCCCCACTTCCCACCTGTGTCCTGGAGGGCATGGCATCCCTAAGGCAACATGGGGTGAGGGTGCTGGACCTGGAAACAGGAAGAACTGGTGTTCAGCTTCAAAAGAAGGAGGGAAATCAATATATGGCCCTCAGGTTGAAAGATTTCCACAGACTATGGCAAGAGATAATGAAATGCATGAAAATTAAGGATATCAGTTTACATGAGGAAGCTTATATGTTTGAGAGATTTTAAAATTCAGAGCAAAGGATTCTTTTGTGAGGAGACCTTTCCTCAAATTCATACAAACATCGGTCCTATTTGAATAGGGTTTTGATAGAGGGTTTTTTTTTTAAGTTTTCTTTTGAGAACAATCTTGGTTATAAAAAGCCTTGGGGATGATATGAAGGTGACACAGTGGAATTTGTAAGTCAGATCAGAATACCTTTATTGGCATAATTACTAAATAGTAAAGCAGTGACTTATACCTATAGAGATAACAATATCCAGGGCCTTTTCGCACAGGGATCTTTGTTGCAAATTGTTTGCGGAATGAAAAATCGCCATTTAAAATAGTGGAATTCGTCGTTATGCATACCTGCCTTTGTAGTGGAATCAGTTGCGTTTTTTAGCGTTTCCCACAGGCTTCCGGTCTCGGCAGAAATCGCTAGAAAGGAAGCGCTATTGCCAAGCTCGTCCCGCCCCTGGCCGTCAAGCAGCCAATGGGCAGCCGTTAGCATGCTCCCAAACAGCCCCTTTCCCTTTAAGAAAGGTTTAAAAAAAAAAAAAAACGACCCATAGCAACGAATCTAGGTAGATTCGTTGCTACGGAGAGACCCATCCAGCTGCCTAATGTGAGCTGTCGTTTGATTGTATGATCGTTTGCATGCTGCCTCGAGTGATAAAAAAAAAATCCCCCCCCCCTCTCACGGGCCCGATTTTCGGCTGGATTTATTTGTAAAAAATAAAGGGACTTTATTTCAGCAAACGGGCTTTTCAGTGGTTTGTGCTTAGTGACTAAAGGTGAAGGACTGAAGCCAGGGAAGCCTCTAAACAGAAAGAGGCTCGCCGGTGCATTTATCCCCGCTCGCTCTGAGAAAAAAAAATGGCGATCGCTTCGCCGGAAGTTTGGAGGAGAGAGCCAGGGGGAGGGACTTTGAAGAACCAGCAACAATGGTAACGCACAGGTCTTTAGCGCTACTGTTGCAGATTGGTTGCAGGAGTGTATCGCTATCCGGAGGGTGAATCCACTTTTCTGGATTCCCCTGAAAGCGCCACAACGAAGCGCTTTTTGCTGATTGGTTTCAGGATTGTTGCAGATTGTCTACGACGTCGTGGGTTATGGCAAATTAGTAGCGTTTCCAAATAGCAACCATTCTGCTACTTTGAAGCCGTGCGAAATGGCCCCCAGAGTACCAACTTTCAAACCAACTACACCTCTAAATTATTTGGTCACTACTTGACTCATTTACAAAAAATTTTCTCCAGAAACTTCTAAGAGAAACAATAACTAATTTATCAGTGGGATGCAGAATTCTACCTGTGGGTATAGAAATAAGAATTAGCAGTTAGCAAAGCAAGGGAGAGTGAGCAGAAGACATTCCTGTCAACAAAAGACTCACACAAACTTGTTTAAGATTGTAAACTTGAAGAACGGGTCCTGCACAAGTCCTCTCTTTGACTGTTCTATAATACCAAGCAAGACACAACTGCAAAGAACAACCTGAGCCAGATTTCTTCCGTGCCAAAAAACGTTCAGGATTTTAAAGAGGCCAGATGATAACCAAGCTTGCAGATGTTTCAGGCTGAAATTCAGACTGGAGCCAGAGGTTTACAGCACACTTTATTCATATCACAGAATGACTGAAACACAATAACATCGCTCAGGTTCAATGCCAGTGCCTCTTACTTGGCCTCTGAATTGGTATTCTTGCCCAGGAGAAAGGCAAAGTTCTTTGGGGTTGAACGAAATATCAGGGTTCAATTACTAAAGGACACAGAGCTGAATCATGTTCTGGGTTTTGCATATCTTTTAGCCCCCAAATAAGTGGTTCTCAACCTTCCTAATGCCACGACCCTTTAATACACTTCCTCCTGTTGTGGTGACCCCCAACCATAAAATTATGTAAGCGTTCTTTCACAGAAATTAAACCAAAACTGGCCAATGGCATGAAGATCCATGGTTCATGATTGTATATAGATTGGTTATAAAATGTATATAAATTGGTGGGCCCCTTCATGAGAAGTGGCAACAATTGTGGTGCCCCCCCCCAGTCCAAGCTGCTCCCCCTGCCACGACCCCTGTGAAAGGGTCGTTCAACCCCAAAGGGGTCCCGACTTCCAGGTTGAGAACCACTGCTCTAAATCACACCCCATCTCATGGAACAGAATTCTTACTTACACAGAAACTGTCCTCCTACAGGATATCCAACAAATGCACACATTATCTCAGTTTCTCAAATAAATTTGAGCCCAATGGCACCTTTAACACCAATGCAGATTTATTCAAGCCATGAGCTTTCATGTGCATTGGCCATTGTCTGAGGAAGTATGCCTGCACATGAAAGCTCACATCCTGAAGAAATCTTTTGGTCTTAAAGATGCCATTGGACTCAAATTTTGTTCTGCTTCAGACCAACATGGCTATCCACTTGAATCTATCTCAGTTTCTGTTAGCAGTGGCCCAGGATATTTTTGGGTGGAAAGAAGAAAAGTGAAAATCCCAGCGTCGTCCCGTAGTAGTAAACATATATAATAATAAATAAAATAATTAACCCAATGGTGCATTCACTGGAATCTCATAATTGGCCACTTTGCCTTGCCTCACAGTAGGCTTGTTTCTGGTTTTCATACTGTCAACTAAGTGTTCCCTTGACCTTGATATCTGCTTTGTATAAACAACTATATCTTGTGCAAGCCATGCTCAGTTTCTTCTAATAAGTCGGTACTTGCTTAGCATGTGAAAAAGGAGCAGTTGTGACATTTTGAGGCCTCAGTAGTTTTTAAGGAGGCCAATACTGTCTACTCAAACTTTAGAGAGATTTTTCAAACCACCTAACTGATCATTTTAACCTGAGATGGGGGTGACCAAACTGCATGCCAAGCAGATACTCTACCAGAGGTCCTCCAGTAATTAAAGCACCCTTCTTTAAACAACTGATTTTGGTACAAATTGCCGTAAAGCATTATTTATGGGCTACCACTGCTTGCATGTTTTTTTCCTCTTCCATCAAACTTTGCCAAACTTAAATGTGGAACTATATAGCCTTGATTATACTTGATCAATGCAGATATACAGCTTGTAACTGGGGCTTGCCTGCAATGTCTTTTTTTAAGACACACCCAAGCCCCGTGGAATTCTACTCAGGCCCTACATGTCTGCTAAGATCTTGCTCAAACGCTTTCATTAATTATAATTAAGACTTGGATGCCAATCTCCAGATGGAACACTGGGACTAAAGAGATCAGTTCTTTTGGAGAAAATGGCTATGTAGGGGGGTGGACTCCATAGCATTGTACAATACTGGGGCCCCTCCCCACCCCAAACCCCACCCACTCCTGGCTTGAGTGGGTTTGAGAGCCAGTTTGGTGTAGTGGTTAGGAGTGCGGACTTGTAATCTGGAGAGCCAGGTTTGATTCTGCACTCCCCCACATGCAGCCAGCTGGGTGACCTTGGGCTCACCATGGCACTGATAAAGCTGTTCTGACCGAGCAGGAATATCAGGGCTCTCTCAGCCTCACCCACCTCACAGGGTATCTGTTGTGGGGAGAGGAAAGGGAAGGCGACTGTAAGCTGCTTTGAGCCTCCTTCGGGTAGAGAAAAGTGGCATATAAGAACCAACTCTTCTTCTTCTTCTCCACCCCCAAAGTCTCCAGGTATTTCCCAACCCAGAGCTGGCAACCCTAGTTCACATACATATGTGCATCACTAGCAATGCAATGCTAAACCAAGTTATAGCACCATAAATTAGGGGTGGCTAGACTGGCACTCCGGAGTCGATGGACTACAGTTCCCATGAGCCAGGCCTAAACCAAGCCATTAATTTTATTGAATTTAGAATTTGCTTAATGACATCTGATTATTTACAACAAACCCTGCTGAGGATTGCACTATAGATTTCTTATCATTTAATAACTCTACATTTGAATACTGACTGCCCTGATCTAGACTGCATATGGCACCGCAGTCATAAATACAACAGGTTCTTTGCTGCCCAGCCTTGTTGAGAAAGATGGATTTTGCAATGAGTGTTGAGCCCTTCTCCCTCCTGCCATTTATCCCCTGCAAATCTCTCCAGGTACCTGCTGGTAGTTAAAGAGAGAGGATGTCAGAATTGCATTGCAGGATAAAGTCTGGTTTGACCCTGAACGTGCAAACACCTTGTGCTTCCATCATCAGGTACAAGGACTGCTTTTTAGAAGAACTCCTTGTTTAGCTGGTCCTTTCTGTTAGAGTTTGATATAGTGATTAAGAGCAGAGACCTCAAATCTGGAGAACCATATTTGATTCCCGACTCTTCCTACACGTGCTGCCAGCTGTGTGACCTTGGGCCATGCACAGTTCTCTCAGAGCTCTCTCAGCCCCACCTACCTCATGGGGTGACTGTTTTGGGGAGAGGAAGGGAAGGCGATTGTAAGCCAGTATGAGACATCTTCGGGTAGAATAAAGCAGAGCACAGAAAAATATCTCTCTCTGTCTTCTTGATTTTATTGTGTGTTCTGCTTTTTGCTGTTACTGCATTATTATTTTTAATAATTGCGGCCTTTTGAAGATCATCTGCTGTTCTTTGATTCCCTTCCCCAATTGTTGGGGGGAGGGGGGGTTGCTGGTTATTTTTGCTTGTTTTAAAAGATTTTGTCAGCCACCATGGAGCCTTCAGTCAGGCAAGAAGCAAAACCGAAAGAGAGGCAGTCCCACCAACACACCAGCAAAAACCAGCCCTCGTTGGCTTTTCCACATGGCACCTCTTTAGCAGCAGTGACGCCAAACAGTTTTCCTGCTCGTTGGGAGCAGATAAGAACCACGAAAGGGCAGAAGGTTATTTATAAAGGAGCAGTTGTGCCGATCCAGCCTACACAGTTGGAAACTTGGGCTTCTCCCCCCCCCCCCCAACAAAAAAAACTTGGCACCATCACTCCTAGAAACACCTGTTGACAAAAACCTATGAGAGAGCCAGACTTTTTGCATGAATGATATGCTTTACATGCACAATAAGTCTGGTTTTGCACATTTCCCCATAGGTTCTTTTTTCACCTGATGTGAAAACCTAGAATATTTTCGACACCACCCTTGCCTCTTTTATCCTAAGGCTTACGGTGAACTTCAAGCCATGTTGTAAAAAGTGACGTCACATTTTGCTTTGAGGCCCGGACATTGGAGAGGACAGATGTCAGGAAACGCACCCACCTAGAAGCTCACGTTCTGCCCACTGGAGGAGATTGATCTCTCATGTACGGACTTTGAAAATTGGGCTTGCTCATCCAGATACAAAGGATGTGGATGTAGATGGAAGCAGTTGCTTAGGAGTCTGGCACAGGACCCCTAAACTGCAGGTGGAATTTCTGAATTCCTTTGACTTCAAGGACAATGAATACAAGCTTTATGTCAGGTCAACAAATCCCGGATTGGAAGCAGAAGCAAAAGGAAAGTGGGATGGTTTTGATTCACATTAAGTCAGTTTCACATTAAGTCACATTAAGTCACATTCATTTTGGGCTGTTGTCTTGGCAACGTTTTTAGGCATATCTCTTCTTTTTATAATATTTGGTAGCACACTCAAATTTATCATACTTTGATAAGTGGCTTTCATGCTATTATTACCAGGAATGGACAATAATAGAATTACTATAAAAAACTAAAGTGATGAATGAATGCATCAATTAACAGTCAATAACCATTAACGAACACAGCTGTATTTGGCAGTATCGATGTGATCCTGGTTCATCCTATCATGGTGCCCCTCATTCTCCATTGTTTTCAGTGGAGAAAAACAAGAGGTTTTTGCAGTGCCTTGAAATGCCTTCTCCAAGCCACAAATAAACTCTGGAGGTGTTTAAAGGGCTTCTAGTCTCTTTAAACACCTTCACCAAGCAGCAAGTTCACCAGGAAGGCATTTAGAGACTGCAATTTTTAAACATCTTCTAACTTTGACTATTATATTTTCAGGATTTTTCAGGCTTCCCTTTCAGATAGCCAAAATTCAGCCTCAATCCATATCCATCTAGAAAAATAACTGAAAAATGCCAATAAGGTATTATTTCAGACTTTTTTTTGTGGCTTACATTTAGCTGTGTACACACCCCTAGTGGAAAGTCATCCATCTGTCCTTCCCAAGTTATGTTCCCCATCAAGATGTACCTACCTACAGAGTGTTGGTATTTTTAGAGGCTGACACTAGGTGAGTCAACATTCTGACATTTTTAGAGGTCATATTCGGGAGATGTCAAGGTGTCATGTTGTCTTGTATTATTTTTTCCTGGTTAAGAACCTGTTTACATTGTCACGTGCTCAGGTAGAGGAAGTCCTGAACTTGTTGAACTTTCTGATCTGTCTACGTGAGCAAAGGGTTGATCTTGAGGAAGTCAAAGCTGAAAGGAGATGAAACAGAAGGACAAGTGACTCATCTCTTTTCCTATCATCTTGTTAACAGCAGTGCATTTATTGACTCATGCAAGGCTTATATTTTATTGCTGTCCAAGATCCAATTTCCATGTGACATGAGTGGACACAGATGACATGCCCATGTGACAATATATACGTTCAGGGTCTAAATGGGCATTTAACCACTATGTGTACGATATTAACATAGCAACACCACACCCACCTGTGGAAGTCTAAATATTAATTAGCATTTAGGAATCAAGCAAAAGCATTTCTACTCACCCAGGCTCTTAACTAGTTATTATTCTGCATTTTCTCATCAGATTGATCATGGCCTCTCTTGCCTGTTTGTTGATTGCCACTGGTGATCTTAGCTACCGGTCAACTAGAGCCAGCTGCAGCAGGTCCTGTGCAGGGGGGGGAGAAAGGTCGCAGCCAAGGCCAGGGGCCTGGGAAGGTGGAACCCCTCCTCTCTCTCCCATGGCAATGAATCTGTTCCTGACTCTGGTATTATCCCTTGCTAAGGCCCCTTTTCAAATCTCTAGGGATTTCCCCAGTTGGACCTGACAACCCCAAGGGAAACCTGCTGCTCAGCCTCGGAGATCTCCTGCAGTCCCCCTTCTCTGTAACATCCTCCTCAAGTCTGTGTGACCTCAGCTTCCCATGAAATTTGCACAAGCACATTGTAAAACAAACCGCAAATCCAACTCCAAAACAACGCCTAGACTCATGAGGGCACCCAAATGGAGTAGCTGGGTGGGGATAAAGGGCGGTAAGGAAGATGCCAGTCTTGTCTTTTGCCCAGGACCCCTGAATCACTATCACTGGCCCAGTTTATGGCCTTCTTTCATGCTCAAGATTTTCATAGTACTGTTTTTTTATTGACTGCTGGTTTGAACACAGAGACGTTTTACTATGAGGAAATTAAATTTTACTGTATAACTCTTTGCTGCTTTATGGACTCATTGTTCCAACTTTGTTTCGTTTATTGCTTTATTTCTTGTTTCATGCGAACTGCCTCAAGCAGATAGCTGGGGAGAGAGGAAGTAGGGAGGGCATCTTTCAATCAAGAGTAAAACTGTCCAGACTGTCTTTGCCCTCCCTCATCACTGGGGTTACCAGGCCTGGACTGAGGCAGTGGTGGGGCTACCAGGGCAGAGTCTGCACTTACTTTGTTTATTCCATTGTCAATCCTGTTGAATTCAGATCGCTTTGAACTCGGGTCTTCTTCTCCCCCCCCCCCCCCCATTGAAACAGGAAAGTCTTCTGCACGTGGTTAGGGTAGTTCAGAAGGGGGGGGGGGAGCCAAGCCTCTTTCTTTCTTTTCTTGAAGGGGGTGGGGAGAGGAGCCAAGCAGGGAGCCTCTTTCTTTTCTTAGAGGGGGTGGGGGGGAGATGATTGAAAAAGGCAGAGAAGGGAGAAAAAATCCCGGACCGACAGAAGTTGAGAGAAATTAGGGGCTTCTCCTTTAAGGCAAGTTTGTCACGTAACCACCTGTGACCAATCACAGGTCCTCTACCATGGAGGAGAGCCCAGATTCAAAACAGCCTTTAAATATTGAGGCTTAAAAGCACTCTAAGATATCGCACAATAAAGGTAAGGTCACTCCGGATCAATCCTTCTTGCTGCAGAAGGAAATTTTTAATTGCCCCAAATCCAAACAGAAATTGCATTCTGTGTAGAGGGCAGGGACTGAATCGATCTGGGGTTGGAATAAAAGCTCCGTGCAGTTTACACCCAGGTCTGTTAGCGCTGTTAGCGGGGGATGGGGAGGCACTTTTCAGAAGCGAGGAGAAATAACACAAGATGTTGACATCACCCGGAAGTGACATCAGTACACTGGGGATTCTGGGCGGGGGGTACACTCTAGCTTTTGGACAAAACTCTATGGTAGAATTGGCTTCTAACCATAGATTTATGACAAAAAGCAGAATGCCACCCTCCTGTGACCTCAACAGCTGGATGATGTTAGCATGTCACATTAATTTGTGGTGTTCTGGTTTGGGTGAAAGTTGAGGGGAACTGCGGAGGTTGTATCTGGCAACTCTAGGAAGTGGCTATTGGCAACAGCATGACATCACTTCTGGGAAGAACTCATAAACATGGCCACACCCATATAGGAATTGGCAGGAACTCTATAGTAAAACCCCAGATTTTCTGGTGATTCCCAGAGAGACATGACATCACTTCCATATTTTCCCCTGAAGTGAAATTATAGCATCAGCCCTGAAGGCCATTACATTTCCCCCCCACTCACTAACCTACATAGAATACTAAGGATTAGTCTCTTGATAGTAGATAGAATTGTTGACAAGGAACCTGGGTTAGAATATTTGTGGTATTTGTTGAGTTGTAGTTGTTTTTGATATGATGAACTGCTTTGAGTCCACACTGAGCAGAGAAATGCAGATTAAAAATGTCTAAACAAATATATATATATAACCACAAAAGTGCAAAATAATTTTTTTAAAAAGATCGTGAACACTAGAAAGTTAGCCATAGTTATATGTAGGGTTGCCAGATTTGGGCTGCAAAATAACTGGAGACTTGGGGGGGAGGGATCCAGAAGTGGGTCGGATTTGGGGCAAATAGAGTATAATGCTACGGAGTCCACCCTCCAAAGCAGTCATCTACTCCTGGGAAACTGAATTATGTGGCCTGGAGATGAACTGTGAAACCAGGAGACCCCCAGTTCTTTTTTGGGGACTGGCATCCCTAGTTATATGGAGAGGGATTTGAGGGACGAGAGGCTGGCATTGGAAATTTTGAATCTGGGTCTTTTTTCTTTTCTTTCTGTTTCTTTCCTTTTTGCATTTGTGTTTTGGCGTTCAAGATCCTTAACCCACATAAATAAGTCACTGCAGATACTAACCTCAGTGCACGCATCAAAATGAGACGACCCTGGCAAGGAGGGAAAGGAGAAGAACTGAGACGGAGCTAGCTGTTGTTAAAAGAGCTGGCTCTTTTCCTCATGAAGCTGCCTCAGATGTTTGACTTGCTATGTGGCAATATTCCAGTTTGGTGCTGCAAAGCCTGCAGATATGCAAAGCCTGCTTCTATGTCATGTCTGCAGCACTCCAATGTTTTATCTGGGCCACACGAGCACACCGTTTGTTTGCGTGTGTGCAATTGCTCTGGAGTTCACTGTGGATCTGAAGCGGCGATCGGAAGCTTCAGACAAAGAGGGATCTCTTGGATGCTGTAAAATAGAAGCCGTGGTTGGATCTTTCTGCCAAGAAGGCATCTACAAGATTTAAAAGAGATCTCTGGGGATCTTTTCAGTCCTGGCAAAGAAACCTGAAGGATATCTCAAAAGTGATCTCCCTTTCATAAAAGATGCTGGTAAGCTGGCTTCCAGTTGATTTCATTAAGATGCACAGTGGTGGACTAATCGTGTCTATAAAGGGGAAATGTTAAATTACTTACTGGCATTGACTCTCTTCATGGGCTGAAAGAAGATGGGATGTATTATTTGGTCTTACAGGCATTTCATACTGGCCCCTAAAAAAAAACCCTGTGAATTCTGTTGGGTTGTAGAGACGAGGTTCAAGGCTTAAACAAAAGCATATACGGTACTCTTGTAGAGATGCGTTAAAATAGAGGGTGTCTCGATGTTGCCTTCACAAATGTACAGATGTCCTTAGGGGCAAATCATCAGCACAGCTCTAGTTGAGGTTTGTTGAAATCAGCAGGTATGAACTGCACTGTTGAGAAACTGCTTGCAGAAGACTGGGGATAAGGAGAGTCCTACCATCCCATTATATTCATGGGTCCCCCCCCCCTTCTGCACTTCGGGGAATTTGATGCAAAAACCTGCCATCAAAGAGAAAGGTGACCAATTTCCTGAATGGGAAAATAGCCCCAAAGGATGCTATTTGCCCTGTTGTAGAAATACCATGCCTGGAGGATCATTGTCCATGGGGTCGCAATGGGTCGGACACGGCTTCGCACCTAACAACAACAGAAACACCATGCATAGTCCATCGGTATGTGTGCATCCCCCAGTGGGACAAATGTGTGCATCCCCCAGCTGTTTCAGGTCAGGAAAATGGCATGGGGCTGGGATGCCAGCCTCAAGGTGGGACCTGGGGATCTCCTGGAATTAGAGCTCATTCCAAGGCAAGAGATCAGTTCCCCTGGAAAAAATGGCAGCTTGGAAGGTGGCATGTATGGCATTATACCCCACTGAGTTCCCCCTCTCCCCACACCCCACCCTCTATAAGCTCCACCCCCAAGTTCTCCAGGTTTCCCCCAACCTGGAGTTGGCAACCCTAGGTATGTATGTTGAGGTCTAAGTTTCTCTCTCCACATCGCAGAAGAACAGTGGAATCATAGAGTCAGAAGGGGCTATGGAGGCCATCTAGTCCAACCCCCTGCTCAGTGCAGGATCATCCTAAATCATCCCTGTCCATCTGCTGCTTAAAAACTACCAGTGAGGGGGAGCTCACCACCTCCTTAGGCAGCCTATTCCACTGCTGAACTACTCTGACTGTGAAAAAAATTCTTCCTATCTAGCTGGTACCCTTCTACTTACAGTTTAAACACATTACTGAATGAGTCAGGCCTGCACGTTCCTGGGAAGTGCAGAACCTTTCCCTCAACCAGAACTTTTCCCTCAAGCAGAATGCCTGGGAAAACATAATATGTAGGTAGGCCCTAAATGTCAAGACTGGAAGTCCTTTGGAATAATAAAACACAACCCACTGAAACATCCAAGGAAATGGGAGGCTTATATCAATTGTTGAATCCAATCTAATGGAAAGTTTCAGTCATAATCTCGGACGCCATTGTAATAGAAGTATGAACATAACCTTTGGAGATGTTTAAAAGGAGTCTTAAAGGCTCAGGAGGAAGAACACTCTGTAAAACATATTGTTTTAAAACAGAATGTGATGTTTCGGAAAATCATAAGCTATTTATTGTGAAGCCGGTCCACCTGAGGTGGGTCCTGGGGATCCCCTGGAATTACACTTCCCCAGGAAAAAATGGCTGCTTTGGAGTCTGGGCTCCATAGTATTATACTCCACTATTAATATTCCCTACCCGTCCCAAATCCTGCCTACTCCCTATTCTACTTGCAAAGTCTCCAGGTATTTTCCAACCCAGAGCTGGCAACCTGATAAGCTCACCTGGAAAACATGATGGTGGCAGTGTCCAATGGCAGTCAGGATTCAGGTGAGAAGCATAAAGGCATGAAATAAAAGGGCATTCTAGGTCTCACCATCTTAAAAGAGGAGGTGCAATTAGTCCCAAGCATCATACAGCAAGCGTGGACCATCCACATCAGGTTGCCTGTAGCCTAAACTTTAAAGTTTTGGTGAACACAGAAGCCTTGCAAAAGCCCCTTGCTATCAATGATGGCGGCTCAAGAGAGGATGTCATCTTAGCCGTCTGCTCCCCAGCTATCACAGTGACTCTTCCTGCCTTTTCCTGCCCCTACTCAGCAGCCAGAAAAAACAGACTCATTTCCCAGACATAGCGTGGCACACATGCATAATTGGCCTTAAACTCTCTAGTCATGTGAGAATTTAGGAAGCTGTATTGGGCATGCAAGAGCCTCTTGTGGCGCAGGGTGGTAAGGCAGAAGAAATGCTGTCTGAAGCTGTCTGCCCATGAGGCTGGGAGTTCAATCCCAGCAGCCGGCTCAAGGTTGACTCAGCCTTCCATCCTTCCAAGGTCGGTAAAATGAGTACCCAGCTTGCTGCTGGGGGGTAAACGGTAATGACTGGGAAAGGCACTGGCAAACCACCCCGTATTGAGTCTGCCATGAAAACGCTGGAGGGCGTCACCCCAAGGGTCAGACATGACTCGGTGCTTGCACAGGGGATACCTTTACCTTTTATTGGCATGCACAATTTGTTACTGTTCTAGCTACTAGGTGTGTTAAGGGGATGAATGGTGGATGGAAGGCTTTTTTACTGCTCTTTAGCAAGAAAATCCTCATTACTCCTTGAAACTGTGAGCCTTTGGGACATTGTATATGAAATAACTAAAGAAAATGGAAATGAGCTTTGTTTAAAAATTATTCCACTGATGAAGAAAGAATTGAAAACGAGAAATTGAAATATTGCACATATGCGGAGCCTGTTTTGGTAATTTTCATGGTTATTTTCAACATATAGGCATGTTGCTAATATCTATTAAAATACAATTAGTATTTTATTTAACTAGAATTGAATAACACATTCACATTTATCGAAATAAAAGAGAAATTAGGATACCCAACTAGTTGAAGTTTTTGTTTTCCCCACTGGGGAACAGGCAACCTTACCACGCAGGCTCCTGTCCCCTGACACCACTTCCTTTTCCCTCTCTCAGCACTTCTTGTCATTTTCATGTGTTTTAAGTTGTCTGGGTTTTACCTTTCCCACCCCCAACACAAATACACATACCAGCACCATTTTAGGGTTTGTAGTACGCAAATGTGTTGTAAATTTAAGTCAGCTAGTGGAAACTATCTAAACACCGCCCGCGACGCCGCGGACTAAATAATTCGCTAAGGGCTTCTGGGGTGGGATCTGTCCGTGATGAGGAAGGGTCTGGATTGGACCCTTCCTCTGGACGGACAATCGGAGGGACCAATCAGCAGGCGTGAAGTTGCTCCCGGCCTGACGCTCTCGCCGCATCAGGCCGCCGCCCCAGGGAGCCCCCGGCAATCGCATGAAGCGTGGCTGCCGGGGGCTCCCTGCTCGGCGGCCTGACACGGTGAGAGGTGCTTCGCGCCTCTCGCCTCGTCAGGCCGCCCCCTTAAACGGCCACCACCGCTGAGAGCCCACCCAGAGGACCGCCGCCGGGGGACACAAAGGTTAGTTCCTAGCACCCACTGTATTCCTCATACAGCGGGCTATATTACTAGTTTACAATAATATGAAAAAAACAGGAATATCAAAATGTCATTCTGAATCAGCCACTGTCATTAAACGAACTGCTATGATGTCACAGAAGTGTGGATATAGGAATACCCAGAGCCTTTGTGTTACCCTGAAATCTGTTGGTTAAGTTCCTGTGATGTTGTCAAGCAGTCGCTCTTAGTAGCGGCCTATCAATATAACAATTTTCTACTCTTGGTAAAGACTATAAAGGGTTCTGCATTTTCTTATTCATCTCCTTTCCCCTCAGGAATGTTCAGGTTACTTCACAGTATCTACTGTCATGAGGAGAAAACAGAAATAATTTTTAGTAAAATGGCTCAATACATTCAGATATACCTTTGGTGGGAACATTGGCAGGGAGCTGGAGGCCAATTTTAGCATAAAACAATTTAAATAATTCTTTGGTTTATTCTTTGACTATCAAGTTTTCAATTCATAGTGTGTTTATATTATAAATACTGAATAGATTTTGTTCTGTTCCTGGACACAAACTTTTTTTAACACACCTGCCAATTCCCCTCCCTAAACTTAAGTTACAAAATGTCCAGTCTCATAATATTATTTTAAATAAAAACTTCCCATTGATAACAGTGCTGCTAAGCTGGGTTGTGTGTCAATACTAAACACATTTAACTGGTAGTTAAAGAAGCTTGGATTGTAAACTTAACCCCCAAGTATGGGAGTTGTAAACCAGAGAAGTTTAATCTGCAAAGATGTATGAAATATCATGCCACCGAAAAGCCATGACCTTTTTGTGTGTGTGTGGCTTAGAGAGCTGCAGACTCTGGGCATGAGAAAAGGTGTAGCCAAAGCTGCTTCTTGCCTCCAGATTTTGGAAGGAAGGGAAGGCGAAGGCCCTGATCTCTCTGAGTGTTTAAGCATCTGCCATACCTTTAATAAGCTGAGTTAATATAGAAGAAGAGCTGTATTTTGCACCTCACTTTTTACTACCTGAAAGAGTCTCAGAGCTGCTTATAATCACCTACCCTTCCTCTCCCCAAAACAGGCACTCTGTCAGGTAGGTGAGACTGAAAGCGCCTTGAGAGAACTGTGCCTGGCACAAGGTCCCCCAGCTGGTTGCATGTGGAAAAGGAGTAGGGAATCACACCTGGTTCTCCGGATTAGAGGCCACCGCTCTTAACCACAACACCAAGGTGTCTCCCAGTGTTCCTCCATGAAACTCTGTGATGTTTCAAAGAGAACTGTGAGGAAGACTTAGAGGGGAATTGTAAGGATCATGACACTGCTCCACAGAAGAGGCGGAAAAGTAGTTTATTAATAGATGTTTGGCAGGCACGGCGTACCAATATTTAATGAGGCTGCAGGAGCCACATCAGATCAGGTTTCTAGTTCGAGTCCGGTGACGCATGCTCAATAGGTCAGAAAAGTAAGGGGCAAGAACTATATGTCCTACATGCTCAGTAAGATCATAGTCTTACAGCCCAGAGCTGTGCATGTTTAGCTGGATGAACCCCCCCCCCCCCACACACACACATACTAAGAAAATGTGGTGACTGAAACAAAAATAAATAGGTGCACGATGAAGTCTGAGGAAAATTAAAATGTCAACACACTTAAAGAGCTTATTTGCATACATAAAGAGTTTGATTTGCATTGACTGGTTTTAGCTGCTTGTTTTGCTCTCAAGTATGCATCCATAGGTTTGTGCTCGTAGTGCTTGAAGTGTATTGGTCCCATCTGAACCAAAATCATAGTTATCATGGGTTAGAAGTTGAACCGCATAGGTGCCTTCCAAAAAATGTTCCCCACATGCACATTCACTGCACGTTCTTGGGAAAGATAGCTGGTGTGTCTCATGGCATCTGTGGTAACGCAAAGGCGGACAGGAGCTCTCTGTAGTCCCCTCCCTCCAACGGAATATGTTTCATATATCTAATATGCTGGGCATTTGTTTTTGGTACTGTTCCTGAAAGGACTGAGGGGCAGAGAGCTGTCAAGTGCTTCACACCTTATTTTTCTTTCCACATTGGGATATCTTGCCCCCTGATGCATCTGGGATGGAGAGCACATCTGCAGCATTCACCCTCTCCCCACCCATGCTTGTAGCTCACTGACCATTTATGCACTGGGAACTTCACTGCCCCAGCTCCCATGCAGGTGCACAAATTGGGGACGGATGAGGTGCACCGGACCAAATGCTCCCCCGTGTGGATACAGGAAGAGGAGGGGCAACCTGCCATGAGTAAAACTTCACCCTGCAGCCCGGCATGAAACCTCCAGTGTATAAGTGGTCACTGTGGCACCAAGTGTTTACTTCTAGAAAAACTTTTATCCTCTGAGTTCAAATAATAAGTTACTATTGGAGAATATAGAATATAGAGCCTCCTGTGGTGCAGAGTGGTAAGGCAGCCGTCTGACAGCTTTGCCCATGAGGCTGGGAGTTCGATCCCAGCAGCCGGCTCAAGGTTGACTCAGCCTTCCATCCTTCCGAGGTCGGTAAAATGAGTACCCAGCTTGCTGGGGGGTAAACGGTAATGACTGGGGAAGGCACTGGCAAACCACCCCGTATTGAGTCTGCCATGAAAACGCTAGAGGGCGTCACCCCAGGGGTCAGACATGACTCGGTGCTTGCACAGGGCATACCTTTACCTTTACCTTTTTTGGAGAATAGCAACTCTGAAGAAGCTAGCATACAAATGCAGTGAGCTGGCCACATATGACATTGGCAGTCCACCAGGAATTTGAAAAATTTGCTATATTTTTTGTCAGTGGGGGACTGAGAAGATCTTCTTTTTGATCCTGCTTTTTCACTACCCAAAGGAGTCCCCAAAGTGGCGTACAAACATCTTTCCCTTCCTCTCTCCACAACAGATACCTTGTGAGGTAGGTGGGTTTGAGAGTTCTGACAGGACTGCTCTTTGATAACAACCCTAAGAGAACTGTGACTAGTCCAAGGTCCCCCAGCTGGTTGCATGTGGAAGAGTGGGGAATCAAACCCAGTTCTCCAGATTAGAGTCCATCCCTCCTAACCACTACACCATGCTCACTGAACAGCAAAGGCATTCTCAACCACTAGACATGCCACTACACATGCATCCAGTTTGGGGGGCAGAAGTTGTGATTACGGAAGCCTAATTCAAGATTTCTGGTCAGAGCTGACTCAGGGTGTATGGCTAGCTGTAGGCAGGGTTCCGGACAATGCGTAGGGGGGGAGGAACCGGAAGGTTTGGGGGGCTCTATCTAGGGAGGGTAAAGTTTAGGCAGAATGTGATGTCACTTCCTGGTGACATTCTATGAATTTCTCCTAATTTGTATGCTCTTGTCATAGCCTCAGTTATCCAAAGTTCTGGGTAAGAGGGGTATTGCAAGATAAGTGCTTCCCTGAGAAACTCAGAACACTTACATTTTGACAACCTAATCAGCTGTTTTTACTGCCAACTGGACTGGACTAGATTATCTGGCTGTCTCATGAAGGACTAAGGGACACTTTGCAAGATAACTGTCTTGTTTATATTAGAATATATATATATTCTAATAAATATATTATAATAATCCTTATATTAGTGCAATCATGGTGCATCCCCCATTATTTCTGAAATAAACAAGGGACCGTTCCTTGAAAGAAGAAATAACTGCAACACTTTTTTCTTCATCTGTAAGCAGGCCACAGAGGTACATCAGTAGGACAGAGCAAATATTTTCAATTCAGATTTTTATTTGCATTCTCATTTACATCCGCAAGCAAAATTATTTATTTATTTATTTATTTATTTATTTATTTATTTATTTATTTATTTATTTATTTATTTATTTATTTATTTATTTATTTGGTTTATAGTCCACCTTCCTCTTTGGACTCAAGGCAGATCACATAATAGCGCCCCATAAAACCCTGAGACTATAAAAATCGCAATCACAAGATGATAGAAAGAAGCTGTCCATGAAGGGGTTCATCAGATGGAACAGTGTAGCTGTAGCCTGAAGGGGCCCATTGATCTTAACAGACCCAACCTCAACCAAAGACCTGGCAGAATAGCTCCATTCTCTCTCTCTCTCTCTCTCTCTCTCATCTATCTATCTATCTATCTATCTGTCTGTCTGTCTGTCTGTCTGTCTGTCTGTCTGTCTGTCTGTCTGTCTGTCTGTCTGTCATCATTAGTATTTGGATTTATTACCTGCCACTCTCGGCAAAGCCGGCTCATGGCAGGTTACAAGATAAAAATAAAATAATCCCCTAAAACCCCCCGCTAAAATGCAACAATTCATAGCAAAATCTACAAAAATACAGCAGCAAACCAACCCCCCTACCCCCGTTGGGAAACAAGGGGGACCACTGGCCAGTTGTTTACAGGCCCTGCGGAACTTTGACAGCTCTGTCAGAAGCATTTAGCACTCTAGCTGTTTATATATTAAGAGTCTATATAAAAGGAGAGTTTAGCACTCTAGTTGTCTATACTTACTCAACTGTTTTCCAATAGAGCCAAATCTGCCATGTATAGTTCTGCCTGCCTCATTTTATCCTCACAAAATAACTTTATGAGGTAGGGTGGGCACGAGTAACACATGTCAGCCATTGAATTTCATAGCTGAGGGGATTTTTTGGAACTCTGATCTTTCAGATTCTAGTCTAGCAGTCTAAGCGCTATGCCAACCTGGCTCAAGCACAAGGAAGGCTAAACTGGGTCCCAAATTCTTCTGTGAGGTTGCCAGCCTCCAGGCGGGAAAGATACCAGGGTACTAGCGGCTCTAAAAATCAAATAATAATGCTTCCAAAAGTACAAACAAATTATAAAGAATAATTAAGCATGCAGAAGTAATTAACATTTAAATTTGTGGATTTGTATACAAAAATTCAACAGGTATAGTACAAAAGGAGTCCAAACAAAAATCCAACAGGTGTAATTCAAACAATACATTCAAACTGCAGTCCATACCAGGATCTGGTACTACTCCATTTCATGTTTGAACTTACAGTTTGTACTACATCTGTTGGACTTCTGTTTGGACTATTTTTTTGTACTACACCTGTTGAATTTTTGTATGCAACTCTATAAATTTATATGTCAGTGGCTTATATTTGCTTAATTATATTTTATTTTTAGAGCCACTATTACACAGGTTCCTTTCTTTCTGGATGTTCCCATTTCCATTATTGTTTTTGGAGCCCCCAGGTGTGGTCTGGAGACCTCCCAGAATGACAATTGGTCTCCAGACTACAGATAACCGTTCCGCTGGAGAAAAATGGCTGCATTGCAGGACGGACTCGATGGCATTATTCCTCGCTGTGGTCCTTCTGCCCCCCAAACCTCACCCTCCCCAAGTCTCCAGGATTTTCCCGACGTGGAGATGGCAACCCTAAAACTCTCCCATCTGCTTAGGGCCAAACCTAGAAGTGTGCTTGTTCAACAAATCAGAGGGGAAGTGTGTGTGGAAGGGGCTTCAAGGTACCATGGCTGCACACTCTCAGCACTTGGTACCACTGGGAAAGCCAGGCCTCTCCTCAGATCAGGGGTAGTCAAACTGCGGCCCTCCAGATGTCCATGGACTACAATTCCCAGGAGCCCCCTGCCAGCAGGGGGCTCCTGGGAATTGTAGTCCATGGACATCTGGAGGGCCGCAGTTTGACTACCCCTGCCTCAGATGGTAGGCCTTCTGCTCTACTGAAACAAAGCATGATGGGAGATGCTTTTTTGATGGGCAAATCTCTGTGGCAGCATCGGTTGCTGGCGGAACAACAGGGTGGGTGTTCATAGAGCTGTTTTTACAGCCCCATTAAAACTTGAGAACTATATAAAACCCAAACCGATTTGCTTCCAAAAATCCTCAGAATTAGAGATCTGAAGCTATTTGATTTCAGCATGGGATATTTGACACCGAATGGCAATTGTCAGGATTTAGTATCTGGGTGGCATTTGACAGGTTCCAGCACTCTGACAATATATTTTAGTCAAGAGCTATCCGCAACCCCTAAAAAGCAACAGACTAGCAATAACTCTGAAACATGCACATTTGGACTTCAAAATTAGAGTTCCATGTTTTGCAAATATGTTTTATTTGGAACAATTTTCTGTATTTTAAAAGAGGCATGGCTGATAACTGAAACGGTTCTGGTGAATTATGCTCATTTAAGCAGCCCTGTCTATCAATGCATTCCAGAATGAAGGTATATACTGAATTCATTTTTTATACATTTTTAAAATTTGTTGAACATTTATCAAGTGATTCAAGTAGGTAGCCATGTTGGTCGGAAGCAGCACAACAAAACAAAATCAGAGTCCAGGGGCACCTTTAAGACCAAGGGCCATTTCGCACGGCTTCAAAATAGCACAATGGTTGCTAATTGGAAACGCTACTAATTTGCCATAACCCACGACGTCGTAGATAATCTGCAACAATCCTGAAACCGACCCGCAAAAGCGCTTCGTTGTAGCGCTTTCAGGGGAATCCAGAAAAGTGGATTCACCCTCCGGATAGCGATACACTCCTGCAACCGATCTGCAACAGTAGGGCTAAAGACCTGTGCATTACCATTGTTGCTGGTTCTTCAAAGTCCCTCCACCTGGCTCTCTCCTCCAAACTTCCGGCGAAGCGATCGCCATTTTTTTTTCTCCGAGCGAGCGGGGATAAACGCACCAGCGAGCCTCTTTCTGTTTAGAGGCTTCCCTGGCTTCAGTCCTTCACCTTTAGTCACTAAGCACAAACCACATAAAAGCCCGTTTGCTGAAATAAAGTCCCTTTATTTTTTACACATAAATTCAGCCGAAAATCGGGCCCGTGAGAGGGGGGGGGGATTTTTTTTTTATCACTCGAGGCAGCGTGCCAACGATCATACAATCAAACGACAGCTCACATTAGGCAGCTGGATGGGTCTCTCCGTAGGTGGGTCGGTTTTTTTTTTTTTAAACCTTTCTTAAAGGGAAAGGGGCTGTTTGGGAGCATGCTAATGGCTGCCCATTGGCTGCTTGACGGCCAGGGGCGGGACGAGCTTGGCAATAGCGCTTCCTTTCTAGCGATTTCTGCCGAGACCAGAAGCCTGTGGGAAACGCTAAAAAACGCAACTGATTCCACTACAAAGGCAGGTATGCATAACGACGAATTCCACTATTTTAAATGGCGATTTTTCATTCCGCAAACAATTTGCAACAAAGATCCCCGTGCGAAAAGGCCCCAACAGTTTCTCCCCAGCTGTCAGATACGGAACTCTTTTACCCCAAGAACAAAAACTCTCCACATGAGAATGCAAAATTGAAAAGAAACAAAAGAGACTCCTACAATTTATTTCCATCCTGGTTGGTTTTGTTTTGTTTCCAAAAGGAAACAAGAGCAACTTGACCTCTGTGTTTCTCTCTTTTAAGGATACCCCTTTGCACCTTAAGGATTATATTAACAGCATTTCATAATGTAGGAAACAGTAACTTTGAGGGGGAGGGGGAGATTGGGGGCTGGGCTAGTCAAGTGTCTTCCTGATTTACTGGTCCAGTCACTGAGTACAAGCTTCTTTTCCCCTTATGAGTACGTTCAGCTAGGCCTAGTCTGCACACAATAGATAATGCACTTTCAATGCGCTTTTTCCTGTTCTGCACAAGAAAATCCAGCTGCCAAAGCACATTGAAAGTGCATTATTCTATGTGTGCAGACTAGGCCCTATATAAACCAATTGCTTTCTGCACAAGAATAAACCTGATTAAATTATTATCCATAATTTTAAATATCAATTTAAGATGATGATGATTACTATTATATATTTATTTCTAGGCCGTCCCTTTCTAGCAAGAGTCTCAGGGCAGCTCACATAAGATAAAATCATATATATTTAAAACAGTCCATTAAAGCAAAGATGAAATGAAAGAAACAATAACACGCTCTGTTTCTAAGATCTGGGGACAGAAGGATCAGAATTTCACTCAGGCCTAGATGGAAAAAGAGAGGGGGCGACAGGGGTGGTGGTGGTGGGAAGGGCATCCACATATCAAGAAGTGTTAGCCTTGGCCTCAATTTAGGTAATGCCGTCTTCCCTTACTAGGTGGTAATAATACTGGTTGAATTTTTCCTCATTAAGGAAACACTGATTTCTGTATATTCCATATTCTCTCATCACTTGTTACTGTTTGCCCTTTTTGCCAGCAGGGTGTGCTGGGCAATAAACACCCAAAAAGCAGACTCACTAAAACAGACGGTTTTCAACTTTTCCTTTCCTTCCAAATGAAATGCATATTTAAAAAAAGACCCAACTGATTATGCAGCCTCCCTGTTATGACGGAGCTGATAGGAATACATCACTCCTGGAGAAACATGCTGAAGCACTGCACCATTAGGATCCAGATAAGAAATGGGAAATCATTAATTGAACACATGAGAGCCCTTATCTGGTCTTGCGATGCTAGCTTGCTTTCATGCCTTTGTCTGCACGCTTGGATCATTTCATACTAACGTTCTTCAAAACGATGTTGAAAACAACATATTCACAACAAGATAAATCAACGTCTCTGTGTGTGTACCCGAGCGTGGCGTGAGGAAGGCACGTCATTGAGGACAGAGGCCGCCCTGCTGTGTTATTTTGTCTCAAACGGCAAGCAAAGCCGAGGCGTGCTTTGATTGGTTCACACAGCCCACCACCCACTTCTCAGAATCTGTCCTGAACAGTCTGCCCATAAAAAAATGCAGCGTCTGTTTAAGAAGCTCCACTGTACACTTGGAATACTTTTTGCTAAGTGATCACAAGACGCAGTAGATAGGACCATAGTCCCATCTTAAAATGTGGTGCAATGTTAAAGTTACACGTGCTATTTGTGTGCTAGAGGGGAAAAATAACTGAGAGATTGAGGTCACTATCATGGCTTTCAAAGATAGGTAAATTGCAAATCCATATATTCAATTTACCTATCTTTGAAAGCCATGATAGTGACCTCGATTTCTCAGTTATTCTGAGTAACTATATCCCTTTTCCTTCGGTGTGTCTCCATACAAATAACTGTGAGATTTGCTACAGTTTTTAGCAAGAACAATGTCACACACCCATGGAAAATCCGTCAGCTGTAAGGTTTTTTTTTAAAAAAACAAACAAACATGTTTTATCAGTGAAGTTCATCTTGTTGAAGCTACTGCGGAAATTTCTGGGATGCGAGAGGTGGGGAGATAAAGGATGAGTAACAGAAAGGGAATAATTATAGGCAATGCCAATGATGATGATGATTCTTCTTGAACACCTGGCATTCATGGCGCTGCGCAAACAGAAAAGATAGGTCCCTTCCCTGAATAGTTTATAATGTTACTCATCTATTTTACTGTTTTACTACCTGGCACCCTGAGTAGCCGCCACACCGATTGGGAGAGAGGGTGTCAGTTACCACCATGGATGTAAACTATGTATAGATGGATTTAAAGGGGGTTTAATGGGGTTTTAATTGCATTTTATGTGGGCTTATTACGTAACCCACCACGAGACGGCTTGCCCTGGGCAGCACGATATAAGGTGACCAAATAAATAAATATTATGTTGTGAGGTAGGTTAGACTGGATCTTACTGATTCTGCAAACTTCATACCTGGATAGCGATTAGAACCCAGATCTCTGTAGTCTAAGGCCAGCAATTTATCCACTGCATCATGCTGGCCCCATTATTATAAACTCAGGCTGTTCTTCCATTTTTTAAAAAAGTAAAGAAGTATCTGGCAATCCGTTGAATAATATGAAGAAGTAATGGTTTCGAAGAGGTCAAGAAAATTCACCAAGACAACTATTAGCAACCAAATTCATTAAAAGAGATGGATAGTTGTCTTTAGGCAACAAGGCCTGCAGCCGTCTTTTATGTTTCATTGTATTCACTATGCCGTACATTAAGGATGAATGAGATCAATATGAAATCTCCAAGAAATGGCTGGATCAAAAAGAAAGGGCTAGCAATTAATGTCATTGGGCAGCGGAATTCTTCAAACTGGGATTGTTTTTACATTGGCAGTACTGTGGTTCTGACACAGAAGCCATCTTTTGATGATACCTAAAACTAGAGTTTTCACTGTCTGTGACAATGAAAATCACTTGGCATTTATTTATTTTATTATTTATTTATTTATTGTATTTATTGTATTCCACCATTTCAAGCAGGTGGCAGAGAAAAGCGAGAGAGCTAGAAGATGAGGAATGGCCGGAGGTGTGTTATTTTTTAGCGTTATGCCATTGCACCGGCATAACACTATTTTTTTAAATATGCAGAATTGCCCTTATATATCATCATCTTTGTGTTCCTTCCCAGTGTGGTGTAGTGGTTAGGAGTGCAGACTTCTAATCTGGCAAGCTGGGTTTGATTCCCTGCTCCTCCTCATGCAACCAGCTGGGTGACCTTGTGCTCACCACAGCCCTGATGAAGCTGTTCTAACCGAGCAGTAATATCAGGGCTCTCTTAGCCTCACCCACCTCACAAGGTGTCTGTTGTGGGGAGAAGAAAGGGAAGGGGATTGTAAGCCGCTTTGAGACTCCTTCAGGCAGTGAAAAGTGGGATATAAAGACTAATTCTTTTCTTCTTCCTCCTCCTCCTCCTCCTCCTCTTCCTTTCTTCCTTATTCCCTTCATGGCACAACCTACAAAGTAATGTTTAGATTTCACCAAGACTTATGATGGCATCCTAAGCAGAGTTACATAAACCTTTGAAGCCCGGTCTTGAAATGTTGTGTAACTCTGTTTAGGATAGCACTGTTAGTATTCCAAAGCCCTGAGGACATTTATGGCTGTTTACACATATACTACATAGCTGTTTACACTCAAGTTTGCCACAGAGATATGTGGGCAGAAACAAATATCTCACTGTGTTTCGAGAACAGGACAAGTTAAGTAAGGATATTGCTATGATGGATGCCTTTTGTTTCCGATTCTTATTTGGTGCCTGGAGATTCGTTGTGTACTTTGCATCTCATATCCATACTCTGAAACTTGTAAACATGCTAACTGACCTCACATGTCAAGCCTGACAAGGATATATGTGTCTAAACTAGATGGTGCATATTTTTTGTTAGCGTGGTATTGTATGCAAAAATAGGTTGGACTCTAACATTGCTCCATAGAAACAAATTGCAGTGAATTGTAAGAAAAAAAAACAGTTTGTACTTCAAACTTTTTTACCATTCAGAAACCCCTGAAACATTCTTCAGGTTTTGAGAAACCCCAGAAGTGGTGCAATTGTGCAGAATATAGTTGGGAAGCATAGCTGTGTACATGCCCACCTGGAGTCCCTCCCTTTCCCACCCCCTCCAGGCCCATCATTGGCCATTTTGGAATGAGTGGAGCAGATTGACATGTCCATATATGGTGATATCACCCGATAAATGTTTAACAAATTTTAAATTGTAAAAATATATAAAAAATTAATTAACTCCCACCCTTTTGGGAAACCCTTACAGGGCTGTCAAGAAACCTCTGGGTTTCACAAAACCCTGGCTGAGAAAGCCCGGCCTAGAGTCTCAACACACAGAAATGGGGGCAGGTATCTCATGACCTCTTGGGGCAATGTTTGAGCCCCGAATTGGTTCTGACCAAAGAAATGGATTGCCCAAGGATTGCTTGACATCATTCAGCCCCAACATCATGCTCAGAATCAATGATTCCAGGAGTGTTATGCCATCAAGTACCTCCCACTGTCAAGCACAGGACTGTTGCCCAAAGAACATTTTTAGAACCTACTCAAATGTACATCTCATTTGACATGTGGACATTCCAGGGGGCTCAGCTGAGCTGACACTGCAGCTTGAGTATTACAGCAGTCTTATGTAAGGGGTTCCATGGTAGATGCTACCAAGGGTATGCCAAATGAAGTTTTAAGAGCCATTATATTGCTTCCAGAGAAGTAAATAGCTGTAGTTGATCCTCACTAAGTAGAGACAGGTTTTGAAAGGGGAAAAAAAGCAAATTGTGAACAGCACGGTCAAAGGACCCATTAACTGTAGGATGTACTGTGAGATGTAATTAGGTAACGTTCAAATGTAATGAAGAGAGTACAGTAACTATTCACAATAAAAGCAATTGGTGATAACATCATTGCTAAGTTAATACTTGCTATGTGTGAAGTATCTCAGATTTTTTATCAGCTAACTGTAATGGCTGACAAACCCCACATTTTGCTCAACTAGTTAGCACCTGTATTGACTGGGAAAACCCAAGTCCTTGTTAAGTCCTCAGAAATTTCAAATCAAATTCAAATTCAAAAATCTTTAATGGCATGTAAAAACAGCGTCTAAATAAAAATAATTAGGAATTAATTAATAGTTAATAGTAATTACATAATCAAAGATAAAACAAACAAATGAAGTAAATAATTAATAGGCAATACAATAATACACTCCTCAAGAGAACTCAGTAAACAATAATTTATATCAGCTCTAGATGCCCATGGACTAAAGTTCTTTCTTGCTTAGCCGATTGTCCTATTGTACTACCAAGGCCAAGTATTTAGCCACTGGTTCTGTTATTTCTGGGGATTTATCAGCTAGTAACTATTGAATGAATCTGTCCACTGCAAACCAGAAACATTTGCAGTGATAGGAGCAATAAATCGATGTCTGAGCATAAAATGTGATGGACAATAAAGTAGAATGTGTGACACTGAGTCAGGCTCTAGTTGACAACATTTGCATAATCTGTCCCCCATCGGTACATTGCTATATCTACCTGAGAGAAATACACCAGAGAATACACTAGAGCAGAGGTAGTCAACCTGTGGTCCTCCAGATGTCCATGGACTACAATTCCCATGAGCCTCTACCAGCGTTTGAACATCTGGAGGACCACAGGTTGACTACCCCTGCACTAGAGTATCCCTTTTGCTGGAGAATGATAACTTATAAAGCAATATGCTTACTTTTCACACATTCCTACAGCACAGTGCTACCATCATGATTGATTCAGGTAGATAGCAGTGTTGTTCTGAAGCCACAGAATAAAGTTTGAGTCCAGCAATACCTTTGACCACCAAAGTTTAATTCTGCATTTGTTCTAGGGTGGCCATTCACACATGTGCATG
Source organism: Paroedura picta (assembly GCF_049243985.1). Taxonomy (NCBI): domain Eukaryota; kingdom Metazoa; phylum Chordata; class Lepidosauria; order Squamata; family Gekkonidae; genus Paroedura; species Paroedura picta. The sequence goes on from NC_135369.1 coordinate 163,562,213, forward strand.
TAATGACACAGTCTAATGGTAGTCCCATTTTCTTCCCATGTGCCCACACCTGTTCTAGCCACTTGCCAGCCAATCACTTAAAATAAGTATTCAACTACTGTCCCCCCCCCCCACTGTCTGTGTTAGTGTCAGTGCTATTTCACACATGTGCATTTTTGCCTGGAACCAGCAACAAAACCTACAGCGGAACCAGTCTCTGTAACAGCTGGAATTGTTACGCCCTGCCTGGAGATTTGTAACCCTAACTACAACCATGGCATCTCCACAAAGCAGTCGGGATGTTGTTTGAGCTGTCTGGAGGTGAGGATGTTCAGTGCAGCTCGTGAGCAATTGCAGCTCTCAAATGTTGGCCTGAGGAACCTGGTCACTGGGCCGTTTGAGGCATCCCTAAGAGTTGGGTTCTGGATTTGAGGTTGTGGTATCGCTTCCCAATTGCATAGGAAATTCGAAGCCAGGAATCTTCCTGTGTTCTCGGCTTGACGCACCCAAGTCCCTGCCTTAAACATCAGAGTAAGTCTTCTGTTTTACTTTTCGGCTGGCAGACTGCCAAAAAGACAAGATTCTGCTCGCATTGAAAAACTAGGTTATCTTCTGAGCACTGGTATTTGTCTAAAAACAGAAAACAAAGCTCTGGCTGCACCCAGTTCTCTGTCTAGTTTCACATTTCTCCTTTGAATGTGATCGAGTTTTGTTTGAGAGGTAGTATAGTGTAGTGGTTAGAATGTGGGGATAAGATTGGAGAGGTCTGGGTTTCAGGCCATGGAAACGGGCTGACTTTGGACCAGGATGTCTGTCTCTCTGCCTTATCCCCCTCATAGGATGGTTGTGATTATAAAATGGAGGTGAAAGGGCAGTATGAACACCCTGAGCTCCTCTGAAGAAATGGGAAATTAAAATATATCGTATTTGCCGGCATATAAGACGACTGGGCGTAAAAGACGACCCCCCAACATTTCCACTCAAAATATAGAGTTTGTTACATTACATTACACCACTATAGGCAGCTATGTCTATCCCAACTGAAGTGCACCCGGCGTATAGGACGACCCTCCCCCCACTTGGAGGCATGTTTTTCAGGGGGGGAAAGTAGTCTTATAAGGCAGCAGATTCTGTATTTGTTTACATTGCCCAAAGCTGGAAACTTCTTTATCCCTTTTAAATACATTTTTAAAAACTTCATTATATAATTAATTATGTCAGCCTGTTGAATGTGGACTCATACATACATGTCATTTTCTGGATTTGTTCTATGAAAGAAGATGGGAGACCCGGTTTATGTCCACACCATCCTGATACATTCAGCACTGAACATACATCCTTCATTTTTGCATTGGATGATTTACTTTGCAAATATGAATCAGGGCTTGGTCATAGCATTAAATGCTATGCCCTATAATATTCAAAGTTCACTTGTGGCTTATGTGGCTTTTCCATCTCTGAGCGTTGTAGCATTTGAATGTTATTTATAACTCTGCATTGTAAAGTAGTGTCAACTTGCATTCTACTGTGTGCTCAAACTCTTGGCAAGCTTCCCAGATAGTCACGAGCTAGTTATATCATTACATGAAGAAAGTTGTTTTCAAGACTGCATATACAATGTTGTTTTTATTCCCAAAGATTTGACATCACATTACCTGAAACGCTGGAGGAATTGCCTAATGTATTGCAGCACATTTACTGCTGTTGCCATTCCGATCTAGGCTGTGTTTCTCCTTATGCCTTTTTGAATTACAAAAAATGGCTTGAGCTCTTCAAAGCCTGTGGAACTGGGAAACATGTGATTTGCTTTCATACAATGTTTCAATTGCACATATGTAAAGACCATAAAGATTCCTGCAGCTGCTAGAATCCTTAACACTATTTCGCTCCCTGATATATTTGGGAAACTGGGAGGAGACTGTCCAGGGCCCTGTCTGTCCAGGTCCATGCTTATTGGCCCTCCCCCTCCAGCTCCCACCTTCCCTCCTTGCCTGCTAGAAGCCATGTGGCTGCGGCCTCCGTTGTCACCCACAAGGCGAGAGGCAGCGACAGGGCTTTGCGGCCTGCAGGTACACTCCTGCTGGGAGGGAGCTGGGGGGGGGGGAGTTTGCAGCCTCCATGCCAGTGGCAAAGCCTTGTCACCACCAGCAGGGGGGGCTTCCCACTCCGTTTAGACCGCTTTGCGGGCCAAAGGGAGCCACGGCAACCCTCTCACGCCCTCCTGCCTGCTGCCCCTTTTAAAGCCCATTTTTAAATGGGCTTTGATACTAATATAATATAATATAATATAATATAATATAATATAATATAATATACACACATGCAGTATTTCTTTAAAGTTAATTTCTACAAGGATACTAACAAAAAAGGACATGATATATTCTTACTTTGTTACAGTTCACAGATTGTTAAAATGAAAACGAGGCTGTTGTACCTAGGAACTCATCCTGCTTATATTTGCTTATATTGTTTGAATATAGTTTTTGCCATCGCCCGCTTGAAAACGACGTTCTTCTGTCTACACGTCTTCAGCTGATGTGTCTCTGATTCCCTGGAGAAACGGGCTGTTTTGGAGGGTATAATACCCAGCTGAGGCCTCTGCCCTCCCTGGGCCCTTCCCTCCTCAGACTCATCACAACATTTCTTGAAATTTTCCAATCTGGTAACCGTAGCCAGGCCTGGGCCCAATGACTTCTTGCTCAAAGGCCAAAATAGGACTGGAAAGGGCTGGGCCCACTCCTTGCCTTTTACTGACAGAAACCAGCTTGGAATACTGCCGTTGCCTAGCAACAGCCACTAAGGGAACCCATTGCTTAAAGCTTTTATCATTTGGGGTTTCGTAACACATCCTCCCCCCTCCCCAGGCTGAATTGTTTTTTGGGAGGGGGATTTCACATTGTTATGGAAACCTGGGTCTTTTTTCAGGTTTGTAGAATTATCTGCCATGCTCATTCACAGCTCCAGCTCCTAGGTTTAAACACCCGCAAATTTAGCCAACAGGGCTGTTAATACACAGATGAGTTACAGAAATATTTTGAATAAATATCTATCTAGCCCTATCTAAACCAGCTATGATGATTTTTCCAGTCAAGAGGGAAGCATTCTTCAAACACGTGCAGGTGCTTGGACTAATGTACCCCAAGTTAAGCACTGGTTGTGACTGAATAGATTAAAGTATAAACTTCCCTTTTGCTAGTTCAGAAAATAGGATTTCAAAATACCTGATGTGCATTGATCTTGACCAAAAAGTGTTTGTGCCCCACAGGTGCTTCAGCCTATATATGTTTTTTCAGTGTGGTGTGGATCCCACTGAAAATCTCCACTGACCAGAAGAATTTCTATCAGTGGATTGTGTCTTCTTCCCCTCCCCTCCTGCTCATACCCAAATTCCCTATCTAGGGGATAATGGATCCCCATGAATAGAATACGGGGTGTGTGACAGGTCCTTTCTACTAACTGAGGGGACCCAGACAGCCTCTTATGATTTTGGGGAAGCAGGTTTGTTTTGAATTTCTCCTCAATTACCAGATGTTCTTAAGGGAGCACGCATAAGGGCTTTGAGGTTGTTGCCATGAGGTAAGTTTAGTGGTGAATAAATGAAACATGGAGATTACGGAGGCAGGAGTTGTATTGAAATAACAAAGATTGATTTATTTTTGGATTGGCTTTAAAGAACAGTTCAGCAGCACAGGCCTCCAAACACTCAAAGGAGAAGACCGCGGAGGTACATAAATTTAAGCCAGTGTGGTCAGAATTCTCTTTAATGCTTGCAGGTACAAACAGCTGTTCATCGACTAGCCACTAGGTTGGATCCTCTTACAGAGGAGATTCCACATACACCAGCCTGCTCTTTCACAAGAGTCATATACTAAATAGTACAAGATCTGCTCCTCATCAGAGAGAAACCAAACAACTGGGTATTCTGGCTGTTCCCAAGGGTAGTTAAATCACCGTGACACACTATTAGGCAGACCTACTTTCCAACTGGCTACTCCTACACTGAAATCTGGATCCCCTGGGGCTACCATCGGCCACCTCTATAACAGACTGACACTGCCAGGAAAGAAGAAGTTGAGGAATACGGGTCTAGCTAGGAATTGTTATGCCTGCCATCTTGTTATTTAAATTGGGATAACTGGATTGAGTTTTATGGGCGAGAGAGCATATTGTCGTCTTATGTTTTTATCTTGTGAACCGCCACAAGCCGGCTGGTATAGGAGCTGGTGGTATACAAATTCAGTAAACAAACAAACACTGCTGAGGCAAACCTGAATTACCATAATGCTTCCTTCCAACACTGCACCCCCTCTCTGAAAAGTGATTGAATGCCAGAGTAGTACTCATAAGCCTAGTGATAAAATCACTGCGTGACTGTTGTTCTCTTCAGTGTCCAGTCTGATTTTCCCTTCACATATCTGAAGACATGGCTTTGGAAAGCTCATCTATAACCACTATGCCACATTTCCCACACTCAATGAACACTCCAAACCACAGGTTCTTGACACCCATCTCTCCACACCCATGGCCTCATTTGTCACCATGCCACCACAACCTCCCACACAACACACACATTCAACCCCATGCCCTTACAGACTGAATAACTCCTCCCCTTCCTCTTCCCACCGCCAAGCTCTAGCGCCCGTTTTATTCCTGGATACAATGGGCTTTGCCCCTAGTTACAATTTAAAAACATTAGATATACAAACAGGAAAACAGGAAAAGATTCAAAACCGTGGAAGTTAATAAAATTTCAAATTAAAATACAATGCAGTTAGTAACACTATCTTCATTCCGATATCACCCAGGTCTTCCTTATTTTAGTTGCCCTCCATGCAAATTTAACTAAGGCAAAGGTTAGTTCAATATTTATATCTGACAGCATTATTTTAAACATCTCAGAATTAATCCAAATTTGTGAGAAAGATGAAGCGATTTGATCATACAGTTGACATTCAAGTAAAACATGTTATGACATTTCAATACTCCCATCCTTATTATCATCATTATCGGTCAGTAAACCTTATAAAATCCAAACTGACAACTCACTCGCTACCTGATTCGCCCTCCCTGGGGGTGTGCTACCAATAGAAACAAAGCGCTCTGCAAACGAGGACCAATCAATTTGAAATGCAGTCTGCCAACGAGGGCCAATCAGCTCAAATTGCACTCTGTCAATGAGGGCCAATTAACTCAAATTGCACTCTGCTAGTGAAGGCCAAACAGCTCAAATTGCATACAGATGACTCACTCTCTTCCTGATTGCCCTCCCCTGGAAATAGGAGATGGCCTTCAGCCAGGAATGCCCACCCTAGTAGTTTAGCCCCAGTCAAGAGACAGCCTTCAGCCAGGAATGGCTAATAAGCAGTCAGCTCTTCATCTCCAACTTTCTGCCAGTTTCAGTAGTTTTCTGGGTGGAAAAGGAACCAGCCTCAGAGCATGCTCTGCTGCCAGTAAGTTGACTTGGCCTCCTGGCCTCATTTACCTCTGAGGACATGGCCTCTTGACATAGCTGCTTTGTACCTTCTGGAGGGGGGGGGGGGCTGTGGGAGGCCGGCTGTGGGAGGCCCAGATATGGTCCCCTGCCAGCCCTCTGGGGCCCAGGGCAGCCAGGAAAAGCCTCTACCCTGGGAATGTTTACTCATGAGTAATTTATGTGAGGTTAGCAATTTGCAATCTGAGAAGGTTTTGGGGTAACCATCACAGGCAATTGCAGCAGGTACAATAATTCTGTGAGTGGGACTGGGACGTTGTAGACTTTTCCTTTCCGCATGGATACCACCTCAGTCTTGTTACAATCTTTCCATGACCGTCACAACATGCAAATTTGAGACCAATGGCATGGAAGAAGGGGAAACTGTACATGGGGCACAGATGCGCCATGAGGACATGTTGTGAGGGGGGGAAAACTGTTTCCCAGTAGCACCTTCCCAGTACAAGAAGAGTTGGTTTTTATGCCCTGCTTTTCATTGCCCAAAGGAGTCTCAGAGTGGATTATCTTAGCCTTCCCTTCCTCTCCCCACACCTTGTGAGGTAGGTGAGGCTGAGAGAGCTCTGTGAAAAGTTTCTAACAGAACTCTGACTAGCCCAAGGTCACCTGGCAGGTGGAGGATCAGGGAATCAAATCCAGCTTGCCAATTAGAAGCAGCTGTTCTTAACCACTACATCCATCTGTGCAAATTGCCATTGACTTGAGGAGATGTAGCTAGAGCACAGGCAGAAGAAGCCGTTACAGGAGGATGCTGTAAATCTTTTTTAAATTGCTCATTGTTTCCCTTTAAATACGGACCTTCTGGGCAATGGTTTCTCCAAGCGATCAAAAGAGAGAGAGACACTCAGGTATTTCCTACATGGACAGGTGTGCTTCATAAGGTTTGCAGTTGGAGGAATGGTTTTGTCTTCTGCGTTCTCTCTTTCTCTTTGTGTGTGCATAGAGGGGAGTGCTACAAAGCTCTTGTCCCTAGCAGCTCTTTCTCTGCAGCCCAGAGAGGAGCTTTCATTCTGTGGGTTCTCCAGGTCTCACCTGGAGGCTGGCATCTCTGAACAATGGCAGGCTTGCTAGCCTCCCGCTGGGACCTGGAAATCCCACTTCCAGGGTTTCTCGAAGTCTGAAGATCTCCAGGCCTCCCCATGAGGTTCAAAAACTAAAACCTGTAGATTTGATATATATGCTGAAAAACAAATTTATTTATTCAGAGTAGACTTCATTGCAAAGACAATTATTGATTCTTTTTCTTGGCTCCCCTGGAGGTTGGCAACCCAGCTGGCTGTATATGGAGGAGGCATCAGATCCAGCTCATGAGATTAGAGTCTGCCACTCTTTAACCACCACACCACACTGGATCTTAAGTCTGAGTGGGAAGCAGGGAGAGGAGGATGTCAAAACCATCATTTATGCTTTTGTCATGTGTCCACCACCCACAAAGGCCACAATCCAGGCATGCATCCTAGCACCCAGTGAATTGCTGGGTGCCCCGGCCTTTGCCTCTAGTATGTATATAAAAATCAGATAGTTTGGGCACAACTTTGGTGGGGGTGGAAGGGCTGTAGGTGAGGTTTGCACAGGTATATTATGACACCAAATTGGCACAAAATGTCAGTCTGGAATTCCTCAGTTGGAAACTTCAAGTCTGGTTAGAGCTTTTCTCACAGAGCAGGGCTTTCTCAGTCTCACCTACTTCATAGGGTGTCTGTTATGGGGAGAGGAAGGCAAGGTGATTGTAAGCTGCTTTGAGACTCCTTCGGGTAGAGAAAAGAGAGGTATAAGCCCCAACTCTTCTTCTTCAAGAAGGCCAATGTGGGAAACTGGTCCTAATGACTACCTTACAGAATCTAATTAGCAGCCTTACACAGTAGCTCAGTTGCAGCCTTTTTGTATTAATTATCTTTACCATCTTATGATGAAGGCTCAGAGCAGCTCATTGGAAGATGCTCAGACCCAAATTACTTCCTGTACAAGCTTAAGCAAGTCATGATACCACAGTCTTCTTCTTTTGAATTAGCAATTCCCTCAGAAGGACATTGCACAGCTCAGTGGAAGTGATTTACCCAATTATTGGCCGCTCTCCAAGCCCCACCTTCTTCCGTTGTGGACACGTGTCTCATGCTGAACAGGCCCTTGTCAAAGTGTGTGGGACAACCCTTGCCAAGCCCCAGGGGCTTCTGTCCTGTTGTATCCTCAAAATAACACAGAGAGACCCATATCTTGCCAAAGAAGGTATGTGGGATACATTGAAAATGATGCTTTAAAAACAAATTTGAGTAAAATTTAAGAGCCAGCTTGGTGTAGCGATTGGGAGTGCGGATTTGTAATCTGGCGAGCCAGGTTTGATTCCCCGCTCCCTCCTATGCAGCCAGCTGGGTGACTTTGGGCTTGCCACGGCGCTGATAAAGCTGTTCTGACTGAGCAGTGATATCGGGGCTCTCTCAGCCTCACCCACCCCACAGGGTGTCTGTTGTGGGGAGAGGAAAGGGAAGGCGACTGTAAGCCGCTTTGAGACTCCTTCTGGTAGAGAAAAGCGGCATATAAGAACCAACTCTTCTTCTTTTTCATTGTTTGTATATGGCCTACAAGACCAGCTCAAAAAGAATAGTACCACTGAGAAACCTCTGAAACATTATTCGGGCTTCATGAACCCCCAGAAGTGGTGTGATCATGCAGAATAACTTTGAGAAGCATAGTTGTATACAGGCCCACCTAGGGAACCTCCCCTTTTTGCCCTTCCAGGCCCATCATTGGCCACTGAGGGGGAGGGGTTGGTTGACATGATCATATTTGGTCCTATCACCCAATAAATGTTTCACACAATTAATAAATAAAAAAATGAATTAACTCCCACCCATTCAAGAAACTCTTCCATGGCTGTCAAGAAACCCCAGGGTTTCATGAAATCCTGACTGAGAAAGCCTGTTCTAATCAGTTAAAGCCTGAGTTTAGGCATGACTTTGCACCAGAAACAAGGAATTTTTAATAACTTCTAAACAGAGAGGCCATTTGTGTGGGACAGGGCTTGGAAAGGTTTTACACCTTCTACAGGAACAACAACAACATGAATATCACTACACATATCCTGAACAGCCAGTATTCAGTAGGAAATCATGGTTGATTACCATTGGCAATGAATGCAAAGTGGCATTTCTCCATCTATACTAAAATCATTTGCGCCGGAAAATAGAGTAAACACCAGTCCAATTTCACGCCAGTAACTATAATGACTGCATTAGTATTGATCCTTCCAAAGCCACTCAGCCATCTAGAATTCCTTAGGCTGAGCTATTGGTTCTCAGGGAACAATCAGCATGAGTTCTGGCTGGTGATCTGGAGGTGAAATGAAGAAATGGTGAGAAATGGGAGTGCTATGAGTTCTCACCCTTCAAAGCATGGGGAAAGTGAATCCCGTCCACTAATGCCGCATTCCGTAAATACAGAGAGAGTTCTGTTTTCGTGTAGAAATAAAAAAGGTTGCCCTCTGCCTTTATGAAGGAACTAGGATCTCCAGACCAGTCTGAGAACTGCTGATTTGTGCAGGTCCTTTACTTATCAGATCTGAAAAAGGGCCAGGTCGATGGTGCAGCAGAGCAGAGTGGCACAGTCTCGAGATGGTACAAGTTCATATATTTAATTTTGGAAGCCAGCTTGGCATAGTGGTTAAGAGTGGTGGCTTCTAATATGGAGAGCTGGGTTTGATTCCCTGCTCTTCCACATGCTGGGGGGCCCTGGGCTAGTCACAGGACTGTTAGTGCTGTTCTCACTGTGCAGTCCTGTCAGAGCTTTCTCAGCCTCATGTACCACAGGGGTGTCTCTTGTGGAGAGAGGAAGGGAAGGTGATAGTAAGCCTCTTTAAGACTCCTTCAGGCAGTGAAAAACGGGGCATAAAATCCTCTTCCTCCTCTTTCTCTTCCTTCTCCTCCTCCTCCTTCTTCTTCACAATGAAAGCCCTTGCAAGCGACACCCCTCTCCTCACATAAGTGATTTTACTTTTTAATTAAAATCTCATCAAAAAATGTAAAGAGCAACAATAAATTTACATTGCTAGAATTTCTTAGAGTTTCCAAGGGTACAAGAGGGGGTGATTTTTGCTGATTCACTCCCCCCCCCCATCCATATGGTGCTCCTGGAGGATAGGGGACTCCAGGAATGATTTGAGAAGGCGAAATCTTGACCACTGAACATTTTCCAGTCATGTACCTTGATTATGTTATAATTTCTTTCTTGCATTTTAATACTCAAGCATCCCATGATAACTTCTTCCCAATGTAAAAATGTTGCTATTAGTTCCTGTTCATTTTTTAAAAATGAAGTACTCTTTGGAAATTTGGGTTGTTTCCAACTCCTTTTCCTTTTTTTCCCTTTTTGGTTAGGTCAAGGAATAAAGAATCCAGTGTTTGGGTTGTGGGCTCTCAATGAAACGTCGGTGTGCAAATATGGTGATTCTTCCTGTGCATGTGTAGTGCCAAAATAATCATGATAAATTCTTTTGTGGGGGCTTTAGAGCTGGATAAACTAACCAATCAAAGATAGAACCGTGGATTCCTCAATGTGAACTCAGAAGAAAAAAGGAAATCACGAGGCACATAGTAGTCTTCTCTATGTTTATAGATGAAAAGGTTATAACATAAAGTCTAAATCAGTGGTCCCTAACCAGCGGCCCCCGGCCCGGTGCCAGGCCGCGAAAGCCTTGGTGCCGGGCCGCGGCTCCTTCTTCCTCCCCCCCCCAAAGCTAGAAGCTCGCCAGGCCATGAGCAAATCGGCCGCCAAAGTGGCCGATTAGCTTGCGGCCCGGCAAGCTTCTTGTTTCGGGAGGGAGGGGGAAGAGAAGCTTGCCGAGCCGCAAGCTAATCAGCCACTTTGGTGGCCGATTTGCTGGCGGCCCGGAGGGGCCGGGAGGGGGAGCCGCGGCCGCCGGCATGGCGGCGGCACAAACGCGCATGCACGGACTGCTGCGCATGTGCGGACTGCTGCGCATGCGCAGAGTGCCGCGCATGCGCGTTTGCGCCACTACCGGGTGCAAACGCGCGTTTGCGGCAGTCCGCGCACGTGCGTTTGCGCTGGGGCCGCGGCGCGTGCGCGGGCCCCCGGGCCGCCCTCTCCCCCCACTCCGGAGCAGCAGTCCGCGGCAGCCAAAAGGTTGCGGACCGCTGGTCTAAATGGTCAAACATAAAGAATCAACCAAAAATGGATCCTAGGTTAAGTGACCCGCTTTCTGTTTTATCTTCATCAGTGGTTGCTCTTTCAATATACTGTCACAGTAGTAGTCGTAGTATCACATTGGCAAAATGCTCATAATCGTCTGGGGATTTCATAAAGTGCAAAGAAAGCGGGTCACTTAACCTAGGATCCCGTTTTGGTTGACTCTTTATGACTACTATGTGCCTCGTGATTTCCTTTTTTCTTCTGGATAAACTAACCAAACACATGAATGACCTAGCCAAGATAGGTAATACTGGTACAAGGATGGCAAATATTGTAACATCCAGCCCGAGGAAGAGATTTGAAGCACTCAAAAAGCTTACACTGTTTCACGTCATTTTATTTGGTCCTAAAAAAAAATCAGGCCTGCGATTTGTATTTTGATTTGTAATGCTACATTCTGCACACTGTGGTTGCCGGGACGGTTTGCTGTTCACATTATCATCCTGATTCTATTGCATTGTTCACTGTATACTTTATGCTGCATATGAGTATGTTAGCAATGTCTATGTAATGTTAGTAATGTTACGGGTTCATAATTGGAATGCATTCTGTGTACTGTACTGTGGATTCCCATTTTAAACCACCCTGAGCTTCAAGGGAGGGTGGTATAGAAATGTAATAAAATAAATAAAGACGAAATATTCACATCATCGGTCTCACTATCATTCAGCTTCGTGCTCCTAATCTTATTGCATCATTTAGTGTCCTATACTGTATTATTTTGGGGGGAGGGCCGGGGGGGGGGTTGTTTCTGTGATCTGTAATCCTTTTTGAGCCTCTGTGAGAAAAGGCAGCTGAGGATAAGTTAAATCAATCAATCAGAAGTCTTCATCAAGTTAGGAGAAGTGGCAAAATTGCCTCTTTTCTCGTGCCTGCGGAAAGTCCAGGCCAAATCCAAACTACTGTGTGTGTGGGCACCTGCACATATGCGCATGTGTAAAGCGCTGTCATCACAGCTGACTTATGGTGCCCCCCACATGAGGTTTTCAGGGCAAGAGACTTCATAGGCGACTGGCCATTGCCTCTGGGTAAAGATCTTGGAATTTCTTCCAAGTACTAACCAAGGCTGACCCTGCTTAGCTTCTGAGATCGGACAAGACCAGGCTAACGTGAGCCATCCAGGTTGCAGTATATTCACCACAAAATGCAAATTAAATTCATTATCTTATCTGGCCACGTATATACCAGTCATAATAGACTCCAAAGAGAGGCCAGTATAAAACAAGATCCAATAAAAAGAGAAGTCAATTAACCCGCAGTGCGGTCCTAAAATTACTTTCCTGGGAATAAGCTCGTTGAATACACTTGAGTAGGATTTTGAGTAGACAAACATCGGATGGCATCAGAGTATCTCCTGTAATCTGTAATATATAAAGTTGACATTTGCTGAACATTTTTTAAAAGCGTAATTCTTTATGGGTATTTGGGGCTCAACAGCTATAGTGAAACATATTCTCCACAGTGGCAAAGATTTACAGCAAATGTGTACTTCCAGCAATGCTAGAGAGGAGGCCCAAGTGTAGCCAAACATGGAGGCTCAAGAAGGTATTGACAGAGTGGTGTGATAACGCATTGGAATGACAAATGGGTTGTAATTGTTAGCTGTTCTTTCTGTTTTGCTTTTAGATTCCATTGATGAAGGATCCTGGCTGGATCCGAAATGTCTGGACCCGTAACCTGAATGTGAGTGTGTGGTGTGAAAACACCCGTGGGTTATCTTTGGGTGGTAACTTGATGAACTGTGTTGAGGACAGAGGATGTCAAGACTAGAGACCCCCCATAAAACTTGATAGCACCTGGCTTTCAATGTCAAATATTGGTCATAAATTAGGGAGAATGCAACATGCAAATGAGCAAGAAAGAACGTGTGGCGAAAAGGGGTAGGAAAGGGGGAGTGGTGCTGTTTGAAACGTCCAGCCCACTTTGGATATGGCTCATTCACGGAATTAAATTCACCGCATGAAGCCCCCATCGCTGTATCGCTATACTAAGAACTGGGCCAACAACAGGTAACGTCCAGCTTAGAACAGTAATGTGAAAGGGGTAATTGCATGCCCCCCTATCATACACACACTTTTGGATGACTTCCTAAGTGATTCATCTTTGTCTAGTCATGTGACTCCGGTCTATGTGGGATCAACGTATTTATGCCGACAAAGTCTGTTCATAGCTCAGCCATTCTTTTTAAATGCTTTGGCGCTCGCGTGATGTGGTCCTACAGGAAGGTCATGACAAGGTGTTATGAAGCCTTTATCTGCCCGCTGATCCAAAGGGACGACTAAACATGGCCTTAGTCAGGTGGTTATGGGCTGTTGTTCCTTGTAATCAGCAGACAATGACTCATATGATAAAGCTTAAAATGACTTCCGTATGAACTACCTATCCTTCCATGCGGTTGATCAGTACTGCATGTCACTGTATGCTTATTTGGGACAGAGAAATAAAAAAAAGACATAGTAGAGGACTGGGTCATCCTGATAGCTCTAAATGGACTGCTTTAATATAAAAATATAGATCAGTATAAGAATATCAGGTAATCAATACAAATATCCTTATATTAAGATAAGTGTTGCTGTCTAAACAGGAAGTCCCAGATCTGTGCTGAGTCCCAGATCAGTTCTCACGATACCCTGTTTTGAGGTCTGCTTTTGATTCCTGTAAAAGCAGAGACGAATAGTCAGCCGAAGATGAGTAGACAAGGAAAGGTAGTTTTCAAGCTGGCGATGGCAAAAACTTTATTCAAACAATAGAAACTGTTATAAGCAGAACGAGTTCCGGGGTACAACAGCGTCGTTTTCGTTTTTACTTCATCAGTGAACTTATCAGTATAGAGTAACATTTCTTTAAACTGGTTTTTACAAGGATACTAACAAAGTCCTCAACATGCCTTATATTTTAAGACATAGATCTTGGGTCTACTAAAATCAAAGATCCAACAAGGTAACCATCCTCTACAGCGGTGGTCCCCAACCACCAGGCTGCGGCCTGGTGCCAGGCCGCGTCTCCCTCTCCCCGCCCCACCCTGCAGTAAGAAACTTACCAGGCCACAAGCTTGCGGCCCAGCAAGCTTCTTACTGTGGGAGGGGGGGAGAGGGAAGCAGGGCCGCGCACGTGCATTGCGCATGCGTGGCCAAAAATGCACATGTGTGGCGCATTTGCGCATTCACGTTTTCGACTGTGCATGTGCAATGCGTGTGTGCAGCCGCGCATGCGCGCCATGTGCAGCTGGGCAATCGCCCTCCATTCTGACGCCAGTCCCCAGCCGGAAAAAGTTGGGGACCACTACTCTGGACTTCACACAAGTTTCTCCAACAGAACAAAAAGTGGCCTCCTGTCGCCATTTCAGGTCAAGAAAATGGTGTCAGGAAAGATTATCCCCCCCCCGCCGCCAATGTGCTGTGATCTCGATCTGAATCAGACTCCCATGCCGGGAGATTGGACTGCGGCTGCGCAAGGAGGGAGGAAGCAAAATGGCAACGCTCCGCAAGTTTATTTCTTTTTATTTCTTTTAACCGCTTTTTAAGCTCCTTCTAAGCTTATCAAGCTGCTGTCGGCTTCTAGTTAACGATACATGAGCCTGAGGGGGCTGAACGGCTTGGACTGGCAGCGGTTTGATAGCTAAATGGGCCAGAAAAAACAACAGAGGGAGGTTAAGGGAGATACAGTATCTTTGCCAGCTAGTAAGCAATTGAGAATTGTTGATTATTTTGACTTATATAGTCAAGGGTGTAAACTGCACGGAGTTTTTATTCCAACCCCAGATCGATTCAGTCCCTGCCCTCTACACAGAATGCAATTTCCGTTTGGATTTTGGGCGATTTAAATTTTCCTTCTGCAGGAAGAAGGATTGATCCGGAGTGACCCTACCTTTATTGTGCGATATCTTAGAGTGCTTTTAATCCTCAATATCCTGATTGGGAAAGAAAGCTCCGTGGTAGAGAACCTCTGATAGGCTATACCTGGTCATGTGACATGCTTGCCTTGAAGGAGAAGCCCCTAATTTCTCTCAACTTCTGTCGGTCCTGGATTTTTCCTCCCTCCTCTGCCTTTTTTGATCCTCTCCCCACCCCCTCTCCAAGAAAAGAAAGAGGCTCCCTGCCTGGCTCCTCTCCCCCCCTTAAAGAAAAGAAAGAAAGAGGCTTGGCTTCCCCCCCCCCCTTTCTGGGCTACCCTAACCACATGCAGAAGACTTTCCTCTTTCAATGGGGAGGGAGGGGAAGAGGAAGATCCGAGTTCAAAACAATCTGAATTCAACAGGATTGACAATGGAATAAACAAAGTAAGTGCAGACTCTGCCAAGGACAGTATGTTGTTCCGACCTCCAACCGATACACTGCGCTGGCCTCCTTGTCTGAAAATCACATAGTGGAAAAAGTGGTTGAAAAGGAGGATGGTTGTGAAGAGACCCTGGAGAGACTGAACACAGAAGGGGTGAGGCTAATAGCACTACAGACATTGTAGGAGAATATGCAGAATCGACTGCTAGAACGGTTAACTCAAATGCTGCTGCATTTGGGAGATGGGAAACAGCTGGGAACTGCCAATCACAACTCCCACACAGCCACTTCAGTGACTAAGCATGTCTCCCGAAACACCCATAGAAGCTGATAAGAACCTTCCCAAACAAAATTCAATTCTTCAGAGGAATAAGGTCAGTCTGACTATCTGCCTATTTAGAGATCAGACACCCCTTTGGAACAATAAGCAGGAAGCTATAAAACATCTCAGGAACCTACTCGGGAAAAGTGTTTCTTACATTGACCTTGCAGATATAGAACAACTTAACACTCCCAACCAGATACAAAGAAGGATGCTTACCTTCAAGACCAACAGGATTCCTTCCCTGCTTGCAAATCAAAAGCAAAATCTAGCCCAAAAGGGTTTTTTATAACACTTTGATACAGCCTCTGTGTGTATATTTGCCCACAAAGAACTTGGCGGTGGAAAATAGGGAATGATTGGATAAAAAGGAAATGACTATTAAGGACAATGATGATTTACTAAAATGGACTGGAAAGCCTGCATCTACATTGAAAGTCAACAATCTGGATAACTCAGTTGAGGAAGACCTGATCCAGTCCTTTGCCCTATAACCTATGGAGGAACAAATGGCCAACATAGACAGACTGGAAACCCTTAGGAATAAGGTACTAAGTACAAAGGAGACTTACAACCTGATGGACTTTTCAGAGCCAATGGAGCCTGCCCAAGCATTTGTTACTACAGTTGCCTCCATAATACCCAGTGTACCAAAGGATATAACCCCTCTTACAGATGGAAATAGTAACCATAAAGGAGGAGAAGTTAAACCGAATAATACAATGGAGAAAATGGCAAGTGAACAGCAGACAATAACAGGAGAACCACAACCTTCTATGAGGGAGCATGTAAGCACTAACGGATGTATCTACCATGACACTGAGCAATGGTTGAACCAGATAACATCAGATTGACTCTCAAAGGGAACTCAAAAATTGACAAATATCTGCAGCCAAGGACTTTCACTGGAATGTTATGGGCGTCTTCTATTTTTGATACATACTATGTATGAAAATACTACCATCAGAATTAAGTGTAATGCCCATGATCATCTGACTAATTCTATTAAAGCACTTAAGGGAGTTAAGCAGGGTTGTGTTTTATCACCCCTACTGTTTAACATCTTTATAAATGATATGGTTGTACATTTTTGGAATAGTGAATTACATCCCCCCAGATTAGCTAACAAACATATCTCACTACTGCTGTATGCAGATGACGCTGTCCTGTTATCAAGAACACCAAATGGAATGAGAAGGGCCTTGGTTCTACTGGTTACTTATTGCCAATTGAACCAGCTAGAGGTCAATCATTCAAAAACAAAGATTATGGTTTTTGGTAACAAGCCTAAAACATATACATGGTGTCTCAATTCATCACCCATAGAACAGGTCAGATTTTAGAAATATCTGGGAGTACTATTCCAATCAAATGGCCGTAGAAACTCCCATCTTTAAAACTAAATAATTCGCTAAGGGGTGTAAAGGTGGGATTAGGTGGGATTAGTCCGTGATGAGGAAGGGTCCGGATTGGACCCTTCCTCACGACAGACAATCAGAGGGACCAATCGGCAGGTGCGAAGCACCTGCCGATTGGTCCCTCCGATTCCCAGTTCCTCCTGGCTTGATGCGGCAAGAGGCGCGAAGCGCCTCTCGCCGCGTCAGGCCGCCGACCCAGGGAGCCCCCGGCAGTCGCGCGAAGCTACGCGCGGCTGGCGGGTGCTCCGTTGCCGGTGGCCTAACACGGGCTCAGGCCATCGCCAATGGAGTCCGAGCTGCCTTTCCGCAGCCGCGCCCCCGAGCCCCAGCGGCAGCGCCGACGGCGGCCCCCAAGCCAGCCAACGCCGGCAGAAAACCAGCAGGAAAGTCTCCGCGTCAAGCCGCCGCCAACGGAGTCCGCCCTGCCTTCCTGCACCCGGACCCTCAAGCCCCAGCAGCACCGGCGAACACGTGCCCCAAGGCGGCCAACGTACCACGAAACACAGCGCCAAAGCCTTGGGCGAGGGCCTGGCCAGCAGCCGCCTCTACGAGGCCGTCTTTCCTCCGTGCTGGCCGGCAGCAGCCACGTCCCCCAAGCCAGCCAGCAGCCGCGGGACAGCCGGGCCCCGACCTGTCTTCAAGAACCGGCGTCCGCGAAGCCGGCCAGCAGCTGCGGGACAGCCGGAGTCCAAGCTGCCTTCAAGAAGCCGTGTCCGCGAAGCCAGCCAGCAGCTGCGGGACAGCCGGAGGCCGAGCTGCCTTCTACCAGCGCCGTCCGCGAAGCCAGCCAGCAGCTGCGGGACAGCCGGAGTCCGAGCTGCCTTCCTGCAGCCGGACGCCCGAGCCCCACGAGCAGCAGCTGCGCCGTTCCCTGAGCCAGCCAGCAAACGGAAAAAAGCCTCAGGGAGGGGCCTGCCCAGCAGCCGGCTCTCCGGTGCCGCCTCTCCTCCGTGCTGCCCGCCCTCCTTGCCCACGCCCGGCCCCTTCACAGACAGAACCAGCGCGAATCCGGTGAGTGAGCCTGCAGTTCTATCTCAGCTTCAGGGGGAGGAGCGCGGGGCCGCGTTTCAAAGGAGCCTCTGGGACACGGGGTGGGCGGGTGGCAGCGTGTCCCTTACTCTTCCCCCTTCTCCCCTTTCAAACCCCATTTTTATAAATGGGCTTTGAAGCTAGTATATCATATATTTCCTCAAATGCCCAGAGGAGCTCAGGTGTCACTCAGAAATTCTTCTGGCACAAAGGTGGGCGTAATGTTCCTGCAGCCCTTAAGCTGTTCAAGGCAAAACCTCTAGAACAGATGATGTATGGGGCCCCATTGTGTATAAATATCAATATTTCCTGCCTAGAAAAGACCCAGGCTAAATTTTTAAGATCCCTGCTCCAAGTACCAACCATCATTTCCAATGCTACAATCCGGGTGGAAACGGGAATGTATTCTGTCCAGACCAGAATATGGATATGTACGTCCATGTACTGGTTAAAGTTGCTTTCTTCTGCAAAGGGTTTGCTTTACCTAATGATGTCTGAATCATTGGTTGTGCCATGGATATCCACTCTTGAGAAAAAACTTTGCTCATATGGTCTATCCAAACAGATAATACTGTCTCTGGGTTTCAACCAAGCAAAGGAAACGATAAAACAAAGAATCCTAGATATCCATCGCCAACAGGATTTCAAACAAGTAAAAAATCCACTTTTTCCAATGCCTCCACTTAATAATTTGAGGCCATTACCTTATTTATCTAATCTTGTTTTTCCAGAACATAGGAGATCATTTGCTCTCTTATGATATAACATGCTCCCATCCACTTTTAAAGGTAAAGGTATCCCCTGTGCAAGCACTGGGTCATGTCTGACCCTTGGGGTGACGCCCTCCAGCGTTTTCATGGCAGACTCAATACGGGGTGGTTTGCCAGTGCCTTCCCCAATCATTACCCTTTACCCCTCAGCAAGCTGGGTACTCACTTTACCGACCTTGGAAGGATGGAAGGCTGAGTCAACCTTGAGTCGGCTGCTGGGATTGAACTCCCAGCCTCATGGGCAGAGCTTTCAGACTGCATGTCTGCTGCCTTGCCACTCTGCGCCACAAGAGGCTCTTGGCTTATTCAAAAAAAATACCCATCTGTGATCGTTTATGCATCTGCCAGGATGGGAGCATTGAGACATCTGAACATGTATTACTCCAATGTAGGCTATATGATCAATTCAGGGGAGATCTTATACCTTCCCTACACAATAAGCCCAACTCAGAGGCAATCAAATACATGTTGTCAGACAAAAGCACAGCAATAACTTCTGTTGTGGCCAGATCTGCTTGGAGAGCTATCAAAACAAAGAAGAGCCGGGTGGATTCGGAGCCACTCAGGTAGAGATAGTCTCAGTTGCTTGAGATAATCCTTGTGAGTTTTAAAATTAGAATGCTTCTTAGAGCTGGAATGTTTTTTTAAATTGTATAAGGTAAAAGGTATCCCCTGTGCAAGCACCGAGTCATGTCTGACCCTTGGGGTGACGCCCTCCAGCGTTTTCATGGCAGACTCAATACGGGGTGGTTTGCCAGTGCCTTCCCCAGTCATTACCGTTTACCCCCCAGCAAGCTGGGTACTCATTTTACCGACCTTGGAAGGATGGAAGGCTGAGTCAACCTTGAGCCGGCTGCTGGGATTGAACTCCCAGCCTCATGGGCAAAGCTTTCAGACGGCTGCCTTACCACTCTGCGCCACAAGAGGCTTTTAATTTTATACTATTTTAGTTATCAATGATTCTTTTATGTACCTTGTTAATGCCAGATGTTTTTATGTATTTTGTAATTTGACTACTGGTCTAGTACCAGAATAATAAAGACCTGACTCCCCATGCCTGAAAAAATAACTCTCAACTGGGAACTCCCTGAGAATGTCTTCTGGACATGGCTTGGAGGAGACCCAGGGGATGATAGAGGAGCACTGTCATTAGGCTGTAAAAAGGCACAAAAGCAACACATTCAAGCTAAAGTGATATTCACCTTATGAATCCTGTTACGAAACTGAGTGTGGCTCAGAAATTAATAATTGACAGGAGTTGTGTTGTATGTTACCTCCTCCCTCCAACATAACATGATTATGAGCTGGGATCTCCACCCAAGTACAGGTTGCGCAAAGGTCTTGTTTTTTTCATTTCCCCGTGTCCTCAAGGTAACCTACCCGAGGGAGAGAAATCACAAAATCACAATCAAACTTCTGGTGTTCCTAGAGAGGAAAGCGGATGAAAAGACGGTTTTACTGCAGGTTCTGTCATTTACATGGGGAAGGGGGGCTACTGCTTTTTCACCACGTAAGAGGTACAGAAAACATTTGAAGCAGCGTCAGGAGGAAGTGACTGGTCCATCGCCTGCCCTTGAAGCGATGATTCAAAGACCGAAGTGTTACGCATTAAGCCAACGTGATCCCTGAGAGCACTGTAACAGAAGCTAGAGGCCTTGAGGGTATATAGACAGAGCCAGGGCCAAATTTGGACGCAAGATTTAGTCATCCGTTTTAGGTATTGCCCTTGTGTAATGAGAGAACAGACTACCTGCAAATGTCCTGATATGTGCAGTCGCCATTTAACATGAATGGAACAACAAACATGTTTTCCTGCTGTGATACTCAGATTGTAATCTGAGTTTACAATCACGTGGATTACACTTGGGAAATGTGTGCCCTGCCCTATTCACACAAAACAGCACATTTATCAAAACGATTGTGCATTCTGGCAAGTCCCCTTACCATGGAACTGGATTGCCAGAATTATAATAACTGAACAGGGGCCACAGCTGAAATGAGGGTTTCATTTTATGGAGACAGGGTCCCCCCCCCCAATTGTTCTCTGGGCGCTAGATGAGGAGTCTGTGTATTCCATGCTTAAAAGTAGTGTCGAAGAGCAGTACAGTTGCTCTGTTTCCTGCTATGGTGGAGACCTTCTGTTGGCAACCATTTCTTCCTTCTGCTGCTACGAGTGTGATGTCACTTCTGGGCAAAATCTGGAAGTTACGTCACGCCACTCTAGGAATAATTGAAACTCTGTGGTTTTTCCTCTCCAACTTCCACTGGTTGCCAATCATTGGTAATCCTAGGGGAGCAATGTTATGCTATAATGAGGTGATAGTGCAAATCCATTAACATTTTTTTAAAGCTGTATTCCCGTTAGTGAATATTGGGGAGAGGTGGATTATGGTCAGAGCGAACTGTTCTCTGTGTAGATTGGCTGATCAGGGAGAGGAATGATGTCATTGGTGCCATTTCTACTGATATGTAGAATCTCCGTAGTAATTCTGCCTGTTGCTAAACCTGCCGAAGGAATGACTGAACAGTGAAGAAAGGTTGTACTGTCAGAGCACCAATGACCTGACAAAACAAGTCAGACCAGTGAAAATCTACATGGCTGGTGACCCATGTGCTATCTCATGAAGCTTCTTGTCTTTGCATGGGACAATCTGGAGACAAAGCACTGAAGCTTCCCCTAGTAGGGCAAGGCCTGAGGCCTCTGACATCACCACAATGATGACTTGGAATGCTTGTGTGGCTGTGTGTAGACTGCAGAGTGTGGAGGTGACGGGAGAGATCTGGACATACGATGAAGCATTGGCCTGGCATACTCATATGGCTTTGATTCTTGGATACTTATGGGTATGGCTAGGATTTATTCTTCTGTATGGCTTTTTCTTTGTGAGTGTTGGAGTGGGGTAAGTTTGTTTATTCATTTTGGGATATTTCTGTGCTGCCTCTTCAGTGTCCTGATCCAGACGGCTTTCAATTGTGATGCTTCTGTTATTGTAATATCTCAAGCAGAGTTAACACCCTTCTAAATACCCTTTAGTCAACTGGCGTAGAAGGATGTAACTGAAACGAAAGAGGGCGCTGCAAATCTGCAACTGATGCAGAAGATGGGGTTTGTATTTTTGACTTTGTATGTCTTTTTTCACTCTTTTGTTCTTGTTTGTGTTAAATTGAGATTCCCCCCTTTAAATTGAAAATGACAGTTGCTCAAACCAATGGTTGTCTATCAGCGTCAACAGAATCTTGTTTAATTACATCCGTTGAAGATCTGTCCATAAGAATCTGAGAAGGATTGTGCTGAATCAGGCCAGTGGTCTGTCTAATCCACTATCCTGCTTTCCACTGTAGTCATTTTTCCCCCTGAAGATCCACAACAGGGAAACTGAGGCCAGTTTTCTTCCTTCCAGCTGTCTCTAGTAACTAGCATTGCGAGGTTCCTTCAGCCATTGTAGCTAAAGATGGACTTTTTCTCCATTTAAAATTTAAACATATGCAGCGTCCACCCTCCCAAGCAGCCGTTTTCTCTGTAGTCTGGATATCAGTTGTAATTGTGGAAGAACTCCAGGCCCTACCTGGAAGTTGACATACCTTATTTCAGGAATAATCACCTGAACCATGGGATTTATAATTCTGTGTGGGAGGACTGTTGAAGATTGTTGACAGAGAGGTCTTATCAAATTACAATTCCCAGGATTCTTTGGAGGGCATGAAATTTCTAGATATTCACAGAGAGAATCTGTAGCTAATTCTGGAACCATCTGGATGTATAACTGATAGGTGCCACAAATTTTGCTGTGATTACGGAACAACATATTGGCAATGTTATTATTGTTTTATGGGGTTTTAATGGGGAATTCAGCAGCCGGCTCAAGGTTGACTCAGCCTTCCATCCTTCCGAGGTCGGTAAAATGAGTACCCAGCTTGCTGGGGGGTAAACGGTAATGACTGGGGAAGGCACTGGCAAACCACCCCGTATTGAGTCTGCCATGAAAACGCTGGAGGGCGTCACCCCAAGGGTCAGACATGACTCGGTGCTTGCACAGGGGATACCTTTACCTTTACCTTTAATGGGGAATTGCGATATTGTTACCCACCACGAGCCGCAAGGGAGTGGCGGGCTATAAATCTAATAATAATAATAATAATAATAATAATAATAATAATAATAATAATAATAATAATAATAATAATAACAGAATTTAAAACTTAAAAATCTTTAAAAATGCAGCCTGTTAGAGGACACTCTAGAATGAACCCTTTCACATGTCTTTTTTTTTTTTAAACGTGTGAGGTTTTAAAAAGATTTTATTTTGCAGTTGTTTCAACACAAATAAAACCCCTAAGTTGTGGGGGATATACTTGAATTTCTATTTATTTAGAATTGCCACTGTTCATTTGCAATTTTTAAAAATGAAAAAAGCTACATAACAATATCATTTGTTTTGATTCTCCATCTTTATTTTAATGCTAGTTTTACAGATTTGATGATCATTTTTATTTGAAAGTAATAATAATTCCTACCTGAAGAAGTCACGACCAGGCAATACGTAGTCAAATCACTTGAACTTGCAAGGTTTAGCTTGTCATTAAATTTGTCTCCTTTTCCTTTCCTTCTGGTCTAAATTCATTGCTTCCCATTCTTTGATTTTGAGCTGGTTCTAGTAAAATTCAAAAATTGCAGATACTTAGTTATGTAATTGTAACTTAGGAACTCCGGCAGAAAGGGGAATGGTGGTGTATTTTTTGATACTACAGGTAGCCCAAACCAATGCTTGTTGGTTGCATTTTTTATTATCATTATTTTGTATGCTTTATTATTCATTTATTGAGATATTTATACCTCACTTTTCTCCCCGATGGGGATACAAAGTGGCTTATATTTCTCCTCTCCATCTTGACCTCACAACTATCCTGTGAGGTAATTTAGACTGAAAGTGACTGGGTCAAGGGCACCTGGCAAGATTCCATCGCCGAGTAGGCATCTGAACCTGGGTCTCCTGGATCCTGCTCTGGTATTCTAACTACTACACTGCACTGGCTCATGAGCCCATTTTGTTAAAGTTTTGTGTAGTGACTTTGAGGGGCTGCAAAATGTAAAACAATATTTAAGCAATATTCCACTTCCACTTACAGCAGGCGTTCTCAACCAGAGTCTCGTGAAACCCTGGGGTTTCTGGATAGCGATTGAAGGGTTTCCAAGATAGGTGGGAGTTAATTAATTCTTAGTATCTATATATTTAATTTGTTACAAATTTATTGGGTGGTATGACCAAATATGATTATGTTGACCGCCGTCCAATGGCCAATTATGGACCTGGAGGCGGTAGGAAGGGTAGGGATCCCAGTTTGGGCATGTACACAGCTATGCTTCCCAACCATCTTCTGCATGACCTCACCATTTCTGGGGGTTTCTTGAAGCCTGAAGGGGTTTCAGGGGTTTCTGGGTTGAGAAAGGATGACTTACAGTGTTAAAGGTAAAGGTAAAGGTATCCCCTGTGCAAGCACCAGGTCGTCTGACCCTTGGGGTGACACCCTCTAGCGTTTTCATGGCAGACTCAATACGGGGTGGTTTGCCAGTGCCTTCCCAGTCATTACCGTTTACCCCCCAGCAAGCTGGGTACTCATTTTACCGACCTCGAAAGGATGGATGGCTGAGTCGACCTTGAGCCAGCTGCTGGGATCGAACTCCCAGCCTTATGGGCAGAATTTTCAGACAACATTTCTGCTGCCTTACCGTAATTTGTGGTCTTCGTTTGCTGTGCCTTTAGAATTAATGTGTTCACAGGTGTTGTGCCCATGTTGATGAATGTGGCCTGGTGGGGGCAGTGCACTCAATCAGGGTAAGGAAGGGGTTTGTCTCTTTAAAAGAACCCTTAAAATGAATAATTTAAGAGGCAGTCAAGATAATTCCCCAAGGTTTAATGTATAGAGAGATCTGGTGAGCATGAAACTCCAGGAGTGTTGAGTCCAACAGATGTACAGACAATACTTTACAAAGGCATCTCCAAACTTTCTCCCAAAAACAAAACAGGCATGGTAATTTACCATGGACACAACGATAAATCAGGGGTGTCCCAGGAAGTACAGACAATTATATTGACTTTCTAGTCATCTTGGTTGTGGAGATCTTCTCAAAAGGGTTATCACTGCATGCAAGGAAAATAACTAGTGTGAGGGTTTTGTAGCACTTATGGATATGCCTGTAGCACATGAGCCTGACTGATAGGAAAAGGATGTTGTCACCAACTAACATTAATTTGTGATCAGGACAAAAACAAAGTCAGCTATTCTTTGTATGTATATTGGGAGTAATTCCACACTGTCAGGTAAGTTAACAGGCTGTATGATCCTTTTCAGGTACATACCCATACCCCAAAGTACAATAGTTCTGTTCAGGCTTGATTTTGGCATTCCACTTAACCATAACAAGAGCAAGTGCTCCCTGTATTCCTACCAGTATGCAGAATAAGATAAGGAGGCAATGCATTATATTCCCGGTGTATATAGCTTTGGTATGTGCTATACATCCCTAGAAATAAAATCTGCTGTCCCTTTTGTGCATACCAGAGTTGGATGTGCCTGGAAAATATGCATTTGGCCTCTTTTCAGGCAACACAGTGACCATGTATATCAGGTTGTACACAGCTGTCATTGTTTTGTGTTTGATCAAATATATCTTAGAGCAGTGATCCACAACCTTTTCAAGGCTGCTGACCGGCGGCAGTGGGGAGGGCGACCGGGCGACCGCACATGCGCGGCACTTCCGCGCATGTGTAAAACTGCCGGGCATGCACGTTTGCGGCCACGCATGGCGCAAACGCGCATGCGCGGCCCTGCTTCCCTCTCCCGCCCTCCCACAAAAAGAAGCTTACCGGGCCGCAAGCTAATCAGCCACTTTTGCGGCCGATTTGCTTGCGGCCTGGGAAGTTTCTTACTGCGGGGGGGGGGGGCGGGGAGAGGGAGCTGCGGCCTGGTGCTGGAGCCTTTGCAGCCTGGCACCAGGCCGAAGCCCGGTGTTTGGGGACCACCGTCTTAGAGGACACACTGGAAAAAAGCAGGGAAGAAACAGATTCCATTACTGAAGGGATTTGAGTTGTGAGAAAACTTCAGGTTTTGTTTTGTATATTTTCAAGAGATTAAAATTGGTGTTTATAGTTCCTGTCGTCCATACTCCACCCCATGAGGAGTTTATCACTTTAAAAAAAAATTGTTTTAAGCCACTTCACCATCCCTTAGTATGGAACAAGAAATTAGATTTATTTGGTTCATCTGTGGTTTTCTTATTGAGCTTAGCAGTTTTGAAACACACATATTTAACCACAGTGGACTCTTCTATTCCTCTGTAATATAGGAAATGGGAGTGTTTTTAAGGAACCCTTTCACGTTTGTGGGACCCTCAAAATTCCCATGACTTAACCTAAGTGAAAAAGTGAGAACGCATTCAATCTTCCCATATTTACAAAAACTGATATTTATTACGGAAGCACGAAGAAATACAGAACTTAGAAATATGGAGCCTATTCTATGATATAACATTAGGGGGGGGGAGAAGATGCCCATGTCACTCCTTTTCTACTTGGATAACATTTGATGCTAACTTAAACAAACGATCTACTGCAGAGTGTTTTGAAAAGGCTTTGTTTTGCATAACAAGGATTTAACAAGCTGGGTAACAAACATCACATGCAAGTGCCAGAAAGGGGCAGTTCACGATGACACAATGGCAGTTCACGAGAGCGACAAAATATGAGAACCCTCTGGTTTGGATCAGTTAGTGTCACATCTGCTTTGCACAGAGAGAGCCCCAGAGAAATGTGCACATTCAAGTCCTGGATTCGGCTAAGTCGCCTGCTAGCATGGCAGAACGATGGGAGCGATCAAAGAGATATACTCTGCCTACAGCTGCTCTCTGGCCAGATCCGTGAGGTCCATGGTACGCTTTGCTTGTGGGATGGCAAAACAAGATTTGGGCAGCAATCTTATGCTCTTTTGTGTATGTGTGTGTGTGTTTGTGGGTGTCTCAGTGGGAACACAGCAGGACAATTTCTTGGTAACCAGGCGTAGGATCAAACCGCATGTTTCACGCCCCCCTCCCTCTGTTGTGCTGTGTTTTGAGAGGCTGGCAGGCTCACGTCCCCACCAAGCCCCTTTCTTCTGTTCTCCTTAACTGATTTGCAGCTGCTCTCAGTATTCTGAGCACTATGCTCAGTCCTCTTCCGGCAAATGTGCAGCAGGAGAAGGGTTTTCCCATGCTTTTAAAAAGTTAGTTTCCTGCATACCTCAGGAGACTTCTGAGAGGGCAGAAACTTCAATCTTGTCTGCTGCTGGAGGGGGATAAATTATCGGGAGATGTCCAACCAACACCCTCCCCCCTTCCCCGAGCTGGTCGTTCCCCCCTGCCATTTCACTCATAACGTTTCTCTGCATCATTCTGGACCTGGTAGAGTTTGCTTAGTCTTCATTGGGCTTCTTTCCCGAGTTTTCTTCTGGTCAATATAAGAAGTCACGTTTTTCTACATACCTGGCGAATGCTCTGAGTGCAGAAAAGAAGCTCCCAGCCTTGTTAAAGGCAGGCCTGGTTTTTATGTTATGCAAGCATCAGAAACATTTGATAGCGTTTCAGAAACGTTATGGGCATTGCTTATTTCCTTTTTACCCTGTGGCTGGAAATCTCTTGGGTCTACATCTGTTCTCCGAGTGGCAAAGATCGGTTCCCCTGGAGAAAAGGGCCACTTTGAACGCTAGACGCTATAGCAGGGGTGGCCAAACTTTGGCTCTCCAGATGCTTGTGGACTACAGTTACTATGATCCCCTGCCAGCATGTGCTGGCAGAGGCTCATGGGTCCCAATCATCCTGTCACGAAGCTCACTTGAGTAAATGTTAGCCAAACCTACCTCTCAGGGTAATTGTGAGCATATGTAAAACATGGACCTTTATTGCAAGGAGGGCTCCATGCTGGGATGCCTCCTGGTGTTTGAGCTCCTGCACAGGGGAGCATTTTGCCCGTTGCACCTCATCCACCACAGATTTGTGCTCCCGCACAGCAGCCGGAGCAGCAAGGTTCCGTTATGCTGTGGGGGCCTTTTTTATTTTATTTTAAGAACATGGTATTGTGTACAAAGGTAATACCATGTCCTTAAACAAACAAACAAACAAGCAAACAAATGCCCCAGGTGGCTATGCCACAGCGCGGCGGAGCTGCCTGGGGCATTTTCTTCCCTTCTAGGATGCTGTACTTGAGTGAGGGTGGGAGGAGCTGGGCCAGGATGGCCTGAGTCTTCCCTTACAGATGGCCCTGGCCTGACACGAGCCCCATCGGCATCCCAGGCAAAAAGGGAGTGTGGTTTTATCCGCGTTCCCTCGCTGCAGGGCAAATGAGGGCCTGTGTTGGGCCAGGCCTGGAACAGCCCTGGGACGATGCCAACATGGTGCAGAACCGGGAATTTGCCCCGCCACCAGATTAGTGATGTGTTGGGGGCAAACTCCTGGTGTGGAAAATGTCCTTGAGCTCCTCAGAGAAAAGACACCCAAGGTTGGATTGACCATTTCCTTTACTGGGGAAAAACTGGTGGGCTACTGCCTTGTCTGCAACCTCAGCTCTTTGGGCCTCCAACTGATGTGCAGGGGTGATGGGGCCATTGGTGGGTGGTTACGACAAGGAGACAGGAAGAGGAAGTGGTTTTAGTCCTGCCTCCCTAGCAACAGCAGCAAGAACCACCCATCAGGGGTGGAGTCCTAGGGAGAAGTACCCTTCGTGGTAAGTACCAATTGACATTTTCCCAGGACCATTTTGGCCTTCCAGTTTGCTCCTGAGGTCCCCACGAGACTTAATTGATCCCTCCTCCAAAGGGTCCATGCCTGGAAGCATGACTGCTTGTCCCCCCACATTAGCACCTAAAAGCACAATCATTCTTTCCTTATGGCCAATTCTTTCTTTCACCATTCTCTTCATGGGGACTTGCAATCCCTAACATGAGAACGAATGAATGAAAAGTGGGGCCCTGTCTTCTTGTTTCCCCCTCATTTCATCTCTTCCTCTGCTGGAAATTACCTCTCCCCTCTCAACTCTGATTTCAAGTCATTCTGAAAATGTCATAGTCTTCTGAAGGATGATGCCACAATGGCACCTTTCGACAATAGAGTTTTCATAAGACATGGGCAGGCATGAGAGAGGAGAGGCCAGGTTTACAGAGTTCATGGAGAAAATGAGGAATTAAAGGAAGGGAGAGACTGGGAAAGAAATGATTGGCCACCATCAATGAGGAATGATACGGTAGAGGAATTGAAATGGAGAGGCCCTATGAACTTTGACTTCATGGAGTCAGACACCTAAGCAGGGCTTAAGAAGTGGTGAGTTCAACCAGCCATTCAGCCCCTGACAGATTTGGTGACTCAGGAACAGCATGGAATACCTAAGGAATCAGGTGAGAATGCTTTGTGTATCCTGCTTTTTTGTTTTTCAAAGAGGCCAACTGGTCAATTTCTTTCTTTGCTTTTAAAATGGTGTTTGGGACTTAGTCGTTGGATGCGGGGGTGAAACTGAGAAACATGAATGGATCCATTGCAAAGGGGCAAAAGAACGCACTATACACAAGGTCAGTTGTGTATGCCACACCAAAGTCACTTTCGCTTTAATCTGTCCTTATGGATGGAAAATACCAGAAAGATACAATTTGCTATCTCCCACAGTGTTGCAGGCTGGAAGAATGTTAGCACAATTTAAAAACAGAAAGTTCTAAGATGTCATGTGAAGGGAAAACGAGATTCTTGGAGTGGTGACCATGTTAAGAATTGACTATGCCTGTAGCACTAATATTTGTTTCTAGAGAAGTTCACCTTCTCCTCCATGAAGGCACACCAGTACCGACTGCTTCTCAAGCTATGTGCTAATGTTAGCTGTCTGTGCTTCCCACCAGTTTCCTGTACGGCTGTTCTTGAACAACTGGACAAATAATTTCTAGAAACCTTCTTGTAATCTCTCCGCCGGACATAGCAGCAATAGCAGAAGGCAGGAAGTATGACTGAAAGGATACATGGATGTCATTTGTCTGGCCCATTTGTTTATCTCTTGGCGTAATATCTAATAATGCGCCTCGACTAAGCACGCACAAGAGGACAATCTTAATCAGCGGGTAGGCTGTGGATGCAAAAATCTAACAAGGGAAGTGAGTTGTGTCATGGTACAGGGATCTGGGCTGTCTTCTCAGCTCCTGCCCTTGTTTCTGACCTCCAGGAAGCGGAGCCACCATTGCAATAGGTAAAGGCAGGGAGAGGAAAGCAAAGGAAGGCAGTGCGTGCAGGTGGTGATGTCACCTGGGATGAAACAACAAAACAGGGAACCCAGTGAACCCAACCTGTGTACACAAGCTAGGAACCTAAAAGGTCAAGCAGCTGCACAATATTATTCAATGTATTGAAATAGATATTTGCATCTTAACAAGTGCACATATAA
Source organism: Paroedura picta (assembly GCF_049243985.1). Classification (NCBI taxonomy): domain Eukaryota; kingdom Metazoa; phylum Chordata; class Lepidosauria; order Squamata; family Gekkonidae; genus Paroedura; species Paroedura picta. Next base: position 163,592,145 of record NC_135369.1, read on the forward strand.
AACTTAAGTCACTTTTTTACTACATTCCATGGGACCCATGAGGATACACTCAGGCTGAGAGAGGGCTTCAATAAGGGTGGCACTTTGAAGGATAAATATTCTAATTGGGGGGCTCCAAGTGATATATTTGGATGCTTTTCATTAGTGTGGGAGCCTCTCCATATTGTTTACCACCTTGTGGTCCCCATTATTATATTCACATGAGTGCATAGTGGAGGGGGTTGGACTAGATGACCCATGAGGTCCCTTCCCACTCTATTATTCTATGATTCTATCGGGGGGGGGGGGGGGTTGAAACGAGTTTCAAGGGGGGTTGAAGTGAGTTTGGTTATCTGTTTTTTTGTCATTTATCCATGTGCAACAGTGCGTGAGATATATTGATGTTTTAAAGTTTTATGTGCACATGTATTGAAATATTTGCATTTTAATATTTAGTACATATTCTGCTGCTGCTCCACCTTTTAGATGCCAATTGTGCTGACATGTCTCTTCTGGGGGCGTGGCCTGCTGACTTCACTTCTGGGGGTCCTGAAAATTGTTTCTGGGCTCCCCCACAGTCAAAACCTTATGGCTAATAGCCCCCGACGAACCTCTGCTCCATAGGTTTATCCAGTCCTCTCTTGAAGTTGGCATCACTTCCTGCAAAACTGTATTCCACGTGTTAATTACTCTTCGGTTGAAGGAGTAATTCCATTCTTCTGTTTTAAACCTTGTTGTTAGTTACAAAGTCTTGTCCGACCCATTGCGACCCCACGGACAATGATCCTCTAGGCCTTCCTGTCCTCTACCATTCCCTGGAGTCCATTTAAGTTTGCACCTACTGCTTCAGTGACTCCATCCAGCCACCTCATTCTCTGTCGTCCCCTTCTTCTTTTGCCCTCGATCGCTCCCAGCATTAGGCTCTTCTCCAGGGAGTCCTTCCTTCTCATGAGGTGGCCAAAGTATTTGAGTTTCATCTTCAGGATCTGGCCTTCTAAAGAGCAGTCAGGGTTGATCTCCTCTAGGACTGACCGGTTTGTTCGCCTTGCAGTCCAAGGGACTCGCAAGAGTCTTCTCCAGCACCAGAGTTCAAAAGCCTCAATTCTTTGACGCTCGGCCTTCCTTATGGTCCAACTTTCACAGCCATACATTGCAACTGGGAATACTATAGCCTTGACTAAACACACTTTTGTTGGCAGGGTGATGTCTCTGTTTTTTAGGATGCTGTCTAGATTTGCCATAGCTTTCCTCTCCAGGAGCAAGCGTCTTTTAATTTCTTTGCTGCAGTTCCCATCTGCAGTGATCTTGGAGCCCAGGAAAATAAAATCTGTCACTACCTACTTTTTAAACGTACTTCTCATGAATGTCATTGATACCCCTCATTTCTTGAATTGTGAGAAAGGGAGCAAAGTGCTCCCTTCTATACATTCTTTATCTTATTCATAATTTTGTATATTTCTATCAAGTCACCCTCTCGGTCATAATTTCTCCAAGCTAAAGAGCCTAACCTCTTTAACCCGTCATCCTAGGGAGAGTGTTCCACCCCCTTAGTCATTTGAGCTGACCTTTTTTTTTCTTGCACATTTTCCAAGGCGATAATCTTTTTGAAGTGCCAGGAGCAGAACGACACAATATTCCAAATATTGGCTGCAACATAGCTGCACCATAGCTGCACCACTATGGCTGCACCATAGATTAAAACCGGGGCATTATGATAGTGGCTGATTTATTTTCAATTCCCTTCCTAATAATCTCCAGCATAACATTTGCCAGCTCAAGGTTGACTCAGCCTTCCATCCTTCCGAGGTCGGTAAAATGAGCACCCAGCTTGCTGGGGGGTAAACGGTAATGACTGGGGAAGGCACTGGCAAACCACCCTGTATTGAGTCTGCCATGAAAACGCTAGAGGGCGTCACCCCAAGGGTCAGACATGACTCGGTGCTTGCACAGGGGATACCTTTGCTTTTACCTTTTTACTAGATTGCAGTGTTCTCTGGGGCAGGGGTAGTCAACCTGTGGTCCTTCAGATGTCCGTGGACTACAATTCCCATGAGTCCCTGCCAGCATTTGCTGGCAGGGGCTCATGGGAATTGTAGTCCACGGACATCTGGAGGACCACAGGTTGACTACCCCTCCTCTGGGAAGCATATTCAGCAAGCACATTTCTGTAACAAGGTTCGCCCAATTTTAAAAATAAATTTAGGGCAGGAATAGAGTTGGTTATTACATGCAGCAAGGTCCGGTACCACAATTCAATTGTTGCTTGTTTTATTTACAATTTTAGAAGAAAAAACCCTCTCCTACTGTAATAAGCAATATAAAGAGCCAGGTATTTGCATAATGCAAAAATCAATTCACAGGTGGCTCTAGAAACTGGCAGCTTCAGCTACCCAGGGATATAATTATATTGCCAAAGCTCATATTTGAGCAGACCAGTGACAGTGCTATTTTCCTGTAATTTGTAGCAGCAATTGATTGGTTCCCTGTCTTTAGGTAAAGCCCTCAGGGAAGATTTGGTGTCCCTTGACATATATAAATTTAATGTCCAATATTAACAAACCTCTCCTCTGAAATTGATAGCTCATATATCATTCCTGCTAACTGAAAACAAAATATTATCTACCCAATCTACGAAAAGGATAATAGACAAGATCCTGCTGTCCTCCAATTAGTCTTTTGGATGTATCCTTATGCTATACTCGTCTGGAAGTTAGAAGCCGGGTCCGAATCAAGCAAACATTTTTATCCAGCAGGTTTCCAAAAGGGCCACAGCACAATTGATCATTGTATTTCATGAAAAAGTCACATAATTATTTTCCCCTTCTTTGCTCAGATGTTAATTATGTCTTTTGCTGAGATTGGATTTTGAAGGATGCATTTGTTGAGTCTGGCTGCTTACTGTGAAAGGGAGAATGTTATTAGTTGCTGGTCCAGTTTGAGTAAAGCAATACAGGGACGAAGTTTCATACAGTGAATTTCTTTTATTTGATGAGCCGTCTCAAAAGTGCTGTAGTACTTTCAAACAGTGCCACTTTTCCCACTTTCCCTCCATGCAATCTTGTGTTTTTTTTAACTTCCTAAATGGTGCCACTTGGATGTTGAACCAACGTAGCCCTTTAGAGCTATAGAGGGACCATTGAGAGTTAAGACGCACAAGTAACTGTGTCATTATAGCTGAGATTGGATTAAGGCAATTACTTCTTATGAAATGCATGTGGACACTGCATGTTTCACTTTATCTGAAGAAACGTGTCTTTACACAGCGGCTTATAACCTGAATAAAACGGTGCCAGTCTTCAAGTTGGACTCAAGCTTCCAACCAACATAGCTACCCACTTGAAGCTACCTGTTTGGTTCCGCTTCTCACTCCTCACCCTCCCCCCATTCCTCTTTGATCTTGGCAGCAAAACCTGTCACACACACACACACACACCCGAGCAGCCTGTATTCCTGCATCAGGCTGTTTGCTTCCTTTCACAGCACACAAGGGTAAGGATTGCTCAAACGAGACGCAAGGCAGAATGAAGCAACAAACAGCGCCGGGGTGCCGCAAGAATCCCTGATCCGGTTCAAGTTTTGGCCACAGTTCCCCTTTTGGGACACAACCCGTCCCGGGTTGACGGTTGGCCGCGATTGTCAAAGCTCCACTTCCCTAAAACAGTTTTAGTTTGCCACTTTTATCCTTTCGGGACGGCGAAGGTGATTCTCCCTCTCCTTTAAAAACACACACACACACACACAACGACCCTGCGAGGTAGGCCAGGCACGGGACTCTCTCCCAATTGCATCCCAGGGCACAAAGCACCGAACTCCCCTTGGATGGCGTCTGAGACTGTGCGGAGTTTTCGCTCCTTTTCTCCACTGCGACGCAGACTCGTCGCTCTCCGCTGACCCTCCGGGCTCCCTTCCAGCGCCCGCACCGCATCTTAACGCCCGCCGGAGGGACAATGGGGTTGACGCGCCACGTGCCCGAAAGACACGCACACAAACAACATTCCAGCGCCTCCCTCGGCGCTCGCGGCGGCTTCCCGGGCCCGCCTTTTTCTTGCCTGCTGTGTTCGGCTGAGGTCGAGCGGCGCCCTGATTGGCCCTCGGGATCACCTCAGGTCTCCTCCTCCTCGCGCTGAGTCACAATGCGAGAGCCGCGCAAAGGACGGCCGCGCTTTCAATGGAAGGGCCCTGCCGAGGGGGGATTCCGACGGGCTCAAGCGGGCGGTTCTCCCCGCTTCTCCCTCAGTGCCAGGCGCTTTTAAAGCCTCGCAGCCTGAATGTAGGACAGTGAATGAAAGGCTTCGCCCGAACGTTTGGTGTCGGCGCTGGAGTTCTGTGGAGGAATCCCGCGCACCGTGGATTTGAGCACGCGTGGAGTGGTTTTGCTTCAAGGCTGAGCAGCCCTGACACAAAGCCCTCTACAAATTTGGAGTCCAGTGGCACCTTTAAGGGCCAACAAAGTTTTATTCAAGTGTAAACTTTCATTGGCCAGATAATATAAGGCAGGGGTAGTCAAACTGCGGCCCTCCAGATGTCCATGAACTACAATTCCCAGGAGCCCCCTGCCAGCGAATCCTGGGAATTGTAGTCCATGGACATCTGGAGGGCCGCAGTTTGACTATCCCTGATATAAGGGGAGCTCCAAGACCACACATATCAGTGGAGAGTGGGTCATGGAGAGCCAGTTTGGTGTAGTGGTTAGGAGTGTGGACTTCTAATCTGTCATGCCAGGTTCGATTCTGCACTCTCCCACATGCAACCAGCTGGGTGACCTTGGGCTCGCCACGGCACTGATAAAACTGTCCTGACCGGGCAGTGATATCAGCGCTCTCTCAGCCTCACTCACCTCACAGGGTGTCTGTTGTGGGGAGAGGAATGGGAAGGCGACTGTAAGCCGCTCTGAGCCTCCTTCGGGTAGGGAAAAGCGGCATATAAGAACCAACTCTTCTTCTTCTTCTTCTTCTAGCCATAGCATGCTGAAGATGCCTGCCAAGTAACAAGGGTCTTAAGGAAAGAACAAGCTAAGTTTATCACAGCATCCTTTGGGCTCCACACTGGGAGGAAAACATAGTAAAGGAAATAAAAATGTCAAGATTAAAGCTTAATGGACAGATGTGTTCCCCACTGTGGAACCTTGTGGAAATCCCAGTAATCTAGGTGAAGGGCTGGAGGGCCTGTTGTCAAAGGAGGTGGAGGACCAAGCCATTGGAGGTGAGGAAAAATGGCTTCAAGTCACAGTTGACTCACGGCAATCCTGTTGGCTTTTCAAGGCAAGAGGGAATCTGGTAGCTATAAGGGTCTAACAGTGATGCCTACCGAAACCTGGCTGCGAATGTATCAGGGTGCAGACTGCAGGCAGATTTGGTCCCAGGAGGTCCCTTGGATGGAAATTAAAATAATGTGAAAAAGAGACTTATTGGGGAAAAATCAGCTTGCTCTCTCCAGGCAGGGAGAATAATTGGTTATTATGTTTTATATGGCTAAATTCTCCAATAAGAAATATTTTCTTTGTTTTGATATAGAAAACAAAATAATGCCAAGGACTATCCATGTAACTTGGTTCCATAAAGATCCAAAGCATGTGCAAGGGATACCTTTTAAACTTTATGAAGGTTGTTAGTGTGAGCCATTTGATTTGCAAGTGGTGATCAGAAAGGACACTTAATTTTAATGCTGTGTATGCTTTTGCCTAGTGATCAAATGAAGTTACATTAATTGCATTTGATTTGTCCTCAACAGGATAGCTAGTGTTTGAATTTGTTGTTGTCATTCTCTGTCGTCCCCTTCTTCTTTTGCCCTCAATCGCTCCCAGCATTAGGCTCTTCTCCAGGGAGTCCTTCCTTCTCATGAGGTGGCCATGAGCTGGCCAAGTGTTTGAATAGGAGACCATTAAGGAATACCAAGGTCATATGTGAAAGTCTCTCACCTTGAAAACCCGTAAGTTAGCTGTGACAACAACCACATTGGATTCAAACTTCCCACACCTGAAGCTGCAATAACAAAATGTGTTAGCCTGGCCTTCCAGACAGACAAGTTCTTGGCACCAGTTGAGAATTCGATATTGGTATATTGTGGCATTTGTATTTTGAAAAGCAAAAAAGAGGACACGTTTCTCAATTGACTGCTTTGAACAAGTGATCTCACTATAACAAGTCTCATTTTACATACCCCTACTATTTAAGTAGTGATAATTGCTACAAAATTAGAATATTTCTAACCTTCCAACCCACAAAGAAGACATTTTGATCAGGACTTTATAAAGAGTCCAAAAGATGGGTACAAAGAGAGTCACACACAGAGAACATGTCCTCTAAAAAGGTGAACACTGCATACTACAATTCAAATAGTGAAATTGGGATTAAACACTGCTCACTTCGGAGAGACGGAGTGCTTCATTTAAATAGTTTCTGGAGGATCTGGAGACTAGAGTGCTAGAAAGAACAGCTGGCAATGCTGGAAAAGCTTTCTCAATCAATATAACTATATGCTATCAGACCTAGATACTTAAGTGGGTTCCAGTGTGATTATAGTGATCACGTTGGCTAGGAATGTCAGTCAGTTCAAGCACCTTTCATATGCTCATTCATGTCCCTCCAAAGCACTTTATTTCTGATCATGACAGATCAGTTTCCAACATGGTGACATTATTCCCCTTTTTCGGATCAAGGAAACGAGGCAAAGAGTCTGTGAGTTGCCTGTAAGTCTTGTTGGGATGCGCTGCGTACCTGTGGATGCATTCATATGTAGTACAGACAACTCCTAATTCACATTTTGCTATTTAGAAATGCTTTTCTACCTAAACCATTGATATTTTACTTATATGCTTACTTCATTTATGCTCTGCCTTCCTCTCCGATGGGGAACCAGATCGGCTTGCACTGTTCTGTTCACGTCCATTACATCCTCACAACAATCCTGTCAGGTAGGTTAGGCTTAGAGAGAGTGACTGGCCCAACATTACCCAGAAAACTTCCATGGCAGAGTGAAGATTTGAACCTGGGTCTCTCAGATCCTAGTCCAACACTCTGACTAGTACATATCGCTCAGTGTCAGGTGTACGCCTCTCTCTTTCTGACATCCAAGCAGTAATGATAGGCTCCATGCTGCTTGACATGATGCTCATGCAACGTGTCACGGCACCGGAACCTGTCCCAGTTTTTGCATTGCACAGCGGATCCCAAATGTAACCTTCCAGCATCCTGCCGGGCCTGCAAAACGGAGCTCTTCCGCCAGGTCTATGGTTGAGGCTGGGGCAGTGGGGGAAGATCGATGGGCCCCCCTTGGTGTCAAGCTGCATCTTGTGTCTCCTGCCTCCTCCCTCCAGAGGTGGGGTAGGGGTTGGGGATAGGGGGGTTTCTCCGCATGCTGTCGGTTTATCGGTTTATTGTATCGGTATTTTTTTCCATTTTAATGGGGTTTTTAATGGGAGTTCTAATTGGACACCTGTAACCCGCCACGAGCCTGCTCTGGAGTGGTGGGTAACAAATATAACAACAACAACAAAAACAACAACATGTCTTTGAAGATCTACAGGGCTAACTTTTTAAAACTATTGAGGCTGAGAACAACAACAACATGTCTATTAAGTTCTACAGGGCTAACTTTTTAAATCTATTGAGGCTGATGTGACCGTTTCAGTTGATTTGGCACAGGGCGGTCTGGTCTGGGAAGCTTCCATCATGTAGGGTGGCCAGCTCTGGGTCGGGAAATACCTGGAAATTTGGAAGGTTGAGGGGAAAGAGCTGAGTACGCCATGGAGTCAGCCTTCCAAAGTGACCATTTTCTCCAGGCGATCACCTGGAGACCTGTTGTACTTCGAGATCTCCAGCCACCAGCTGGAGGTTGGCAACCCAGTCATGATGCTGGATATCCCCTGGGGTTGTTCCCAAGAACAGTTCACCCACCCTGATAGGGTGACAGTGGGGAAGTCGAAAGGCAGCTTCAGGTGGTGATTGTGGACATTATATTTATATTCTAAATATTGCCTTTTACTTTTTAAAGAAAGAACCAACCATTAGCCATTTGTAAGGCCTCAAAGGAAGAAAGCGTAGAACAAATGAACAAACAGTGTCACTTGCGTCGTGGCGATGTAAATAAATGCAATCCGGGGCGTCGGCATCGGTTCCCAAAATAATTTCTCTAGCCATTCCTTTGTTAACCACCGTCCATCTTTAGGGGCAAACTTCAAGGCTTGGTATGACTCCGTTTCCTGAAGAGCCAACCGACCCGCTCGTGTATGGACTGGGGGACGTGGAAAGGCGGGGGCTTCCAGACAGCACCGGTGTCTGTGGCTGGGGCGAATGATCGCCCCTGTCGTGATTCCCCGCAATGCCCCCTCCCGCCCGCCCGCTCTCCTGCCTGCCTTGGGTCCCTCCTCCGGGGCGGGGCCCGGGCTGCGGTGCGGGATGCATTGACATCCTTGGTGCAGCAGCCTGTTTTGCAAACCGAAGCGGCGCTCGGCCCGGCCAGCGGCTCTCCTGCTCATCGTCCTGTGCGCGCTGGAGGACGGCCGTGCAGGGAGAGAGACAGCTGCCGCTGAGGGTCTCCTTCCCAAGAAACTTGCCGATGTTTCTGGCGGTTGACAGGAGGAGCCGCGAGAGGTACCCCCTAGATGGAGGCTGTGTTGGCGGGGAGTTGTGTGCGTGTGTGTGTCTGTGAGCAGGTGGAATTGGGGGAGGCGAGAAGGTCTTCATATTGGCATTCTAACCGCGAGATCTTTTCTTAAGATTTTTAAAAATTTAAGCTGGGGTCAAGGTGTAAGGTTTTTGCATTTGGCTTATCCCCCCCCCCCCCCACACACACATACATCAGGACAGACTCCTCACCTTATATTGTAAGGATACGCTTGCTAGGTTCCTCTTGGCCACCAGCGGGGGTGGGTGGGTGGAGGAGTAGGGTTGCTAGATCCAGGGTGGGAACCTCCTAAAGATTTTGGGATGCGCCCTGGGAAGGACCAGAACCTCAGTCGGGTACAACGCTCCAGGGTCCACCCTCCCAAGCATCCATTTTCTCTGTATTCTGGAGATGAGCTGCAATTCCGGGAGATCCCCAGGACCTCCTTGAAGGTTGGCATCCTTAATCTGGAAAAGGATATCTTCGCTAGCCAAGAACTCCTTGGGTTTCCTTCCCCATCCATCACTCAGGACTGGGGATTCATTTGCATAATGCAAATAAACAAAATGCCAAGAGCAGCTGGGATGCTACGACAGCATGGTGTTTGAATAGCACGATCCTACCTGTTCTTTGACCGGTATAATACAAAGTGTAGGGCTAGGGAAGAGACTGATAATAGGGAATGCCCTACTCTTGCCTTCCCCCAGACATCCATTTAAATATTTTGGGGATAATGAAAGGCACAGGGCCTGGCATGGATTTGAGGCCTGAGTGGAGCTTCAGTTGTGAGCAGAAAATGGTTACTTGTAAATCCAGACCCTGTCCCTTGTTTTCCTGCATTTAGTGTGCTGGTTTTGGTGCGGGGAGAAGAGGATCGGAACCACTCTTTTGGCCCGGCTAGTAGAAAATGACATGACCATTTTGGAGTTTGAAATGTTACAGCAGTTGTTGTTTTGATCTGTCAGGCTGGGCTGGAATTGTTAATGCTGCTGCCGGTTGCCGGTTTCTCTGAATGTCCTCTGAAGAATCTGGGCTCACGGCTTATGTTTGATTGTGGGTATAATATAATAGGTATTTAAAAAATACATGGGCCACAGAGACCCTTTGAGATTTGGTCAGCGATCCTTTGTGTGTTCAGAATCCATAGCAACGTTTTCAGATCTTTTAAAGCTTTTGACATTGTTTAGCTTTGTTGGGTTTTTCAGTATGGCTCACTTAAAAACATCTCCAGTGCCACAGAAGAGCAATTTTAAGCAATTCTGTATAGGGTCAGCATTTTAGCATCATGTTAACTTGGATCTGGGGGCATGATTGAGCAAATATTGTGCCAAGGAGTTCAGTTGGAGAGTTGAGCATGTGTCTAATTGTACCACTGGAACCAGCAGACCTTAAAAGTGCTTAGCTTTGACCTCTTTTGGGAAGATGGACCTTGAACCTGAAGAGAATTGAATCTAAGAAATGGACTGCCTTGCTAAGAAGCTGGTGCTTTCTCAGGGAGAGGAGAATTAAACAACAACAACAACATATTTCCCATTCTACCTATGGTTTCTTATCCCTGACCCAGAAACTACAACTGGTCCAGAATGTGGCAGCCAGGAAATACCTTGGAGGGCAACACCCACATCTGGCCCGCACTCCCGACAGCTGCAGTGGTTACCAGTCGAATGTCAGGTCAGGCTTAAGGTTCTGGTAATCACCTTCAAGGCCATATGCAATCTGGGCCCTGAGTACTAGAGGAGCCGCCTCTTCATCTATGCTCCCCAAAGAGCACTACGCTCTAGAGCAGAGGTAGTCAAACTGCGGCCCTCCAGATGTCCATGGACTACAATTCCCAGGAGCCCCCTGCCAGCGAATGCTGGCAGGGGCTCCTGGGAATTGTAGTCCATGGACATCTGGAGGGCCGCAGTTTGACTACCCCTGCTCTAGAGGTACCAACAAGTGGTGATCCCTGGCCTCAGGGAGCCTCGTCTGGCCTCAACCAGGGCCAGAGCCTACTTGATGCTGGTCCCCACCTGGTGGAATGAGCTCCCAGAGGAAATCAGGGCCCTGCCAGAACTAAAACAGTTCCGCAGGACCTGCGAAACGGAGTTCTTCCATCAAGCTTTTGGTCGAGGCCAATGAAGCAATCCCACCAGTTAGAGCCCAGAGACTCCTCCCACCACCAACTACATCTCATGGACAGGTGTGTCAAGCCACAGCACTGAAATAACATCAGATAGTGAACAGTGAAGTCAGAATGTTACAGTTCAATGTTGATGTTGAAGGGTGAATGTTTTAGTGTTATGAATACTCTCAAAGGTATTATGTCTTCTCAGTTATTGTATGTTCAGAGGTACTATGTGTTCTCAGTTATATGTTCAAAATGATGATGTTCCTTGTAAAAAGGTAAAGGTATCCCCTGTGCAAGCACCGAGTCATGTTTGACTTTTGGGGTGATGCCGTCTAGCTTTTTCATGGCAGACTCAATACAGGGTGGTTTTCCCATTCCCTTCCCTAGTCATTACCGTTTTACCCCCCAGCAAGCTGGGTACTCATTTTACCGACCTCGGAAAGATGGAAGGCTGAGTCAACCTTGAGCCGGCTGCTGGGATCAAACTCCCAGCCTTATGGTCAGAGCTTCAGACAGCATGTCGGCTGCCTTACAACCCTGCACCACAAGCGGCTCTTGATGTTCCTTGTACCGCACCACAAATTGCAACGTAAACTACCCTGATCCGCAGGGGAGGGCGGAATATAAAATAAAATATACAAATAAATTTTAGAAAATCACATTAATTGCCTCATTAGGACAATTTGATTAAATTTGTCCTGAGATAATTCAATTGCAATTATATATCTTTCTATATAATTTTAATGTTGTTGTTGTTATGTGCGAAGTCGTGTCCGACCCATCGCAACCCCATGGACAATGATCCTCCAGGCCTTCCTGTCCTCTACCACTCCCCGGAGTCCATTTAAGTTTGCAATAATTTTAATAGGTAGATAAAATGAAGGAGATTTTATTTGTGGATTCTCTTTTATAACGAATTTGCAGTCTGCACATTGAAATAATGGCTCATCAGCCATCTAAACTCTTAAGCTTGTGGCACTGAAAGACTGATACATTTATTCTGAGATGTAAACTGCCAAGAGCCGTATGGAAGGGCAGTATAAAAATCTAAATAAATATAATAATAATAATAAAATAATAATGGAGCCTTTGTGAGTCAGAGCCCTTAAAAGCTTTTGCTGTGATAATGTGTCCATCATTTTGTTGTTGTTGTCATAGCAGAAGACTCAAATTTAACTCCATTCAAATCTATGGGACAAGGTTGTGGCAGCTAAGAAGGGCAACTAACTTTATTTGCAGTACGGGGTCTCTGTTGCTTAACGTGATCCTCGAGATATTTATTGGGAAATGTCCTAATATGTTCAGTGGTGCTTCCTCTCAAATATCGGCGCATGGGATTGCAGTCTTTTGTTCAGCTAAAAGGCCTGTATTTCAGATACTATAAACTTCACAGAATCGAGCCCAGTAATGCCTTAGAGATGAACAAAATGTTCAGGGTATAAGCTTTTGAGAGTCCAGGTTCCCTTTGTCAGAGATGAGCAGGAATGGCTTAAGGAAGCTTGAACTTTCGAGAGCTTATACCCTGAAAATCTTGTTCTGTGGCCTAACCTGACAAATACTATTCTGCCGGTTTGAGAGCCAGCTTCACGTCGTCATGACAAGCAGTGGCCTGTAATCTGGAGAACTGGGTTTGATTCCCCACTCCTCCACATGCAGCCGGCTGGGTGATCTTGGGCCATTTCTCTCAGAGCTCTCTCAACCTCATCTACCTCACAGGGAGTCTGTTGTGAGGAACGGAAAGGTAGGCTTTGAGACTCCTTTGGGTGGTAAAAAGTGACGTACAAAACTCACCTGTTCTCCCAAATGGAGATCTAAAGTGGCTTATAAAGTTCTTCATTTTATCCGTACAACAACCTTGTGAGATAGGGTAGACCAAGCTCACCCAGCATGTTTCATGGCAGAGGGGGAATCTGAACCTGGGTTTCCCCACCCCTAGTCTGTCAGTCTTAAATGTCATAGAGACAGAACTGTGTCACCGCTGGAAATGGACTCTAGTCTAAAAATAACAATTTCCAGGTGAGAGGTGAGGATGATTTTGCCCTTCTGTCACTGGACACGATTCTGCAATGATTGACAATGTTGACACCAGTATTTGTCAGGTCAGGCCAGGCCACAGAACTGGCGGTTGTGCTTTTTGCAATTTTACCAGACTGTTTCCAAATCGTTGGGTGTGAATTTTTGCTGCACACTTTGTGTCACATTAGAGGACCACCGGGATGGAATTTGCCGGATGCTGCTGATTCCCAAGATTTAGTGGAAAGCACAGGTTTGAAATGGAAACTGTATTTCGTGATTTGTGCTGCTCATGCCTCTCATTCTACAATTATTTGTGGTTTTTAAAGCTCTCCAGTATTTCAGCGATGGCAGCTGCTTATGATCCCGTGACCCACCGGCCCTCTTTTAGAGTGTTAGCAGAGTTTTGGACATGATAGCAACGCGAAGTATGTCCATTAATGTTTTGTTTTGTTTTTGCATTTGTGCTATCATATTCAGTAAACAGATGTAAGTATTTGAAGAAGGACATTCTTGGTTGAGAAATGCGTTGGCTTTAGAGATGGGGCGATGCAGAAGTCATCCGGAAGCTTTCCCGGCATTTGAGCTGCGTAACTGAATTGCTCTGCTTATGTCAATTGTGTGCTCGACTTCAACGTGTGTCTTTAAAAGAAGTGGAGGAGAGAATTGAGTTGTCAGGATACCTGCCTAGGTGTTCACTGTGTGTCCTCTGCTGAGCCCGATGGCCCCTTCTCACACTCTTTCAAGCCACAAAACGGGAAGTGCTGAGATGGGGAACTTTATGCCAGGGGGTGAATTTGTAGTTTAAAGCAGTGGTCCCCAACCTTTTGATGGTCGGGGACCGCCTCCGGGGGTGGGGAAGAGCTGGTGGCCCGGGCACCGCGCATGTGCGTTAGCGCCCCCTGGTGGTGAAAACAGAAAAATCCAGCTGCCAAAGCACATTGAAGGTGCATTATCCTTTGTGTGCAGAATGGGCCCTGGCTAGCCCAGGCAAGGCCAAACTTGTCAGCTCTAGGAAGCTAAGCAGGGTCGGTCCTGAATAGTAGTTGGATGGGAGACCTCCAAGGAAGACTAGGGGTCATGATGCAGAGACAGACAATGGCTAACGACCTCCAAATGTCCCTTGCCTGGATGCCGGACAGCCCTAGGATTTCCTTGCCATATGATAAATAAATAAATAATACTAATACAACCCCTCCACAAATAAACACCCTGATCCACTGGCTTGGAAGTTGAATGATCCCGCTGTGATGGCAGATTCTGTCCTGACGTACAGTATTTAATCATCGTTTTGAAAATATCCATCCAGGGAACTTTCAAATAAAGCATTTCCTTCCCGTTAGCACCACACTGACACATAAATCTATCAAGAATGCTGAATCAGCTAAAGGTTTCTTTTGGCGATGGAGGTGCGGGCAGACGGAGAAGAGATTCTGTTTAATAATGCAAGTAAAATTGATTCTATGGGAAGAAGGCACAGCGAGCAGAGAGGGGGCCTTGACCACAACCTCTTTTTTGGCCCTTAGGGTTGGACTGTGTTCACTTATTCGTTTACTGCGTTTACTCCAAGGAGCTCAGAGTGGTTTCCCTTGTTCTCCACACTCCTCCTTTTTTAATCTTTGCAACAACTGTTGGAATATACAAGCTCTGCGGCATGCACGATTGAGCCAGAATAAAAATAATGTCCTACTGGGAGCATTGGAGGAGGCACATTTAGCATAAATCAAGAACTGCCTGATGTTTTTCAGATTATCTCCTGCAATGTCCTGATTGTCTGGCGGCGGGGGAGGGGGGAAGGGGATGGACGACTTCCTGCTCATTTGAGCACACTTCCTCTCTGCTTGCCTCCAGAACAGCAGTTCAACGGAAGACAGACCATAGACAACAGTTAGAACAGTTAGTTAGGTCTTTCTCTTTCTACACAAAGTTGTTTCTCTTCACAATAAAATTATTTTACTCTTTTGAGCAGCCTGATCCTCTGCTTCTTTACAGATTTAAACTCTGCCAACAACAACCACCCTATGAAGTAGGTTAGGCGAAGAAGCCATGACTAACCCAAAGCTACCCACTGAGCTACATGGCAGACCAGGGATCTGGATCCCTCAGATCCTACTCTGACACTGAAACTTAGGGGTCCCCACTTTTTTGAGCATGTGGGCACTTTGGAATCCTGACACGGAGTGGTGGCCACAACAGAAGCCCAAGTGGAAGAGACGAAAGCGATCATTAAAAACCACAACAACAACAGGGAAAGAGCAGTCAAAGAAGAAAGAATAAAACCAACACTGTACTGGCAGATGCCATCAAACCCAGAGTTATTTCTATCTGAAGAAGAAGAGCTGATATTTTGTACCCTGCTTTTTGCCACTTGAAGGAGTTTCAAAGTGGCTTACAACCGACTACCTTTCCTCTCCCCTCAACAGCAACCCGGTGAAGTAGGTGAGGCTGAGAGAGCTCTGCCTGCGTATGGAGGCGGAGTGGGGAATCAAACCGGGTTCTTCAGATTAGAGGCCACTGCTCTTAACCACTGCACCAAGCTGGCTCTGCACCGCCCGTCAGAAGCCCTGCTGGGCCCACTCCCTTTCTAAAAAGACTCGGAAGGCAGAGTGAAAGGGTGGCGGGGCCCCTGCTCTAACCACTCTACCGCAGTGGAGGTCTGTGCTCTGTGCTGCCAGGTGGCATACATCAGTCTATTGTGGCTTTTCTAGCCTTGATGCCAGAGCAGCGGTGAAATAGCCAGGTTTGCCAATCAGAGCTAATCTGTGAGCTACCCAGTGGAAGTCAACCTGCCCGTCATGTTTGGTGGTCCACCAGGGCCTTGAGAGCGATAGCATGGCTACAGCTTGGGTCCGGGATCTGAGCAATGCACATTTGAATCCCCATCCTGCCATGGAAGCACCTTTGTCACCTTGGCCCACTCACTCTCTTCAGTCTAACCTCCCTCACAGGATTGTTGTTAGGAGGATACAGTGGAGGAGAAGGAGAATGACGTTGCAATCCACCTTGGGTCCCCTTTGGGGAGAAAAACAGGATCTAAATAGATATGATTCGCTGTTTTGCTGTCTGCCTGGGGCCACAATAAATGGCTCATGATGCGCAAGCCGCGCAACCCGATTTTAGAGGCACATGAGTGTGACTCATGTGCTTGACACACAAAACCAGGTCTCAGCTTGAATTTGTTTCTGGCTACATCACAACCATATTAATATCTGTTCCTCATATCGGTATTTGCCTGTTCCAGATCTTATGAAGGTGGGGGACAGAAGCCCAGTGGGTTCAAGGATCTGTTTTCAAAGACTTTTTGCCGGCCCTCTGTACTTGGTGGAAATTTCCCATTTTTCATGTAAACAGACGAAGCTGCCTTATGCTGAGTCAGACCATTGATCTGTCAAGCTGGCTACAGTCTGCTTCGGCTGGCTGCAGCATCCCAAGGCTGTTTCCCAGCTCTTCTGCCTTAGATGACTTTAATGATAGAACCTGGGGACTGAACTTTAGACTTCCTGCATGCAGCATGTGTCTTATCACACAGCAACTGGGACTGACAAGCCAGAATATGTATTTACGTTATTTATGGTATAGTATAAGAGCCTCTTGTGGCGCAGAGTGGTAAGGCAGCCATCTGAAAGCTTTGCCCATGAGGCTGGGAGTTCGATCCCAGCAGCCGGCTCAAGGTTGACTCAGCCTTCCATCCTTCCGAGGCCGGTAAAATGAGTACCCAGCTTGCTGGGGGGTAAACGGTAATGACTGGGGAAGGCACTGGCAAACCACCCCGTATTGAGTCTGCCAAGAAAACGCTAGAGGGCGTCACCCCAAGGGTCAGACATGACTCGGTGCTTGCACAGGGGATACCTTTACCTTTACCTTTTATGGTATAGTATAAAAGGTTGGCCAAACAGTGGCGCTTCAGATGTCCACAGACTACAATTACCATGAGCCCCTACCAGCACCCAGGCAGGGGCTCATGGTAATTGTGGTCTGTGGACATCTGGAGAGCCACCGCTTGGCCAATTCTGGATAGTATAATAAAATTTTGGCCAACCTGTTTTAGAAAGAACTTAGATGTTAGCTTTAAGAGCTAAGTTACAGATTCTACATTTTGATATGAAAACATCTTATGCAGCATTTATAGGGAAAACCTTTAAGATATGCAACGGAAATCCCTTTACGGAAGTAATCGTCGACCGGCAAAATTGAAAGGACACAGAGACAGGAGCTGTGAAAATCCATGAGGTTAGGCATGAGGGTGCTCTCTTCTTGCGCGCCACATATGATACGGCAATGCTCCAGCATTGCATTGTGTTGCAATAGCTCCATTATTTTTTAGACCACTTCAAAACTTTAAAAACCAGCAGTATCATCTCATCGAGATGTTAAATCTGACATAAAATAGTTTGACATTAAAAATTTGAAATTTTAATTAAAAAAAATTGTTTTAATGTTTGATGCTTTCAGATACATCTTAAATGACAATCTGATTCTCGCAGTTGTTTGAGTCCAGTGGCACTGTTAAGGCCAACACATTATATTTATCTATTTATTGAATTAAACTTTGTTGGCCTTAACGGTGCCGCTGAACTCAGACTTTGCTCACAGCAACACAGGACACTCCTGAATCTACAGCAGTGTTTTCAGAAGTACGAACAAGAAATGAGGACGCAGTTGAGTTGTGAAGTTTACGGAATCATGATTGACTGTGTGTTTCTGTTAAGTTCAGCCCCTTTACATTATAGCTGTCTAACGTATGCTGAGGCTGAACAAGTGTTGCTTTTAGACAAAATGGTGATTGCATATCATGGGTAGGATCATTGCGCCTGTATACACAGTTGGTGGGCTTCCAGTGGACATGGCCATAACAATCGAAAAGGGTTTATATTTCCACTGGCAGAGCCAGCTTCGACCATGGAAAGGTGTGGAAAGATCTTACAGTTGAGGCTGTTGCATGCTCAGAGTCCCGCTTCTAGGTTTTTGCCTTTCTTGGTCACGGTGGTCAGATGAGAAGAGACGGAGGTCAGCTGCTTCAAGCAGTTGTTGTCTCACCTCTTCTGTGGAGGGTCAGAAATGGGACAACTTCTGCCTTGTGTGTTGTACTTGGCTTCCTGTTCCAGTTGGTTTTGTGAGAAGAAAGAATAATAAACAAGTGGCACTTTAAGGGAGTTAAGTATTAGTATGTTTCATTTCCATTGTTCATAGTTTGCTGTATCTGAAACTAATTATTGGTTGTCGTAGTCAGTGGGGCTGCAGCTCACATACCCACAAAGCACAGAGAATACCGGGGACAGCGTGATATTTGGTGACGCCAGTGAACTCTCAGTGTCGTGGATGGGTGTACTTAGCCTTTCTCAACTTTTTTACTGTTGAGAAACTCCTGAAAACTACTTCAGGCGTTTTCAGCATCTCTTTTTCTGTCTTGGATCGTTGGAAGCTTTGTCTAGTCTTCCTGTGCTTTCTGGTCATTACCCTACAACACAGTTTTTAATTTATGCTTTCGGTTCAAGTAGAGAAAAAAGTAGACATAGAATCATAGAAGCACAGAGTTGGCCTCCTGGGTCATCCAGTCCACCCCACCCCCCTGCACAATGCAGGACACTCACAACCCTATCGCTCATCCACTCTAACCTGCCACCCCATTGAACCTTCACAAAATCAGCCTCTCTGTCAGATGGCTATCCAGCCTCTGTTTAAAATTTTCCAAAGATGGAGAACCCACCACCTCCCAAGGAAGCCTGTTCCACCAAGAAACTGCTCTGTCAGGAACTTCTTCCGGATGTTTAGATGGAATTTCTTTTGAATTAGTTTCATCCCATTGGTTCTGGTCCGTCCCTCTGGGGCAAGAGAGAACAACTCTGCTCCATCCTCTACATGGAACCCTTTTAAATACGTTATCAGATCCCCTCTCAGTTGTCTCCTCTCCAGGCTAAACAGACCAAGCTCCCCCAACCTTTCCTCATACATCTTGGTCTCTAAATCCCTCACCAACTTTGTTGCCCTCCCCTGGACACGCTCCAATTTGTCAACATCCCTCTTCAACTGGGGTGCCCAAAACTGAACACAGTACTCCAAGTGAGGCCAAACCGGAGCAGAGTAAAGCGGGACCATCACCTCCCGTGATCTGGACACTCTTCTGCCTCTTCCTGTTATCCCGCCCCTCTTGCCTGCTAATGAAGCCAGGTTTCTTTGTGTACCTCACAGCACATGACAACAAGTAGACATCAAGTGCTCTGTGGACGGGGAGAGGCGAGCACTAATAGCTGTGGAGGAGCAGTACAGCGTCTTTCTTAGTGGCGTTAAAACTTTCTAAGAGCCAAACTAGACTATATGATTGACAGGGCCGTGGTAGGGGCTGTTTGCCCCCCTCTTTAGGGCTCCACATGCTGCAGGATAAATAGTTCTTACCATGGCCGTTTCCACTTGGGGAAATAGCACAAGAGGGAAGGCTGAAACCCCTCCTCCCCCTGCATTGTGTTCCTGAGCCAAATCGGGTCCTGGCACGCTTAGGAACATTACTTTTGTAATGACATACATGACTACAGGTTTGACTGGGGAAAACCCCAACATGACTTATGCCACATGTATCATCTAATGTGGCCCTAAGTCCATTAAAATCCATGAGTTTAGAAGGGTGTAACTTTAATAGCAGTTTGCATGGACAGCTACCATTACCCCATGTTCATCTGGGGATGACTGATATCTAGAGTAAGATCAGAAACGTGTATTAGATGAATAAAAAAAGAGAGTTTCTGTATACAATCTTGTGCCAAATAGTAAATGTCATACAGTGACTCTGTGGTGGATGATCAGAATAGAAGCAGCCCAAAATAATCTTTTCTGGTGTAGCCTTTTTCAACCTTTTGATCAGGGAGTAACCCCTGAAAGACCTGAGAATACATTTTCCTAGGGCAAGGGGAAACTTGGGCATAAAGGAACCTTTGTGCAGGCTGTGCACAGTCCTTGCATTGGATCCAGGTTTAGTAGCTCTCATCTATGAATGTCAGGCTCCAGGTGGGACCGGGAGACCCCCTTGGAATTACAGCTCATTACAGAGATCCTTTTCACTGGAGCAAGTGGCTGCTTTGTAGGGTAGACTCTGTGAATGAAAACAGTCTTCTGCTTAAAAATCTGAATCCCTTTGCTTGCCCCAGGCTTCCTCCAACCATTTTCTGCTGGCAGAAATTCTGAGAGGGAGAAATGGGAGGAGTCAATCGAGGTGGGTGGGAGTGCAGCAGATTCAACTCTTCCCTCCCACTGCTTTCCCACTGTATGTAAATTCAACAAGGCCACCACCTATCATTGACCACTTGGGGAGATGGCAAGTCACCCTGTCCAAATAAGGGGAAAACCAACCCAGTAACTTTTTAAAATTGAAAAATATATTTTAAAATAGTTAAATCTCTCCCAGCCGGAGTAACCCCTCTGGGGCTCTGTAGTAACCCTGGGGTTGCATGCAACTCTGGCTGGGAATGGCTGTTCTGCTTTCTAGATAACCAGGAAGCTTTTTCGGAGCTGCCAGAACAAAATGAGTCTTGCCTCCCACAGTCTCCTTGGGAATTGAGGAATGTTCCTGGGAATGTTAATACTTCACTTAAATGACCGTGTTCTAATATAAAAATGGACGTTCCTCCCCAAGCCACACATGCTGTTTAAGCAATTTTGTGCATGACATTTATACAGCTAGCTGTGCAATCCAACTCGACTTAATGGGTGTAACTCTGTTTAGGATTGCACTGTACGTATACTGTGGCATTCTCCAACAGTTACTGTCCTGCCGGGAAACAACTTGCTAGTTTTCTATCTAGAAATGAATCAAGATAGATTACAGTGGAGTTAATTTGCATTTTTTATCTTCGAGAGTGAAAAATTGTTGAAGACCTAGAAAGGGCTGCATTGGAAGTCAAGTTAAGTTGGAATCCCAGCACAGGCCTTCCAAAGAATGAAATCTGCCAAGGTTTTGACTATCCGCTGGGTTATCTTCTGATCTCATTTTACACACAGATAAAGCACAATATTTTCTTGACTACTGCATGTAAGAAACATCAGTCTGCAAGATCTGCTCCCAAACTTCGGTTGAGAACTTCGTCTGCCTGCTTAACTTTTGAAACACGGATATATTTTTGTTGTAAGCTCAAGGAAAGATGAGGCCGGCTTTGTTTATTTGTTAAAGAAGATGGTGGTTGGGAACCATTTTTACATTTACAGAGTTTTTGTTCACAACATGTGGGCAGATTTGTTTGGGGGTTTATGGTCTGGCAGCCTTCTAATGTGATTCCTACCTATCTCTGGGTTCAGCAAAAGCACAGGAGGAAGCTGAAAGACAACCGAAACCAAACAAAGACATTTAAAAATACTAACATAAAATAAGCAGTTTCTGTCTGTATTCAGCAGAAGCACAGGAGGAGGCTTAAGGACAATTGGCATTAAAGACATTTAAAAAGAGCAACGTATAGGTGCATATTAAAATGAAAAAGACCTCCCTGGTTCATGATGGCAGCTGAGATCGTTTCTGCATTTGTTATTTGCTGTCATGTTATTGACTTCTAGATGCCAACCCTGATTTTGTGGCTGATTTTTGGTTTTCCACAGCGCTGTCTAGGGTAGAGTCTGCACTTACTTTGTTTATTCCATTGTCAATCCTGTTGAATTCAGATTGATTTGAACTCGGGTCTTCCTCTCCCCCCATTGAAACAGAAAAGTGTTCTACACATGGGTAGGGTAGTTCAGAAGGGGGGGGGAGCCAAGCACAGCCTCTTTCTTTCTTTTCTTGAAGGGGGGGGGAGGATCGAAGAAGGCAGAGGAGGGAGAAAAAAAATCCAAGACCGACAGAGGTTGAGAGAAATTAGGGGCTTCTCCTTTAAGGCAAGCTTGTCACATGAGCAGCTTTGGACAATAAGGGGCTCTCTACCATGGAGGAGAATCCAGATTGAAAACAGCCTGCTTTCTCAATCCGAATCTTAAAATATTGAGGGTTAAAAGCACACTATCGCACAATCAAGGTAGGGTCACTCTGGACTAATCCTGCTTGTTGCAGAAAGAAAATTTAAATTGCCCCAAATCAAAATGGAAATCGCATTCTGTGTAGACGGCAGGGACTGAATCAACCTGGGAGTAGAATAAAAGCTCAGTACAGTTTACACCCTGGAGTCTGTTCACGGCTTGAATTTTGCACTTCTGTCGGGAGAGTCAGTGTTTCTGGCTCCTGCCTCGCTTCCACCCCCCCCCCAAAAAAAAAACGTAGAGAGCATTCACAATAATACCATCCTCTCTCCCCCTTCCCCTCTCCCTCCTCCCATGGGAAAAGTGTCCAAGTGCTCCCCTTTTCCATATGCTGTGTGCCTCATCTCTCCCCCCCCTTCTCAGGAGCAATGCAAATTCAAAGACAGCTTGAGGAAAATGGTGCCTGCTTCTCCACTTGTAGAAGTGTGCCACTTTAGTCAAGCTGTCATGGCCACCCCCTCAGATTTGGCACTAGGGGGTGTTCCAGAGGCAGCAGATCTCCTGGAGGCACCAGGAGGCCCAACTACCACAGACCAGAAGGAGCTTGAGTCACCAGAAGATGAGCAGCGACCAGCCCAGAAGACTCACTGAAGGAGCAGCACCAGATGCCCCAGCAAGCCCCAATTGGCAGTATAGGAAGAGGCAATCTACCTTGACAGCTGTCAGAAGATCAGCAAGATTGGTAGCTCACTGTCAAGGTAGATGGGGCCCAGCTGCAGCTCATTCATCTGATGAGGATTATCTCCAGGTGCAGACCCTTTGGCCGAGGGCTGCTCTACCTGGGTCTGGCTATTTCAGAAGGACCTTGAGAAACACGGTTCTTTCTGGGGACAATGCATGTATTACCCTCCCTGTCTTGCTGGACAACTCCTGTTCCAGCTCGCTATGTTGAAGCTCTGTTCCTGAGACTCCCAGTTCCAGACCCTTGGTTTGTCTTCTGACCATGTTTTGGTTCTTCAACCTTTGACTTGGCTTCTGACCATGCAGTGGCTCTTCGACCCCGGCTCATCTTGATTTTGCTTCTTATTCCTGCTTGCTGTGAACTCTGTTCCTCTTGGCTCTCAACCTCTTGGACTGGACTCCACCATAGCACATCGACCCAGCGGAGTAGGTGCAGCCCAGCAGGGCAGCACACAAGCATTCTGTGTTGTCAATTGCCTCCCCTCTTCCCCCTCAATATAGTGCATTAAAAAAAAACTTCAGTTATTATGTTAGGAAATGAACAACATTCCTATTCTCCTTGAATGAAATTGACCACCGGTCTTTTCCTGCATGAAATTGACAAAAAATGTTCTGTTGAATGTGCAATTTTGCTGGAGGGAGAGATGGGGAGGTGGTGTGTGTGTTGTGCCTGTGCTACTTTGGAACTGTGTTGTAATGCAGTCATGTTCAAAATTTGTTACAAAACAGCAGGGAAGGGAGAGGGGTGAGCAAAGATACAGCATTGGTTGGATCTCAAACGTCATCATTTTGAGGTGGGAAACAGTGAAGGAAGCCAGTATGATTTTTGAGCTTCCACTTTAGGTTACTATGAATTCCCTCCCAGGGGAGGGGGGAAATGGTGTGCTCTGGGGATTCACAAAATGTGTGCCAAACAGGGGAGCACATGAATTGCAACATTTTACTGTGAAAGTAATGAAATTCCCTGGTGCTTTATGAGTGCTGCAACAAAGTTTTTACTAACTGCAGAAATGGACTGTCTGTCATGGCATTGTTCCAGTGGGGGGATAGTGGTTAAGAGTGGTGGCCTCTAATCTGGAGAACTGAGTTTGATTCCCCGCTCCTGAACATGCAACCAGCTGGGTTCCCTTCCCTGCCAATCACATTTCTCTCAGAGCTCTCTCAGCCTTACCTACCTCACAGGGTGTCAGTTGTGGGGAGAGGAAAGGAAGGCAACTGGAATCCATTTTGAGACTCTTTTGAATAGTGAAAATTGTGGTATAATGCTGTGCTGATTTAACTTGCCTGTCCCCCTCCCCATTTCATGAGTGCAGCACACTCATTAGGGAGCCTGTCTTCCTGTCCAGCATCTGGTTACATAAGTCAGGACCTTTAAAATGCTTGCAACATTATACTTTTACACTGTGGCCTTGTTTTTTGCAGTCCCGTTTCCCAGTGCTAGCCCCAAAGAAATGAAAGTGAAAAGTCAAAAATGGACAGAAGTGATCTTGTACAGCTCTGACCTATCCTAATGTTACTTTTGAATTTCCTGGTGTTTGTGCTCCTATTTCCTCTATTAGTACTGTCCTCTAGGTGGGATCTGGTGATCCCCCAGAATTACAGCTCATTTCTACACTGTATAATTCAGATCCCCTGGATAAAACAGATGCCTTGGAGAGCAGACTCTAGGGCATTGTATCCTACTGAGGTCCTTGTCCTCCCCAGATTCTATCCCCCAATCTCCAGCAGTTTCCCAACCTGCATCTTTTTTTTTTTTTTTTTCCGTTGTGGATCCTGCTGAATTCAGATAGATTTGAACTCGGGTCTTCCTTTATCCCTCTTCCCAATTGAAACAGAAAGTGTTCTGCACTTGATTGGGGAAGGTCAGAGCTGGGAGGGGAGCCAAGCGCAGCAGAAGTCTCTTTCTTTTCTTGAACAGGAGGGAGGGATAATTGGAGACAGCAGAGGAGGGGGGAATAAATGCAAGAGGCAACTCTCTGCTGAAAGAAGTTAGGGCTTCTGGAGCGCAGTCACTTTAAGACAAGCCTTGCAACCAGGATCCAGAAAGTCCTTGAACTCACGCCGTGGCCAATCAGGGAAGACTGCTTTGCTAGAGGCGTGGAGAAGGAAGTTAATTTGCAAAAAGCAGAAATCTGCACACTTACTGATGGCAATTTTTTAAATATTGAGGGTTATATCCACTTCTGGATATCACGGGGGAAAGGTAGGGTCACTCCAGATCAATCATGCTTCTTGCAGAGGGAAAATTTAAAGTGCCCAATATCAAAATGGAAATTGAATTCAGTGTACATGGGAAGGATTTATTCAAATTGGGAGTGGGTAAAAAGCTCCATACAGACTACATCTAGGAGTTCTTTCTTCTCCACAGAGTTGCCTAGTTGAAGAACAAGGGATGTTTCTACAGATGCCCTTACTTTCACCCTCTACTTTCACCCTCTGCAGAGGGAAACCAGGCAGTAGCCCTCAAAAGGCTGGATGAGACCCAAGTACCTGCAGTCACTGACCCCTCTCCTAGATTGTAGAATTCTTGCATGAGCAAACAGAGCTCCTGAGACTGTTGAGAGACTGCTGTTGGTTCTGAAGGGAGCCTCGATGTCTGTGAGTAAGGCAGGGAAGCTTCTTTTGGCTTCTGAAGTTTTCTCCCCTCTGTCTTTCCCCCTTGCTCTGCAGGCACAAACCATGAATTACGTCGGGCAGCTAGCGGGCCAAGTCTTTGTGACTGTGAAAGAACTTTATAAAGGGTTAAATCCTGCCACCTTGTCTGGATGCATTGACATCATTGTGGTCCGCCAGCCGGATGGAAATCTTCACTGTTCCCCATTTCACGTGCGCTTTGGGAAGATGGGAGTTTTGCGTTCAAAGGAAAAAGTGGTAAGGAACAAAGTCTCCTGATGTGTTTTGTAGCTGATCAGAGTTATTGTGCTCTTTGCCTGTATGTTCAAGGTATTGAAGGGAAGCAGGGACATTTCCATTGTATACACTTGCTGAGCATGTATATAAACCTATTTAAGTGTCATGGATCCCAAACAGAGATCATTGGGAATTGTAGTGCTGTGAAAAAAAATGTTATGCACCTTTGACAAAATGTTCTGAGAACTTTCACCAAACAGTGAAACCAGTTTGGGCCAGGGACAAGAAGGATTTTTACCTTTCTTACCTCCCCCCTGCTTTTTGCTATAACCCTCAGTTCCCCACCGTCACCCCGTGCTGCTCTTGGAGGGATAAAGGAGCCCCAAGAACTGCATATAGTGGAGCCAGCTTGGTGGTTAAGACTGGTGGCTTCTAATCCAGGGTTTGATTCCCCGCTCTTTCATATGCCACCAGCTGGTTGATATTGGACTAGTCATAGTCCTGATAGTCTCACAGAGCAGTCCTGTCAGAGTTCTCTCAGCCTCACCTCCCTTGCAGGGTGTCTGTCGTGGGGAGAGGAAGGGAAGGTGATTGTAAGCTGCTTTGAGACTCCTTTGGGAAGTGAAATTGGGGTATAAAATCCCAACGCAATCTTTTTAGACTGTAGTGGGAGAAAATTACTCTTCCTGGGCAAAAATCCTTCTATTGGTGAGCATCTCTCAGGGGATTCAAGTCATTATTTGGCTGCTTGGTTGTATGACAGTTATCCATCTTTTAAAAATGGACCTAGCATGCAGCTATGAAGAAAATAACGTTTAGTTGTTGTTGTTTGGGGGGGAGGGAGTTTATCACTTCTTAACGGCCATTTCAAGCACTTCCAAAGTCTTAGATTCAATGCGAACATAACAGGATTAAACATATTTTTAATCTCCTATTGATTCTAATGGGATTTAAAGTGCTTCCCTTTGACTGTCTGGCCTCCATGAGCTGTTTGTTAATTATATGCTACCAGCTTTGTCACTTAGAGGAGGGCAGGATGCTGTTTCCGTTGGCTGCAGAGGAGAGGACGTGCAGTAAAGGGTTTATACTACAAAGTACAACGATATAGGTTAGATATCAGGGGGAAAAATTTCACAGTCAGAGTAGTTCAGCAGTGGAATAGGCTGCCTAAGGAGGTGGTGAGCTCCCCCTCACTGGCAGTCTTCAAGCAAAGGTTGGATACACGCTTTTCTTGGATGCTTTAGGATACTTAGGGCTGATCCTGCATTGAGCAGGGGGTTGGACTAGATGGCCTGAATGGCCCCTTCCAACTCTATGATTCTGTGATTCTATAACTGCGGCTGTATCCTCCCGCCATGCAATGAGGAGCCGAGAAATCAAATCATGTCTCGTGCTCCCATCTACTGAACGACCTTGGGCAAACCTCCATTCTCTCGCCCGCTGTCTGCAGGATGCTGGTGGTAGGGAATGATAATATGGACCTGACTTATGAGTCTGGTATGTGGACTAAGGAAATATATGCAAAGGGCTAAGACTGCTCAAAATGTTTTTTTTTTAATATATGCTACCTATTACTGTTGTCACGTGAATTTGCACATGTATGAAAGGACGTTCAGTGTTAATGTTCTTGCTTATTAAAATCTTTAGCTACATTTTAGTGGGCAGGGATGTCTAATGGCTACAGCAGATGAATGTACCTCCCAGTATTATGCAGTTAAATGAATTTATGAATATATTTCCTAAAACGTCTTTTGCTCCTCCAGGTTGACATAGAAATTAATGGAGAATGTGTAGATTTGCACATGAAATTAGGGGACAATGGAGAAGCCTTTTTTGTTGAGGAAACATCTAGTGACCAGGTAAGGGCATTAATATTTATGAGACATTTTTGTTCTCTGAACCGTGATAATAATTGTGCCGTGTGAGGAGGATTGGTGTGTCTCAGAGACAGAGAGAGAGCCTTCGTCTTGCACATGTGGATGACTGGCAGTGCAGTCATATGGAAAGTTACCCCAATGGGCTTACAACTGGATTGCGTCTATATAGGATTTCACTTTGCTCACAGACTTGGAAATGAATCCCCTGTCATTGGTGAGACGTAGCTTCCACATAAACAGAACTTTGATCATGCAGTCTGAAGTCCTACAAATCCGGAAATGCATAGTTTTGCAACAGAATTTCTTGTTTAAAATCCTTAGTTGGGCATGTGGGCTTGAGCTCTTGTTACTGTATTTACCTGAAAGGAAGACAACGCTGAATGTAAGACAATCTTGCTAAAGAAGGATAATACATCACAGGCTTTTAAGGACTTGTACATAACCATCATTTAAGAACTCCTCCTCTATTTCTTTTAACAGTGCGTGTGGAGAAAAACCTAGTGTTCCTTTCAGGTGAATAGGCTAGGTTTTTGTGGGTTGATGAACAGAATGGTTCTGCACCATTGTCAAATTTCAGTTGACCCAAAAGTAAGGCTCTGGGTCACCTTTTTCTTTATCTAGGATGCAATTCCGTACCATCTGGCTACGTCTCCTATTCTCTCTGATGGAGCAACTCTCATGGAATCGCAACTGAAGAGGAATTCCATCGACCGAATACGAAACGTAGATCTGTCCAATCCCTCCCAAGTATCAATCACTGCTTCTCCATCCACGCTGGAAGGCACGTCTGCGAGCAGCTCTGTGAAGAAAAGAAGGAAGAGGAGGAGGAAATCCACCCATAGAATAGACATTGCCAAAAGAGATAACAATGCAGATACTACAGAAGAAGAAAACATGTTTCCTATAGAACTGAGTTCAGATGAAGAAAATGAGCTACTAGATAATGCAAGGTATTGTGACTATACTCTATAATGTGGTTGGAGTGTTACTAGGATATCTGGGCTTACATCCCCATTCTGCCATCACTTTCTGGGTCACTTTAGGCAGTCACTCTTTTAGACTAATCTACCTTATAGGGTTGTTGTAGAGGTAAGAAAGGGGGATAGAGAACCATGTAGAAAAAAGACAGGATAAAAATGTATGAGATAGATACTATAGTATAGCTCTCCAGATGACCATAGACTACAATCCCCATGAGCCCCTGCCAGTGGGAATTATAGCCCATGGACATCTGGAGAGCCACAGTTTGGCCACCCCTGGTAGAGTGATTTAAAATGTTGGGCTAGGATCTGGAAGACCTTAGGAAGCCTCTGGACTGTGGAGTCCATTTTTAAAAGAGAAAGTCTAATTTCCAACTGAAGCATTTAAAACTGGACGCTGATCTGACATTCTGTTTAACACTTCATGTAACTGCCTGAGGAGAGCAGTCAGCTGGGGGTTGTTTTTCTAACATAGCTATAAATTGAGACAGGGACTGGTGGCTGTCTAAAAGAATGATTTTAATTTTTCTTGGTTTGTTTTGTGCACAGAACATCCATCCCTGACCTGAACAGAGACGAATTGCCTGATATAAATTCTTCTTCGATCAGTGTACTTCCTCACCACCATTCAGATGGAGAATGGTCTCCCACCCAGAGGTATAGAATATCTTACCGGAATGTCTTAGGGCCAAATGTCTTGTGCTGACAGGTTCAAGCAGCAGTTGAAGTGTGGGTAATACTGCCATACTTGTAGCAGAGTGTGTTTCAGGGCTTATACTCAAGAGCTAAGGTGGTGGAGTCTAACCGTTTGACATTATTATTACTTTATTTATAGCTTGCCTTTTGCACTGAGTCTTAAGGTGGCTAACACAGTATAAATCAATGCCGTCAATAGGATGAGACATCTAGTAAGCAACATTATAACACTAGGACTTTTGTAACTCTCTGCGAGGCCGTTTCTGAATGTGGCGAATCATTCATCCATCCAATAAATAAGTAAATAGTCTGAACTAGGGCAGAAATATTAGAGATGATATGGTAAATGATGCAAAAAATGTTATGACATAACTCTAAACATGGTGGGAACAGGCAAATACATACAGCAAAGAGATAATGCGTGCTGTACACAGTGGAAGCATATCTGTAAACATGAGTAGATAAATACAAACGTTAAGGGGTCGTGGAAGGAGTTTGGCGTGACTGTTTACTGGCCAATCAGGTTGCCCGTAGAAGCCTGTATGCCCCTGATTGGTCGGCCGTCCAGTGGCTGTCCAATCTAATTACAGTTCCCACACCTAACCATCTTTTCATGGTTCTGCCACTTCGGCAAAGTCCCTGGCCACTCAGGCGCCTGTCCGGCGGTGAGTGAGCAACAGACAGTCCCTGTCGGTGTCTGCAAAACACCAACTGAGCCCTCTGGAGGCTCCGGCATGCCTTTTGTGTGCGAGGCAGGAGGAGCCGGGTCTCCACCAGTGCTCCGCCCCCCCTCCGCTCCGCAAAACACCCTCCCAACCATCTGGAAGCACCAGCATGCCCTTTGCAGGCAGTGTCGGGAGGAGCTGGGTCCCTGCTGGCATTCCCCCCCCCCCTCCGCCCTGAAAAATGCAAACTGAGCCCTTGGGAGGCTTCAGCAGCACTTTTGTGGGCGGCGGGGGGAAGAGCCAGGTACCCACCAGAACCTCCCTTTCTCAAGAATGCTTGGAAGTTGAGGAAACCGAAGGATTTTTCTCAAATCAGTTTCTTTGAAATGATCAGGCAAGGCATCTGTGTTAGGCTGAATCTTGGAATGAACCTGCGTTTTAGCTACATCCACTGGTCCATGGTTACAGCTGCTTCTGGATGAAAAGTCACTCCTATAAATTGGCTGTATCAATTCTGTGTTGTGCCGCCAATGAGTACAGACCAGTTTCACCTGTGTGGACCAGCTGCAGCGGAGGAGGCCGTATAAATGCGTCTGGAACGTTTATGAGTGATGGAAAGGAAGATAAGCTTTCTCGATTGTGGAACCTCGCCATGGTCCCAAATGACGCCCACTTCACACGTGGAGGTCATAGCTGTGACCTATTCTGGGCCTATTCTGCACACAATCGATAATGCACTTTCAATGCACTTTAGAAGTAGATTTTCCTGTTCTGCACAGGCAAATCCAGCTGCCAAAGCACATTGAAAGTGCATTATCCCATGTGTGCTGATGTCAGTCCAGGGAAGCTCTTTATTTAGAATAATTTTCCTTGCTTATTGTCGTTGTAATTCTGGCAGAAAGATCTGAGCGGAAGGCTACTTTGTAGAAAAGCAGGATGTTTCATGAACCAAGGAAATGAAAACTCTTCCATGAAAACTATGCAATTTTAACTAAGTGCATAGTCCTCATGAATGTCATGTTTGCGTCGTCACACTTTCATTGTTAAAGCATTGCTTAAAAGGTACTGGAGTATACATACATGCACATCTGCTTCAGATAACATCTGTTTAGCTGCCTGCTCGCTTTGTAATTTCCCCCCCCCCCTTCATCATCATCCTGAATTGTTGCACCCATGTGCTTCCTGGTGCCGGTTACCATTTCCCACACATTAGAACAACATCTCTCAAATCTGCACAGCCTTGTTAGGTATATTTTTCTGTGTGGTGGTTTGGTGGCTTTTTGAACTTTTCTGCCTGTCTGCCTTTAACAGCTTGAGGCTTTTGTCATCCGGAAACTCAGCTCTGTTGTGAAAAAGGTATTCCCTCTTCTCCAAAAGCATCTGAGCACTCCAACAAGCAGCCGTCAACTGGAGCATATAATGAATAATGATGCCTCATTTTTCTCTCTTTTACTGTACATGGCCTTGTCCAGTAATCCTATAGCTTGCTCAGGGAAGTCCTCTCATCTTACTGTTCCGGCAGAGGGAGGCTTGTCTAGTTCTTGTCCTCCGCCATCTTCTCAGTATCCTGCTCCAGACAGGTAGAACAGCCACTCTCTTCCCAATTTTTTTAAAAAGTGGAGATTAACCCTTTTAACAGCATGCAAACTTTATGAAACTTACCAGACTAGCACTTAGTACTAACCTGATCACTAAACAGGAAACTGTGGGATATCACTTAGGTTGGGGGGGGGGGGTTAAGGGGATAGGCGGTAGCAATTTAAATTTTATCGAAACTGTTCACATAGGAAATGGTTTGGCTGCCTGATTTTGGTTACTGTGTGCAATTTGGGCCTTTTTAGCAATATGTGGCCACGGATGTCTTTAATGTCTTGCTACCTTGTCTTCCTCTCCCCCTCCCCTCCTTCTGATGCTTTGCTGAGAGATTTCCATTTCCACACCTTTCCCATCTCCCACTTGAGTATCAACTCCCCCCCTCCTTACATACAATCTGCTGACTTGTTACATTCCATCTTCTCCAGGATTAGGTCTCCATCTACCAGATCATGACAACAGAGTAGCTCAGCCAATAGCAGGAAAATATGTTAGCAAGGATCTTGTACATAGCACTCACTTGGCCTGCGTTGACTAAAATGATGTTCATGTTGAGTTGCCTATACTTTGGGGCTCTGACTCTGTGCAGGCACCAGAATCCTAGCTAGGATTTTAAGACTCCTATAACATCATTATGCTCAATATTTTTTAATAGTCTAGGGATATGGTTCCAGGCTCATTTTCAAAAAAGATAGCGTGCAGAAATATATTTCTTTCCACAAACTTTGAGGGAAATCCTTTGAGTCTAAATGCATCTGTTATGACGCACAAATCACTTAACCGGGCTTTTCGGGGAAAGTTGGTTTAGCAATAGTTCATGGCTGAAGTCAGTTGCACAGGAGGTGGGAGGAAGGCAAAGTCCCCAAAGCTTCTCTGCAGTACACAATGTAGCCACAACTTTTTCACATACACAGAGAGAGAGAGAGAGAGAGAGAGAGATCTTGATGGAACTCCCATTGTTGCCTGGCTGTTGGAGGAAGCTATGTCATTTATCCTGCTTCATAATACAAATGAAAAATCTCCTTTGGCACTTTCTAGATGAGCCAGAAGTATGTCCCAGCCAGGTTGGTGGTGGGGAGGAGATACCACTTATGCTAGTTAGCTCCGCTTGAAAGCTTCAGGCCAAATCCATTTCCCCTGAATATCCATCACCAGCTTTGCAGTCATTTTTCAGCTCAGCTCAAGTAGGTGCTTGCTATAGCAACAGGCAGTCCGTTTAAGGCCGATTGCTCCTCAGATAGGAAGTGCCCCACTGTATCAGATTTCTGGTCCATCTAGTCCGGAGTCATTTTTCCTGTTGTGGCCAACCAGATGCCACTGGAAGAGTCACCAAAGAGACGGCTTCTGTGTGGTGGCAGTTCTATAAAACGAATTCCTAATGCACTTTTGTAATGAGGGAAATCTCTTTGAGATTTCTCTTTGAGATCATGTATAAGGGAGTTCAATTTGGGGCCTTTCCTTTCTGCTAGAGCCCTGTCGCAAGAGCCTTGTATGGGGAATGGCTGACAGGAGGCAAAGACAAGGGCTCCTTCCATACACGGTGGATAATGCACTTTCTGTGTGCTTTTGCAGCTGGATTTTTCCTATGTTGAACAGAATAATGTACTTCTAAAGTGCATTGAAAGTGCATTATCCAACATATGCATAACGGGCTAAGGCAGTGGTTCCCAACCTTGCTAATGCTGTAACCCTTTAATACAGTTCCTCATGTTGTGGTGACCCCCCATCCATAAAATTATGCAAGTGTTCTTTCACAGAAATTAAACCGAAACTGACCAAAGGCATGAAGATCATTGTTCATGATTGTATATAAATTGTATATAAATGGGCGGACGCCTTCAGGCAGAGCGGCAACAGTGGCAGTGCCCCCCCCCCAAGCTGCTTGCCCTGCCGCGACCCCTGTGAAAGGGTCGTTTGACCTCAGCCCCGAGGTTGAGAACCACTGGCTAAGTGGAAAGGTAGCTGCTGTATGGTTCTAGTAGCCAAGCAGGTGATAAGGGAGACCCCAAGGGGAAGGAAGGGAGGATAGTGGAAAGGGTAAAATGATAATTATCCAGTTCAGGTTCCCCAGGTCAGGTTAGTAGATATTTTCTGGGAATCTGTTCCTCTCAGCATACATTATCTACCATTACTTAGAGCTGGAGCAGGAGAAAAATAAAATAAAAAAATGACTGTCAGCCAATGACACCACTTCCAGGAATTAATTGCAAGTGACATAACACTTCTCTAGGAATTGACTGAAACTCTGTAGGAAAACCTGAAGATATTGGGGAAAACTGGAATGTAAGTCCTCTCCAGGAAAGCTCATTGGTGATTTTGGGATATTAATTCAGCTGGGTTTTTTTTCTTTTTCTTTTTTTGCAACGTTTTTCGCTATCCAACACAGCCAAGCCTGAAAAATCTGAAAAATATTTGGGGGTTTTTGAGAGCACCAGAGAGCCACAGCTGAAGTGCATCCCTTTAAAAAGCCTTCAGAGTGAACTCTCAGCTTGGAGAAGGTATTTAAAGGGACTGCAAGCCCTTTAAATACCTTCAGAGTTCACCGTGCCATTGTGGCTCGCCAAAAGTATTTAAATTGTAAAGAGACCACATTCTCTTTAAATTCTTTTTTTCCCCTTGATTGAAAACAATAAGAGGATGGGTGGACTTTCTTTGGGGGCCCATAGAACTGGACCCCAGTTCCAATCTTTTTCAAACTTGGTGGGTTTTTGTTTTGTTTTGGGAGAAGGACAGACACTAGCAGCTATGCAGCAAATTGGTGCCTCTTACTTAAAAACCAGCACCCCCCCCCATACCTCCAGATACCATTGATTGGTTCTCTATTGTAACCTATGGAAACCTTGTGTATGGAGAAAGAGAAATTGTTTAGGTTCTTGGGAACAGATGTGGGTACTTCATGTTCTCTTATGCTGAGTGCATTAGAATGAACTCATTTAGTTTATTCAGTATTATTTGGATTGTGCAGATTCCTAGACAACAGTGAGGCACTTTCAAAAACTGGGGTAAACAGCACCTGAGACTTTTTCTCCAACCCTGGTGATAATTTTTAAATGCTTTGTTGGACAGCTGTTGCTTTGTTTTCTTTAGTAGTTGCAGTGTTCTTTTTATTGCCTTAAGTAATTTGAGAGAGGATGACCATGAATTCATCTCAAAATATTTAACTCAACACGAGAATTAACAATCCATCTGTAGAAAAATGATCACAGCTTGCTTTTCTGTATCTGGATCTATTTATGTCGGGACTGGAGGTGGGATGTGTAGAGTTCCCTGTGTGGTGACCTGCAGTGCATTTGTACACAGCCAAACAATTAATGATGTTGTTGGATGTGTCAGTGCTGGTGCCTCTTTTTTGTGTTCATGAAGGAATAGAGCCCAGGTGCCTCACCTGCTTCCACCCAGCGCCTGATCAATATTGTTATTTAATGCTTAGTTGCTTAAAGTGAATTATTTATCTCATTCTTTTTTAAAGACAATCTACTTTGTCCATAATGCTGATTATATTAGTGATTTACGCATCCTTTTTGCTTAGGGGTCATCCCGGCACTGCGTTTTTTTCAGTCATTCCTGTTTTCTGCATGAAAGGGGGGACAGTAGACACAGAACTGCTCAGATCTTTTGATGAGGCAGATTCGCATTGTATGAATTCAACTACATGGGTCTGAGCAGTTTTGTGTCCATCTTCATGGTCATAGTTTCCCTTCTAAAGATCAGAAGTTTGCATATCTGTTCATTCATGCACCAGGTGTTACTAGTTCACACAGGTGTCTTCAAAAAGATAACGCCAACATGCCCTTGTTGACTTGACTTAGCTAAAAAGGTTAGGAGTGGCGGCATGTTCTGATGTTTGTACAAACATGTACATTATATTTTGACTAGAGTGCCAAGCCTGTTGCATTCAGGAATACAAGGGGCGCTAGATTAGGGGGGTGGACTGGAAGAATTCTGTGGTTGTCCTCCCACTCCCCCCAGGACCTGGAAAGGCTGCAGGCAGCTGTTACAGAACTCACCGCAGGGACAGCTCTCATGCAACAGGGAAATGCAGCCTCCAAGCCTCAGAGGGAAGTGGAAGGAGGAGGGGGTGGAGGATGGAAGGTGATTGGCTGGCCACTAACAGACAGGCAAGCTGGTTGGAGGAGGAGGCACTCAGGGCAGAACAGCTGCCCTGAGTGGGTGTTAAGCGCTGAGTGGCACTTAAGATACGAGATACGCTCCTCCTCCAAGCCCTTACCAGAAATATATTATGTGGAACAGATAATTTGCTGATGTATACTGTCCCATGTTTTTCTAGCTTATTTTGCTCCTCTTGTTTCTAATGAAAATCCAGCATGCATATCTATGAGTATAATGTGGACCTTACACAAGAAAGGATATTAAGAAAAAATACACAAATTTGGGAGTTGCGTATGTATGAGTGGGATTATCAGGATGTGGGCAGTGGAGACCCATGTTACTTGACATCTGCTGAAGCATTTGAGTTCCTGAAGACAGGCTGGACTATAAATACCATAATAAGATAAACTCCAGAGTTGCAAAGGGTACTTGGTCCATTCAGTGCACATTATTTTGAATGATACACTTGACAGATAATAAATCAGAATGAAATTATACGTTATTTCTATTTAAATATATGCTTTTTTCACTCTCTCTCCTGTATTCCTTCTGCTTTTTCAGCCGGCAAGGTTCACGGCCTCCTACTCCTAAAAGCGATTCTGAATTAGTCAGTAAACCGTTGGAAAGAGGTATTCAGAAGAATAACCCTCAGATGCACTGGGACTGGGGAGAACTACCTCAAGCCACAAAGGTAGAGGAAAAGAAGATGTCCCACTGTCTCCAACTGATTAAGACAGGCTTTCTCAACCAGGGTTTTGTGAAACCATGTAATTTCTTGACACTCCTGGAAGGGTTTCCCAAATGGGTGGGAGTCAGTTAATTTTTAAAATATTTTTAA
Organism: Paroedura picta; assembly: GCF_049243985.1. NCBI lineage: Eukaryota > Metazoa > Chordata > Lepidosauria > Squamata > Gekkonidae > Paroedura > Paroedura picta. The sequence continues at coordinate 163,628,129 of NC_135369.1, forward strand.
AATTAGTTAAACATTTACCAGGTGATATGAGCTTCTTGTGGTGCAGAGTGGTAAGGCAGCAGACATGCAGTCTGAAAGCTCTGCCCGTGAGGCTGGGAGTTCAATCCCAGCAGCCGGCTCAAGGTTGTGACTCAGCCTTCCATCCTTCCAAGGTCAGTAAAATGAGTACCTAGCTTGCTGGGGGGTAAAACGGTAATGACTGGGGAAGGGAAGGGAATGGCAAACCACCCCGTATTGAGTCTGCCAAGAAAACGCTGGAGGGCGTCACCCCAAGGGTCAGACATGACTCGGTGCTTGCACAGGGATACCTTTTTCCTTTACCTTTTTATGATCATATATAGTCATGTTGACCCACCCCTCCTCAAATGGCCAATGATGGGAAGGGGAGGGGCCCCCAGGTGGGCATGGACACAGCTAGACTTCCCAACCATATTCTGCACAATCACACCACTTCTGGGGTTTTTCGAAGCCTGAAGAAGGGGGTTTTCAATGGTAAAAATGTTGCTGGGGGGAGAAAGGCAGGATTAGGATAAAATACGTTTAATTTTTAGACCCAGTTGTAAGGGTGGCTAGGTGACAGAGAGTTGTAGAGTTCCTAGTTCGATCCTTAATGATTTTAAGTCCTGTATATGTCCTCACTGAAGTAAATAAGTCTCCCCAAGAAGTTTCAGATCAGGTCAGTAGTATGGGAGAAGGCCTAACACTTTGCACATTCGCAGTTCAAAATGGAGCCTGCTGTACTGAGGCAAAAATAACTATTCCAAGTGGTCTGGCCATGGAGCTTGGCAGGGTCTCAGTGGGATAGTCCTAATGGACTTGAGTAGCATATCATGAAGACAGTGCAGTGCAGTGTGGAGACAGCAAAAACGCTTCTCGCGATTCATTGTTTCTTTTTTCTTTTCCTTCAGGGAATCTTTTTTTTTAAAACTGGCATCTTTTCTTTTTTCTTCTGTAGTCTACTGTTCTGCTCAGACCAAAAGAACCCTGCCCCATGAATATGAATCTTTCTGAAAGCACTCACTTTCGAGTGATTCAGAGCAACATTTCGGAGGACTTTAGTAGCTTGCCTCCCTTGCCGGTCCTTGGGGAGCCCTCTGCTGTGGCTCTGGAAGAGACGGAGTTGCGGAGGACAGTAGCTGAGATAAATGAGCCAGATATAGATGCTTTAGGGGCAGCTGCACCTCCACTCCCTGTCAATGAGGAAACAAAGCAGGCTGCAACTTGCTCCTCCCAGCCATTGAGCAAAACGGATTCTCCCTCCAGGAAAAAAGGTACAGAGGTTGTTTTGTTTGTTCTCTGCAGCTCTTGCAAGTTGGCTTTTTGTCTTTTGGCACCCTGGCACTATGAAGCTTGATGTAACGAAGATTAACTAATTGGAGCGTGTCCAGAGATCCTGATGAAATCAGTTTTTTCTCCTGTGTAAACAATTGTGGGCCTGGGGTCTTGTTTTTGAGAGGCTTTTCCTTGAGGCCCAATCCAAGATTGCAGAATTAAGGGAGGCAATCTAAGTGAAAGCAGTTGCTAGGGGTAAACTGCACAGCCTGATCTTTGGCCAATGTTACCAAAGTGGCAAACTAGATAGTTGTGACTAAGGGAAATACGGGACGACCTCAGAAATTTCAAAAGCAAAATATTTGTAGTTCCCCTTGACATTTTTCTGAATGTTTTGTCCATGAGGACTCGCCACAGTGTCCTCAGACTGTGTGCCAGATGATCTTTGATGGCCTTCAAAATAGGCAACACACATTTCCCTGTGAGAAATTTCTCTTATCAAAAACTCTTCACTACCTTCAAAACCCTTTAGTTGTTGTGTCTCAATTGGCTTCTAATTTATTGTGAGGTAAAATTAATCAGGAATACAGAAATTACCCTGTGATAGAATCGTATGACCCAGCAGCTTAAGTTGAAAGTTATGCTAATAGATTTGTGTACTGTGCACACAATCACACACACATACACTGCCCCTCCCAGTAGCTGTGGGAAAGTTCTGAAGTAAAAAGGCCATTTGAATCTCAAAAGGGAAGTGAAGATACTTCACAGAATCATGTCTGCAGACCCATTCCAGGAACTTGCCGATTTTCACATCATGGGAACCAGTCCTTTTGCTTTGGTTTATGTGGTCATATGATGCCACCATTTATAGAATAACTAATGTTGAAAAATGAAAGTTCACACACTTCAAAGACAGATCTTTATTACAGTCATAGACCAGCAACGTCAGAATTAGCAATCATTCAGTCAGTTACAAAACATAATACAGTTAAAAACATAAACATTTGCTCATAATATAAAATTATATGGAACAGCTTAGACCATAAAACTTCTAAAATGTGAATATAACAGTTTTCTCTTTTATATTCTTCTCTGCTGTATGCAAAATGGGTGAAAAAATTGTAACTCTTGTGAAATTGATGGGAGTTTATTAGTTTTTAGTTCCTTTTTCCCCCAAACAGAAACATTATGATGATTATGTGGCCCTCTGATACAGAAGGCAACACACCTTTAGCGATGTCTCTAATGAATAAAAAACTAATCAGCATGTTTTAAGCAAAAAGGCTCTTCAGTAGGGGACAAATGGGTGGGACCCAATTGAGCCACACACACAATCTCCGGCTCCGCAGGTGGGCTGTTGGCATGAAGTTCACACGTTACTCTTTTGGATTTCCTTTTAGGGGCATATTTCACACTTTTAAGTGAAGCATGTGTCACTGGATAAGAAAAAATTCTACTGACAATCTTACTCTCAGAGGGTATGTGGAATACATACCTGCTCTGGGGCTACTTGGTCAGGGCCCTCTCTCTCCCTTACAAACACACATGCGCAGAGAAAGAGAGAGACTCCCTTCCCCCCTCCCCCCTTACCTGATGGTTTCCCAACATCCTCCTTGGTTCCTCACTCACTCACTCACTCACTCCCTTCCCCCCTGTTTCTCCCCTTACCAGTTGGTTTCCCAACCTTCTCCTTGGTTCCTACCCCCTCCCTCACTCCCAAAGACACACAGGGACTCCCTTCCCTTCCTCCCCTCCTGTTTCGGCCCTTACCTGTTGGTTTCCCAACCTCCCTCCCAAGCAAACACACACATACACTCCCTTCCCCTCTTCTCCTTTACTCTTCCTGCTGACCTTCTCCTTGGGTCTCCGCTGCTGCCTCGGATCCTGCTGGTCACATAGGGGCTGGCTAGGCCCCCGGGGTTGGTGCGACCGCTGCCAAGGCCTTGGGGGCTGGGCAGCTTTTGCCAAGGCCTCTGCTGTTGTTGCGGCCTCTGCTGTTGTTGGGCTCCTGGCATTGGTGGCGTGGCGCTACCTTGGCCTTCTTAGCTACTGTGGCCTCTACATCTTCTGGCGCGCTCTGTGGGCGGCACTACAGACGTCACATCCGTATTCATATCCGTTTGAGGAGGTGTGCTAGAAGATGTGTTCCATATCAACAAGAACTCGCCTAGATCAGCCTTCTGTTTTTAAAGGCCAAAGGCTTAGTTCCTTAGAAAAGCTTACAAGCCAAGCCTAGGGATGCCCCTGGAATTACAGCTCATTTCCACACAACAGAGATCAGTTCCTCTGGAGAAAACAGCTGCTTAGAAAGTGAATCCATAAGGTATTGTACCTGATTGAAGTCCCTCCCCTCCCCAAATCCCACCCACTGTAGGCTCCACCCTCAGTCTCCACATTTTTTTCCTGAGCTGCCTGATACAGGCTAGGCTGCCTGATACAGAATTATAATATCAAAGTCAGTATTATCTCTCCAGAGTACAAGTCTTTCACAGCTTCCTACTCCCTGTTTTATTTTTTTTTACCTGGAGATGCTCAGGAACCTCCTACTGGGCATTGGCCCTAGACCTCAGTGTTGAGAACCATTCCCTGTAAGACCCCAGCCTCAAGAAATATAACGGTACGATTCATAGCCAGATCTCCTCAGATCTTGGAGTTAAGCAGGGATGGCCCTGTTTAGTATTTGGATGAGAGACTTTCAAGGAATACCAGGCAATGGCCAGCTGCCTCTGAATGTCCCTTGCCTTGGAAGGGTGAGCTGTGACTTGTTGGCCCTTTTAAACACCACTACTAACCCCCCACCACCACCATTCATAGTTGCTGAGGAGGAGGAGGAGCTGTTTTTTATACCCCATTTTTCACTGCTTGAAGGAGTCTCAAAGCGGTTTCCAATCGCCTTCCTTTTCCTCTCCGCACAACAGACACCCTGTGAGGTGGGTGAGGCTGAGAGAACCCTGATATTACTGCTCGGTCAGAACAGCCCTATCAGGGCTATGGTGAGCCCAAGGTCACCAAGCTGGCTGCATGTGGGAGAGCAGGGAATCAAACCCGGCTCACCAGATTAGAAGCTGCCGCTCTTAACCATTATACCATGGGTTCACTTCTATTTCCTTACATTTTTAAAAAAACCAAACGATTTATGCTTTCCTGGCCTAGCTTCCCTTCCAGTGTTGCCCTCGTGCTTTAGCATGTTGTGGCATGCTGTAGCCACCACATTACTCCAGCGTGCTGATCCTTGCTGGAGGTCTGGGTTGGTGGGTGATACTGAGAAGGAGGCCCTTGCTACCGGCCTGACTGTGTGCTCTTCAGCAAAACTAGAGGCAAGCAAGCAGGGAAGTACTGGCTTCCTGTGAAAGGAATGACTGTGTGTGGATAAGGCATTTTCTATTAATACTCGTTCTGTGTTTCACAGATAAGCGGAGTCGACATCTCGGGGCGGACGGAGTATATTTAGATGACCTCACAGGCATGGATCCAGAGGTTGCTGCACTGTATTTTCCTAAAAAGTACGCATCGTATAAATTAGCTGTTATAATTTGTGTTCTTGGTCCTACAGACGTCAATAAACATGTATGTCAGATGGCAGCTTCCTAAAGGTGAACCATTTTATTTTGAAGGTTGTTTTTTATTATGCTGTTTCCCCTTGAAAACAGGGGACCTGCCAGCACTGAATGCTTTTGGTTTTTTGGGTGGGATGGAGTGGAAGGTTGTGGATGTGACTCCACCCGGTTTAACAGAGTTGCTCCTTTACTCCCCTAGAGTAAAATGGGAAGGTGCAAAGGCTATGATAGTAGCTCTGTGGAGTTGCAGGCAGTGCTACCCTTGTTTGCCCCCTGGGTTGGCACTTGCTGGATCACTAATAGTAATGACCCATTCAATGATTGTTTGCAGAAGAGGTCACAGGTTGCAGTAAACCATAGGGTTGCAACCAAAGATATCCATTCCTTTATGGAAATATCTCTTTCGTGAGTAGAAGTGCACCTTTAGAAGTAGACCTGTAGAAGTACACCTTACGAATGCATGATGCTGCCTTCTTCTGAGTCAGACCATTTGTCTGTCATTATCAGTTTTGTCTACTCTGATTGGTTAGCTGCTCTCCAGAGCTTCATTTCATCTACTTAATGGTGGAAACCACGGTTTGAATCTGGGCCCTTCTGTTTACAAAGCAGATGTTCTCCTATAGAGCTGCAGACCCTTTGAGACAGGTTGGCATAGCAATTAGGAGTGTGGACTTCTAATCTGGCAAGCCGGGTTCGATTCCGCGCTCCCCCACATGCAGCCAACTGGGTGACCTTGGGCTCCCCACAGCACTGATAAAGCTGTTCCGACCGAGCAGTGATATCAGGGCTCTCTCAGCCTCACCCACCTCACAGGGTGTCTGTTGTGGGAAGGCGAAAGTAAGCTACTTTGAGACATCTGGCAGAGAAAAGCGGCATGTAAGAACCAACTCATCTTCTTCTTTCATATGTGGCTACTTAATTATCTGTTAACCCAGCATCCTATTCTTCCTTTGTTTCTACTGTGCAAATTTAAAGAAGATTATGTCTCCTGGGAGAAATGTTAAAATGTAGCCTTGTTAAAGGGTGTTTTAAACACTCTAAAACAGGGGTAGTCAAACTGCGGCCCTCCAGATGTCCATGGGCTACAATTCCCTGGCAAACGCTGGCAGGGGCTCATGGGAATTGTAGTCCATGGACATCTGGAGGGCCACAGTTTGACTACCCCTGCTCTAAACGGTACTTTCTGTTGCATTTAATACCTATAATTGTTCTGAGCTTAGCATGTAAGGAATCCTCCTTACACAGGATCTGATTCGTGATTTTCTAGTCTCATTGAGTAGCAGCGAAGCTCAAGCTCAGCTTTCCAGACAGTAGCTTTTCCCAACCATAATGTAGAATAGGATGCCAAGGTACCTCTTCAAAGTAGATGGTCCCCATTCCTGCCATGTACAGCCACCCCATGGCGACCTGGAGGGTCCTCTGACTTCCTGGAGCTGAGCTTGGCATGCTCAATCAAGAGCAAAGGCAGGAAACAGTGTTGCTTGGTTGGCCCTCCTCACCTTTGCCCCCTCCTTGTGCTGCATGGCATTTGTTCATAAGGATCCCCCCTCCCAACCCTTAGAAGAGGCAGAGTCACCCATGCAAACTACTTTCACTTGTATACCCATTGAATCCAACCCGGGATTCTTGGAGGGAAATCCTAAGCAGAGTTACCCTGTTCTGAAATCAGTTCAGTTGAAGTCATTTGGCTTAGAAGGGTGTTAAGTCTGCATAGGATGTCCCTATTAGGATTCTAATCAGACTTGATGAGCCAGAAAGACCAACCACAAAGATAAGTTCAGAGGCTCTTTGTGGCCAAGTTCTCATAAAAGGGAATGCTGAAGACCTCAAGGTGAATCTAGAAATTTAATCTAACTTGTATGCAATCAGAGAATTGATCACTGTGGGTAGATCACAGTTTTGAGGAACGGCCACAGTGGGCAGATCAGCTGGCGCTGATAAAAGGTATGCCACGCCATATGTCACTCTATGAACTTCCTCCTTCAAGGGGAGTATAGCGCCCTCCAAGACAGGCTGACTCTGATTCACCAAAGGGCTCTTCCGCTGACTAAGAACACCCCAGACTTGTTTGGAGTGACTTCCAGTTTACTGGCCCTCATCCATCCCATTCCTTTCTCCAGGTGTGTATTCAGGACTTCCACAGACCCAATTGGCTTAGCTGTTATGGAACTGGGCATCATCTTCATCTTGGTGGCACCTCATTCCCAATCCTCAACTGACCTCATCCAGTGGTTTCAAATAGATGTTAAATGAACACAGGGGAGGGAAATATGGATCGCTATAAATGCCATGGGACTGAGCAACATTCACCAGCATCGTTTTCTGGAATTGTTTCGTGGAAGAGCAGTGCCCTCCTAGTTAGATCAGGGCCCTCTGGGACTTTAAACAGTTCCTGAGGGCCTGTAAGACAGATGGTTGAGGCCTGGAGAAAACATGAAGATGCTGCCCTCACTTCTTGAGAACCCATCTAACCTCCACCAATTAAAACTCAACTAACCCTCAGTTGTCTAAAACTACAAGGTGGACAGTTTTAACAATGATTTAAAACATTCATTTAATTTTAAGTTATATAAATATAGTACCATATTGTTATTTTATCTAATGTTACCTGCCTGGAGTCTGATGAGAAGAGTGGGTTATAAGAATGAGCTTATTGCTATTATGACTCCTGCGGCATCGAAAGCTGCTGTGAGGTCTAGGACAGGGGTAGTCAAACTGCGGCCCTCCAGATGTCCATGGACTACAATTCCCAGGAGCCCCCTGCCAGCATTCGCTGGCAGGGGGCTCCTGGTAATTGTAGTCCATGGACATCTGGAGGGCCGCAGTTTGACTACCCCTGGTCTAGGAGAATTAGCAGGGATCAGCTTGTTAATTGCAAGGGACAGGGAGTGCCCTGGTAATTGAAGTTTGTAAACTGACGAAAGCTGTGAGTGGTGTGAATCAGGGGAAGTAGTGGAAGCATCTCAGAATTGTCTTCTCCTCAGCGGGGATAACATCGCCCACTCCAAGAACACGAGTGAAATTGGACCTCGCTCGGCAAGCCAGTCCCCTCAATCCGTCGGAAGCTCAGGGGTGGATAGCGGAGTGGAGAGCACCTCCGACGGGATCAGAGACTTGCCGTCCATCGCCATCTCTCTCTGCGGGGGTCTTAGCGACAACAAAGAAATTTCGAAAGGTAGGCCGGTGACGTTGGCTAGCGTCCTCGTGGAGAAGACTTCATACTGACCTCTTGTGGTTGTTTTGGGGTAAGGCGTGAAAGGAAGCTTCTTGCAATGTGTCTTCACCAATTAAGGTTCCGTCCGGAGTCAGCAACTTTTTGATAATTTAAAAGCTTAATGGCATTGTATTTCAGAAATAAACAAGGAGCCGGTCCAAGAAAGCTCATCTGTAAAACTGATAATAGATACCTGAACGTTATTGATGAGTGACCAGTTCGTTGCGAGGCCTTTATCAGGGAGCAGCACAGTTGCCAGCCGGACAGGAAGTAATAAATATACGCAGGAGGACCTGGCACAGTCCTTTGAGTGCATTGGCAAAACTCTGGGCATGTTTTGCAATGGCATTACTAGCAGCTGTTCATCTCTTTTATCTCCCTTTCTGTAACAAATCTCTAAAAAGCCCTTTAATCCCATAAAAATCTTTTCCTGCCATTCTAACATTCTATCTGTCTGTGCGTAAAGAGCCTTCAGGCTGCAGCCAGTTTATGGTGACCCCAGCAAGGGGCGTTCACAATCTAGCAAGATTGGGTTATACAGTGCCACCTTCACCTCCCAGCATTCTGTCTGCTCCTCTGATCTATCTTACTTTCTCAATGTCAATTCCTAGATTTAAAAGAACCATCTTTGGCTCTGTAGCCATAGGTTGTCCACCCTTGGAGTAAACGATGAATTTAAAACTCTGTATCAGAATCGGAAGATTTGTATGTTGCTTCCATTTAAAATTTGTACTGCCCTTAAGAATAACTTTTTGCTTTTTAGACAAGAGGCAGTCGGTAGATTGCTTCATAAAGTGCATGTTTTCTGTGCCTGCAGAAAGCAAGTAGAGGAGGCATGCCTTTAGAAAGAATCACCAAATTGCAAAATTAGTGGCTGGGTTGCAGTCAGTGGGTTTGTGATGTTACGAGCAACCACCAGTCAGTGCTATGCGCATCTGACTTTCGTGCAAAACACACGTAACTAGTTTCCTCTGAACCCAGTCCGGGACAGGAAGTTGCACCTTTGTATTCTATGGAGTAAACATGGTTCCCCATATTTTAAACTAACACCATGTTCATTTCTTTCTGAGAGTATTCAATTTTGAGCAACTCCTGCTAGACTGTGTTTTGTTGAAATACATGATTGTGGAAATCTCTGTGTTCAGTCTGTCCGCACTTACTCAGTTAACTGAGGGAGGGAGGGCTGCCAGTCCCCAGGTGGGATTACAGCTGATTTCTATGGTATCATATCTTGTTAAGGTCCCTTCCCAAACCATGCCCTCCACAGACTGACCCCCAAATCTCCAGGAATTTTCCAAATTTACGTTAGCAACACTAGAGGGAATTAGAAGCTACAAGGTCTCCTGATGTCTTAATGCAAGGGTAGTCAAACGGCGGCCTTCCAGATGTCTGTGGACTACAATTCCCATGAGCCCCTGCCAGCAAATGCTGGCAGGGGCTCATGGGAATTGTAGTCCACGGACATCTGGAGGGCCACAGTTTGACTACCCCTGTCTTAATGCAATAATCATCTCCACCTTGAGAAAATAAGAATGTTCTCCAATTGCCCGAAATTTGAAACTGGTGATTAGGCTCACCTAAGTGGTGAAACTCCAGAATTAAAGGCTTGAGCTAAAGAATCAGTTTCTAGAGATAGTATGTCGGAAATTTCCATATCCTCTCTGGACAGAATCCTCAAGGCAAACGGTTACAACTTGGTGGTCCCTGCTCCCAAATGCATATAGCTTCCCTGCGATAGCTCTCTGCGGGCGCCCTCAGCCCCTCATTTTTGCTGTCTGGAACTTTCCAAACAAGGCAGGCAGAAAACTAAAGAGCTGCAGAGCTTGTCTTCATAGAGTCATTTTGCTTGAATAGGAGTGTGATGGGATATGATGGTTCCTATGAGCTATGTTAGCCTGCCATAAAGTATGCATGACTTTTGCATGGGTTCTAGTTCTCCATCACATGCTGTTCCTGAAGTGAAGGAAGGGTTGTGTCTCTGCCATCTGCCTCAGCGTTCCCTTGGCCACTCAGTAAGTTCACAGTTGTCTTCATTTTGTGTGTCCTCCAAACAGAAATGTTTTTAGCCCAGGAAGTGTCCTATCAGCAGTTTGTGGACAATCCAGCTATCATTGATGACCCCAACCTTGTGGTGAAGATCGGAACCAAGTAAGTGCTTCTCCATAGAAAAACATGTAGGTTGTTATCTGAAAACGGCCACTGGGTGGCCTCAGGGATGCTGTCTCAGGGATTATTGCAGCTGTAGCTACTAGGGCCCTCCCTGTCCTCGGAACACCTGGCTACTGTGATCCATGCAACGGTCATTTCCAGGTTAGACTTCTGCAACTCGCTCTACATGGGCCTACCTTTGTTTTTGACCTGGAACATCCAACTGGTACAGAATGCAGCTGCACGAGTCCTCACTAAGTCACCTTGGAGGGCTCATGTCCAGCCTGTTCTGAGGTAGCTGCATTAGTTGCCAGTTTGCTTTCGGATCAAGTTCAAGATATTGTTTTTGACTGTTTTTGTTTTGTTTGTTTTTGTTTGTTTTGTTGTTTTGTTTGTTTTTTACTTTTAAAGCTATACGTGGCTTGGGCCCTTTGAGGGTATGACTCTACTGATGGTCCCGGTGCCCCAGGAGGCACGCCTGGCCTCGACCAGGGCCAGGGCTTTTTCATTCCTGGCCCCTACCTGGTGTAATGAGCTCTCTGAAGAGTTTTCAGGGTTCCACAGGGCCTGCAAAATGGAGCTCTTTCACCAGGCATTTGGTTGAGGCCAGGCTGAAGCCCCAAGATATTAGATCAGGTCCCCCCTACCCCTGGTTTCTGGGCCTGGTATTAGACTGGGCCCGTAGGATGGCAATCTATCCCTGGTTTTCTGTCAAGAGCATTATGTTTGCAACCATGCTGGACACCATGGCTATGGGTCATTGGGGGAAGAATTTTATATTGTATTATCACTATCTTAATTGTATATTTTAGAGTATTAATTGTATTGGGATGTTTTTAAATTGATGCTTTATATGATGCTTTATATTTTGAACCGCCACAAGCCAGCTTGCTGAGAGCAGCGGTATATACATCTAAATAAACAATAAATCCCCCGTCTGCCTGGCTTGATCTTGGCATTCCCGCTAAGACCCAGCCTTCAGTTTTGACCAAACGCCATTGCTTTTAGCCACCTGGCCGGACTAAATGCCTTTGAACGAAACCTGGTGGTGGTTAGATTGACATCTAAAGCTATGTCATCAGACATGAGGTGGGTTTTGTGGATTTTAATAATGGCTCGTGCTCTATTCTGACATCCTAGATATTACAACTGGACGACGGCGGCTCCCCTACTGTTGGCACTGCAGGCGTTCCAGAAGCCTTTGCCGAAGGTGAGATTGACCACGGAAGCCCTTTTAGAACCTTGTCTTTTAAAAAAAAATCTTGTCAAAGGAAGCTGCTGCGTGCATGATAAGTTGTGGTATATTGTGAGTGGGTTTCCCCCATCAGCCTGGACTCATAATACTTTGGTTTATTTCCTGATTTCCACACGTTTTTGGGCCTTTATTTTTTACATCTTTTGTTGTTGTTCTTGTTTCTCCCTGGTTCTTGATTGGTTTGTTTGAGAGCATCTTTTACCCTGATCTTTTCCGGGAAGTGAACTTTGAATCAGCTTTTTCCTCACGTAATGTTTCCGTGGCCCAATCACTTGAAAATGACTATTAGGTTTGGGGGATCCACTGAGCACACGGGAGGAGGCCAAATCTAGCTGGTATATTGATGCAGGAGCTTGTATATTCTGTCCCAAGCTGTGTCCCATTAAAAAATACAAGGCTGCTCTTTGTCAGGTGGCCTTGATGGTTATCCACCAGGCGGCTGGTATACCTCAGCCATGTCTTCTCCATGCACACATCCCACCCAGCTTGATAGTGGATAGATTTTAATGGGGATAGATTTTGAATTGTTTTATGACTTAAACATTATTGATTGAATCTGTATTGTTTTTTATTGCGTGTATTTTATATGCCGTCAGCTACTCCGATTCCCATTCAGGGGAGATGGAGTGGGATGCAAATCTGATAAATCAATAAATCACCTAGATGGCCAGCAGCCCTGATGAATGTGTATCCAGGGTGTTCATTACCGCTATGAACTGTGTGTGTTTGGATTGGGTCATCTATGCTTAGGCGTATTCACTGTCAGATTTGTTGTAGGAATACATCCACTCCGTACTCAAGAATGTTTGATGAGCATTTGGCTGTCCTACTAGCTTTTGGTTCAACCTCCTTCCTTGGCTGAGTGGCCCAAGACAGACCTGCGGTCCGCGGCCCGGTGCTGGGCCACGAAGGCCAGGATGCCGGGCCGCAGTTCCCTCTCCCTGCCCCCCAGCAGTAAAAAACTTCCCCGGGACGCAAGCTTGCGGCCCGGGAAGCTTCTTACTGCGGGAGGGGGGGGGGAGAGGGAATCAGGGCCGCACATGCGCGATGCGCGGCCGAAATAGCACATGAGTGGCACTTCCGCGCATGCGCATGTGCGCTGCGCGGGCGGGGCAGTTACCCCGCCGGTCCCCAGCCGGAAAAAGGTTGGGGACCACTGGCCCAAGAGACACTAAACCATCCTGGAAAAAAATGTCATTGTTACTTAGCAAGGAGAGCCTGCCGCCACGCCCACTGTCAGACCCTACTGACAAACCACTTATGATTTTTTACTAAGTAGCTGTGGAGTAGCAACTTGCCTCCCCATCTTTCCTAAACATTATACTAACGCCTTGTTATGCTTTCTTCCCTCCCCTTTTTTTCCCTTTTGGTTTGTTCCCATTTTTTCTTTTCTTTTTCTTTTCCTATCCTCTAAGTATTCTTGCTTGAGTTTCTTCAGTGCAGTTCTGGATACCATTAGGTTTTGCTTTGATAAGATATGCGGTCAGCAGACAGTACGTTTCCTTTGACTCTCTTTGCCGGCCTTTCAATTGTTTCTGTGTGTTTTTCTCCTCCCCTTTTGTTTTGCTCCATTTGCACGTGTGGGAGTGCTTTTTGGTTCAGTCCCATTATTTATGTTACCATCCATTTATCACAGGCCACTGTGGATTCTATAATGAGGGATAAGATGCCCAAAAAAGGTGGACGCTGGTGGTTTTCATGGAGAGGGAGGAATAGCTCTATCAAAGAGGTAAGTTTGGAAAGCTAGACGCTCTGTGTTTTTCTTCCAAACTCAGCAACCATCCCTAATTTAAAAACAAATTAATCCTTGTCATGAGACAGTCCAGATTAGACGGAAATAAAAGTTGAATTCTGCTGCCTGTATGAATTATGCAGATCTGCCTCTTTTGCATAATTAGCTCACTAATGCACAAATTTGCTGCTTTTGCTCATCCTGGGAGGGTCAAGGAGCGATGCAAGCTTTTATAATCCTGCCCACAAATTCAAGAAACCTTTGTTTTGTTTTGGGCATGTCCTTGGTGGCCAGAAAAATTGTTTTATCGTAAAATGAAAGCTGAGAATGCCCAAATACGGAATTCTGCATCCAATGCCACATTTCTGAATTTACTCTGCAGTCTTGCCAAATTGAGACAGGCACATAGCCCCACCTAGGTTTTGTCCAGATGGTTTGATGGCCAACATCTGAGCACAAGGTCCACCTAGCCTAACATTCTGTGACTTCCAACCGTGGCCATTCTAGCACTCTGGAAAGGTAACAAGTGATGGCTCCTGGATCTGGACATCTCCTTGTTAGGATCCCAAGACATACTGCTGCTGAACTGAATGTAGATTCAAGTGGATAGCCATGTTGGTCTGAAGCAGCACAACAACGTTTGAGTCCAATGGCACCTTTAAGAGCAACAAAGATTTGTTCAAGGCATGAGCTTTCATGTGCAGGCACACTTATTCATACAGTGGAACAGGGAGCATGGGAGTCCAGAAATAAAGAGAAAGTAAAATAGTTGGTGCTCTTAAAGGTGCCATTGGACTCAAATTTTGTGGAACAGTCACCATTTATTATTATTATTATTATTATTATTATTATTATTATTATTATTATTATTATTATTATTATTATTTAGATTTATTCCTCACCTCTCCCCAGAGGCCCGAGGCAAGTTACAGACATAAAACCCCCCAATAAAAACATACAATAAAACATATAAAACATATCATGCATAAATCCCCAGACAATCAAACAAGATGTTCATATCTGCTCTACCCCTTGGTAACCCACTCAAGGGGAAGGGAGGATAGAGAGTGCAGATGGAGTATGTTACTGCCGCCGTAAGGGAAGCCAGATCTTCCCTGCGGCCTGGCCTCACCCCACGACCTGGTAGAAGAGCTCCGTTTTGCAGGCCCTGCAGAACGCTGAGAGCTCCCGCAGCTCCTCCGGGAGCTCATTCCACCAGGTCGGGGCCAGGACGGAAAAGGCAGTTGTTTCTGTGGTTGTTAACCGTAACAGCTCCGTATCTTGAAAAACACTGTTGGCCTTAAAGGTGCCATGGGAAACTTTGCTCAGTTCTAGCGCGTGTTGCAATGTCAGCTGGACAGTAGACTGTACCAGTTGCTCAACAAGGAGACTGATCTTTGCCACTGGCTCATGCCAGTGTTCTACTCATCTGCATTCATTTTGCTTGCAAGGAAATAGGGGTAGTTTCTCCTTTGATCCTTGTACCAGGAGAATTCCGTCGTAGCCATTATCAAAGTCTGTTCCATTTCTTCATCACTAGGAAACAAAGCCAGTTGCCGGTCTGAGTGGGAAAGAAGCTGTGGACATTGTGGACAGGTATTTATTTGCCCAGGGCATCGGGGATCCTTAACCAAGATACACAAGATTTGATTGTGCTAAGCATCTTCATCATGCGGCATATTTGTTAGATATCTTCATGGTCATTTTTACTAATTTACAGCTAATTTACTCTCTCCTTATATTATATCTGTGCTCTGGTGATTCCCATTTCTGAGGACAATGAAAACTTACACCTTGAATAAAACTTTGTTGGTCTCAAAGATGCCATTGGACTCAGATTTTGTCCTGTCCTCTTTGGAATCATAGAATCATAGAGTTGGAAGGGACCTCATGGGTCATCTAGTCCAACCCCCTGCACTATGCAGGATCCTCACATCCCTATCGCTCATCCACTGTGACCTGCCACCCCCTTGAGCCTTCACAGAATCAGCCTCTCTGTCAGATGGCTACCCAGCCTCTGTTAAAAAATTTCCAAAGAAATCCTGCAAAGAGAAGAATGTCTCCTTATTTTCATAGCTATTTATCGATCCACGAGAAACCGGTGTGCCCTTTTGCCTGTCGACAGGCCTCTGAGAACAGCACGCAATAAAAGAAGGAAAATATGATGAAGATGAAAGAAAAACTAAGGCTGCAGTTCTGTGTGCCTGAGTGTCTGAGAGAGTGCAGACAAGTGAGCGATGGTCAAAGGAACAGTATAGCTGGTCTACACTTTCAGAATAATCACATGGTTTTGGACCTGTTTTGACTGCATCTTTTCAGTTGCTGGATGGTTACGTATCTGAATAGGAAACATCAGAGGCAGGGCTGAGCTAGAATCTCAGTCCATGACATGGCTGGGTTTTTTTTGGGGGGAGGGGCTCTGAAATTGCAGTGGTGGAGGTTATTGACATCCTTCTTGTGGTAATGGATGTGGGCTGTGTAGCAATCAAGGAGATCAATATAACCTGTATGCTCTATGTCAGGGGTAGTCAAACTGCGGCCTTCCAGATGTCCATGGACTACAATTCCCAGGAGCCCCCTGCCAGCATTTGTTGCTGTAGTGTTGCTACGTGGGTAAATAACCAAGCTCTCTAATGTTGACGGGGGATAAGCATGACAGACAGTGGAAACCAGCAATATAACTATTTGCATTGTAGAAAGATGTCTGGAGGGCATGTATAATGCAGTGGCTCCAAAGTCTAGGCCAATGTGGTGTGGTGGTTAAAAAGCAGAGGACTAATCTGGAAAATAGGGCTTGATTCCCCAGTCCTTCACATGCAGCCAGTTGTATGACCTTTTGCTAGTCACAGCTCTCTTAGAGCTGCTCTTGCATAGCAGTTCTCTTAGGGCTCTCTCAGTCCCACCTACCCTGTTGTGGGGAGAAGAAGGGAAAGATGTAGTGAAAAGCGGGGTATAAAAAAAACAGCTTCTCTTCTAGGGTAGAAGGTTTTATTCACGCTATCACGGACCACATTTAGGAAGGATTAAAAACAACAACCCCCCTGAAAACCATAGTTTAAAATAAAGTTATGGGGAATTCTCTAGGTTAGCTGGTGTGTTGTATATCCACGCCCCCAGAAATTATGCTGACAGCATGACCCCAGCAACTATACTGGTGCTGAAATGTTGCATTTGCAAAACTATTTTGTCAAGTCATCAGGTCATAACACTGAGCTGTTAAGAGCTCTCTTTGGCACTAACAAATGTTTGTGTCAAAAGACAAGCTTCTCCTTTGACCGGATTCAAACCTTTGTCAAATTCAGATTTAAAGGAGTATTGTGTACAGCAGCTGAGTTAGCAGCATTGTAACTGGACTGGTCAATTAACCAAGTAGACTTTAGAGAATGCTGTAATTCTGTTTAGGATTGTGTTAGTTTAAGAACCGGTCCAGGTGAAATACCCGATGCCTTAGAGCAGCGGCCCCCAACCTTTGTAAGGCTGGGGACTGCCTGCGGGGGTGGGGGGGGAGATGGCCGCCACTGCTCTAAGGTGGGGGTTGTCTACCCCCGGGCCACAAAAACCTAGGCCCCTGGCCCTCTTTCTCCCTCCCCGCAGCGAAAAGCTTGCTGGGCCGCGAGCGAATCGGCCATTTTGGCGGCCGATTCGTTCAATGCCTGGTGAGATTCTCGCTGCAGGGGGTAGGAGAGGGTGGTGCGGCCGGCGGCGGCTCGGTGCCATACCAGGCCATGGCCCGGGGGTTTGATGACCCCTGCCTTAGAGCAGCGGTTCTCAACCTTCCTAATGCAGTTAATACAGTTCCACATGTTGCGGTGATCCCCAACCATAAAATTATGCAAGTGTTCTTTCTCAGAAATTAAACCAAAACTGACCAATGGCATGAAGATCCATTGTTCAGGATCGTAGATAAATTATTTTTTTCGGGGGTTTGTCAGTTCAGCTCTGCCTCTTGTCCCACCATGCCAATCTCGCTCTTTTCCACTACTCCAGGCAGACGAATGCTCTATATTGATCTACCCCGCAAGGCTGTTGTGTGGATGGCGCCCTACCCCGGCCAAGCTGCTTGCCCTGCTGCAACCCCTGTGAAACAGTCATTCGACCCCCAAAGGGGTCCTGACCCCCAGGTTGAGAACCATTGAAATAGACTTAAGAGAACGCTGTAATTCTGTTTAGGATTGTGCTAGTTTAAGAACAGGTCCAGGTGAAATCCCTGATGCCTTAGAGAGATGTACCCTATTAGTAGTTCCTAATTAAAACCTTATCATGTTCGACATATTTTTGAAAAAACGTAATTCATCCAAGATTGAAGATCACCCATAGTTACTTCAGCATACTCACAAGCGTTGTTGTGTTACAGTAGAGCACTGGGTCTGTGTGTACACTAAGATTGTAAGGAGGGGACTCTGAAGCCAAAGATCTATAAAAATGAGCTCATGAATAATCGAGAGGCACATTTCAAACAATAAGAACAAAGCGGGATTTCCTTATGGAATTGGTGTGTTCTATTTTTCTGGCCGAGGAAGAGCCTCTTGTGGCGCAGAGTGGTAAGGCAGCCGCCTGAAAGCTCTGCCCATGAGGCTGGGAGTTCGATCCCAGCAGCCGGCTCAAGGTTGACTCAGCCTTCCATCCTTCCAAGGTCGGTAAAATGAGTACCCAGCTTGCTGGGGGGTAAACAGTAATGATTGGGGGAGGCACTGGCAAACCACCCCGTATTGAGTTTGCCATGAAAACGCTAGAGGGCGTCACCCCAAGGGTCAGACATGACTCGGTGCTTGCACAGGGGATACCTTTACCTTTACCTATTTTTCTGGCCTAATGGATTTCCAGAGGTGACTGCATTTCCTAATGTTAATGTCTTTCTGTATGGGGGTGCCTGTGCCATTTCAGAATCAAGGACGAGTCATCCTCAAGCGATGAAGAACCCAGGGCTGCAAAACAAGCCATTGGATCTTTATCCTCAAGCTCCGGTCACCTCTCACTGTTGCCTGCAGTAGGTTACAAAAAGACCCTCCGGCTCACTTCAGAACAGCTGGTGAGTTATTTTCACAATTTCACCCTAGGCCTGAACCAAATTACAGATTGACACTGTCATGTTTATAAGGAGCCACACATTGTACAGGTAGCCTGGAATTTTTTGCCTTAACAGCAAGTAGCCTTACAGGGTCACAGGTCAAAGCCGGCTTGGTGTAGTGGTTAAGAGTGGCAGCTGCTAATCTGACGAGCTGGGTTTGATCCCCCACATGCAGCCAGCTGGGTTACCTTGGGCTGTCATAGCACTGATAGAGCTGTCCTGACTGAGCAGTAATATCAGGGCTCTCTACCCCACAGGGTGTCTGTTGTGGGGAGAGGAAAGGGAAGGTGATTGGAAGCCACTTTGAGATTCCTGATAAAGAAAAGTGGCATATAAAACTCAACCCTTCTTCTTATGCCAGAATCTACTTTCTCCACTTTTACACTAAGAACTACACAATCTCATTTTCCAATGAACTAGTTTATTTGTTTGGATAGCTTTCCCCCACTTTTCACTCCAATGGGGACTCTATGTTTTATATTCACAACAACAACCCGGTGAAGTCACCTAAGAAAGTATTCCTGGGATAGGCCCACATGGGGATTTGAAACTGGACTGCCCATATCTGAGTCCAAAACTGTAACTACTACAACGCACCTGCTCTTAGATATTTAGAGCTGTCTTATTCATGCATCAGCTAGACTTTCTTGCTTGTAGAAATCCGGTTCTTTAATGTCACTTCCTTAAGCTGGTAGTTTCTAATATAATTACGTCTTTGTTCAGGGGAAAGGGGGTTAGCATGATGGCGATCGTCAGTGGAAATTTTAAAATGTGGGTGGCATTTATGGCTGAAAAGATCAATTGTCTATTTTTAAAAGAAATAGGCTGTTTTTAAAGCAATAAATCGATAAATGTGGTATTTATTTATTGATGCGAAGTCACTCAGGGAGTGTAGCCGTTCCTTGGGCAAGGAGTCCTCGTGGCGGTCGCTTTGTGCTGAGAAGCAATTGTGTGAGATTGGAGAACAAAGGTTAAAGAAATGCAGGGAAGTGTATTCATTTTAAGGAGTCTGTCAATACATTGTCAAGGGTTCAAGCCAATAATACATTTCTGTTGTTGTTGAGGTGGGTTGCTTTATTTTTTCTGCTGACCTGTACATTCCAGACCATCGATTACAGAGTTCCTTCATACTTTCATTGGGTTATATATCAACTAAGAAGGGCAGTAAGGTGACCTTCAGGTCAAACTCTGCTTTCTTTGTTCAGAGGTCAGAGAGAGCATGAAACATGTGTGAGTGAAGCAATTGACCGTGTGCCCTTTAAGGATTCAGCCTCAACATTATTCTGAGCGGTCTGGTTGGCCCGACTCATCGCTTTGAATTCTGGCTTTGTTCTGTGTTTGACAGAAAAGTCTCAACCTTAAGAATGGTCCCAATGATGTGATTTTTAGCGTCACGACGCAATACCAGGGAACATGTCGCTGTGAAGGCACCATCTACTTATGGAACTGGGACGACAAGGTCATTATTTCTGACATTGACGGCACAATCACTAGGTAAGACACAGGTGTCTTCGGGGAGCCCTGTTTGCTGAGGAAGCCAACAGAGGTGAGGTGTGAAAAATGTCAAAAGGGAGACACTTTCTGCAGGTCAGGACTTATTGCATCTTGCAGATATTGGTAATGCAGTCTCAGCTTACACAGTGCACAGTGAAGTTTATCGACTCTTCTGCTAAAGCTGGCATAGTGCTGGTGGCTTGCCAAAGTGCTTCATATATGTTTCCTTGAGTGTAGATTTCCTATAGATACAGAAGATCCTGCTGTATCAGACAAACAGCCCTCCTAGTCCAGATCATTTTTCACTTAGTGGCTTTCTTTCTTTCTTTCTTTCTTTCTTTCTTTCTTTCTTCTTCCTTCCTTCCTTCCTTCCTTCCTTCCTTCCTTCCTTCCTTCCTTCCTTCCTTCCTTCCTTCCTTCCTTCCTTCCTTCCTTCTTCCTTTCTTTCTTTCTTTCTTTCTTTCTTTCTTTCTTTCTTTCTTTCTTTCTTTCTTTCTTTCTTTCTTTCTTTCTTTCTTTCTTTCTTTCTTCCTTCCTTCCTTCCTTCCTTCCTTCCTTCCTTCCTTCCTTCCTTCCTTCCTTCCTTTCTTGTCTGTACCACCACTCTTGACCCAGCTGGCTCATGGTGGTTTACATAAAACTATATTAAAACGTCAAAAAACAGCACAATCAATACAGTTGATGGTAGCAACAATCAATCCTCTAATCTCCCCAGTGGAGCCTTGACTCATCTACCTGTAGTCATTAAGTCGCAATAGGTGATCCCAGGCGATGTTGGCCTAGGGGGGTACAGATTACAAAAAGGAGGGGGGCCGATTATGGGGAAGCACCTGCTCTCATCAGTTTATAGTTGAGCCATACAAAGGCTTCTGTCTCAGGAATGGATAGCACTAAGTCCCTCCATCCGTTCTTGTATATCTTGAATTGCAGAAGTCATGGATGGGGATCATAATACAGGTTGCACACTCTTGTGCAGACCCCTGTTCCCTGGAACTCCATAGCACAGAAAGTCCTTTTTGTTCTCTTCGGTATCCTCTGATTCGGTTGGTGTGGTTTTATTGTTTAATATGCTAGTTCATCTTAAAGCGTTATGCTTTTTAATTGCGTTAATATGTTCTTGTATAGCTACGTGTCACATTGAGTACAGCTTTCCTGTAGAATCCCCATAGGATCTCTATGTAAAGTAAAGATAACTTTTAGAAAGAGAACAGAAGACAGTGAGTGGGACTTTGACGTTAGAGGAAAAGCTCATGAATTGTTATTTGATGTATTTTGAATTGCTGGTTTAGTTCTTACAATCCCGTTTGTTTTTGGCCTGGCTCTCTTTTTCAGGTCAGATACTTTAGGCCACATTCTGCCCACACTTGGCAAAGACTGGACGCATCAAGGCATTGCCAAACTGTACCATAAAGTCAGCCAGTGAGTACATTCGCCAGTTTGTTGTGGACGTTGAAACCACTCTGCTTGCTCCGGCCCACTTTAATTTAATACGTTGGCATTTTCCTGCACTGCCCCCTCTTTGTGAGGCAGTCTGCTATGCAGGGCAAACAATACTGCATGTTTGTATTGTTGCAATCTTGTATCTATTTTTAGATTTTGATGTAATTTAAAGATGTTTTATATTTATTTTTAATTGCATGTTTTTTACTGGTTGTATCCCGCCCTGTGCCTTTTGGGGGAGGAGCGGCCTGAAAATTCAATTATAAATAAATAAGCTAAATCTTAGGTTTTCTTATGAAAAAGTTTTCGGCGCCTTGGTGATGAGGATGACAAATTCTTCTGTTCTCTGTCCAAAACAGAAATGGGTACAAGTTCCTGTACTGCTCAGCCCGTGCTATAGGGATGGCCGATATGACCCGAGGGTATTTGCACTGGGTCAACGAGCGGGGGACGGTGCTACCTCAAGGCCCCGTATTACTCAGCCCCAGCAGCTTGTTCTCCGCTTTTCACAGGTAGGTCCAATGCAAAATAGTCTCAGAAAGGCAATAGTAAACCAAAGGGGATGGTTTGGTGTAGTGGTTAGGAGTGCGGACTTCTAATCTGGCATGTGGGGTTCAATTCTGCACTCCCCCACATGCAGCCAGCTGGGTGACCTTGGGCTTGCCACGACATTGATAAAGCTGTTCTGACCAGGCAGTGATATCAGGGCTCTCTCAGCCTCACCCACCCCACAGGGTGTCTGTTGTGGGGAGAGGAAAGGGAAGGCGACTGTAAGCCACTTTGAGCCTCCTTCGAGTAGGGAAAAGTGGCATATAGGAACCAACTCTTCTTCTTCTTCTTCTTCTTGTTCTTCTTCTTCTCTCCCCCTCTCTCTTTGATGACTAGTTCAAAACGTTTTCAGATTTTCCATTATAGCGCTTATATACTGTTACTACAGGATAAATCTCTTATCTTGCTGAAGACATTCAACACTTTGTCTGGAATCGGCTAGTATCCCAGGCTACTGGTTCCCCCGTAGACTGGGAGGCTGCTCTGGTCTTCTCCATGTGGGGAGGGGCCCATCGTTCACTGGAGTTTGGGGTCTCAGCCCAGTTGGCACAGTGGGAAGGCCATGTGAGCTGAGTTTCGTCAGATGGGCAGCCATGCAGAAGGACTCTGGTACCAAATGGATGGTTGGCCGAGGCACCAACACCTGAGGGGACGTCCTTAACCCAGAGGGAAGACATTGCGGCTATCCAGCAGACAGTGTTGGTTGTCATGGCAACATAGGCAGAGGTAGGCTAGAAATCCTCAAAGACTTTCTCATAATGGGGGGTAGAGGATTGGACGTCTGCACAGGGGTATGTAGACACTCATAGTCCCTCTTTCACAGAGACTCTGTCCCCATGCCAGCAGCCAGGTTCAAACAAGCAAACACGTTCTATTATGCTGTTCTATTTATAATGTGATCTGAGGGAATTTAATTCAGCCAATTCTAGGTGGACGCCCAAGACTTCCATCAAAGGAAAAGGTTAAGAAACTTCTGAATGATGAAAACAGACCATTAACCCTCAGCACTGCTCAATTTTAGGCTGCTGCTAGTAAAACTGTGTAGTGTATGACAGATATATGACATATATATAACAGAAAGTATTCCCCCCAACTTATTTGAACACTACAATGACTCGATATTTTAGTTTTTAAACTATGACTTTTAATCATGACTGGTTTATATCTGTGAATTTAAACATTCCTTGTATATAATTTTTTTTTGCTGTACTTATCTGATATTTTAAATGTACATTTGAATGTTGGACTGAATGGCTGTAAATAAAAACTTGACCCTCTTAGCTTACAGATGGGGATGGCTTCCAAGCCAGCACTACTGATGCTGGTTTGGAAGAACAGGAAGGAAGACAATGGCCAGGATGAACCCTGGAATCCTCTTCCCTTCTCAGGTTGCCAAGGGAGAATTCTCGCTAACACTTTGTAGTGACCCTACTGGGATACCCTAGTAAAATAGGGCATATCCCCCTCCAACCTGGGAATGCCTTAGCAAACTCTTGTGTGCATTCCTAAATGAGCTATACATGGGGCTGCCCTTGCGGGTGAGGTGGGGTGGGGTGGGTTCCCTCTGAAGTCCTTTACAGCAGGGGTAGTCAACCTGTGGTCCTGCAGATGTTCATGGACTACAATTCTTGTAGTCCATGAACATCTGCAGGACCACAGGTTGACTACCTCTGCTTTACAGCATTGGTACTATTGGTACAGCATTGGTACAGCATGAGGTACTAGAGGGGACGCATTCTCATACCCCATTCCTTCCAGCTCACTGAGATCTGCTTGAGATCATTTGCCTCAAGTTCTACTTAGCAGACTGGTGGTGCTTATGAGCAGGCATTCCCTGTTAACTCCTTCCCTTTTCCAGACAAAGCAATCAGCTACTCCATGTGGTTCAGACCCTTGCTTATTACTGCCCTACAGAAAGACAGGATGACCATGGGCAGCAGCTTGGGGGCATCTCTAAAGAGCATTCAGTGGTCCATTATTTCAATTGCTGCTGTAGTTTTACAATGGAAAACAGGGGGATGTGGCCATTTAGACTTCCTACCTCCAGTACCCGAAATATATCTGGGTCAGGTCTGAGCAAAGCCATAGAAAATATGACAAGTGTCGTATATTTTAACATTTTGGCTGAAATTCAGCATCTTGCCTATGAAGGAAACGTCCTAGGAGAGCCATTCCTTTTAAATGAAGTTCTTGGCATTTGGGGGAGGCAGGGAACTGTACTTGTTCATTGAACCCAGGAACCCAGGAAAATTCAGCTCTAAAACATTGCCTCTTTTATGAACTGGTTTATTACAGAGAGGTGATTGAGAAGAAGCCGGAGAAGTTTAAAGTTCAGTGTCTAACGGACATCAAAAACTTGTTCCATCCCAACTCAGAACCTTTTTATGCTGCTTTTGGCAACAGGCCAGCCGTAAGTACCACTTGTGGGATTACTTAATAAAGGTGCAAATGTCTTTCTGGTTTCGTGGGCCTTGGTTGCCAACCCAAAAGTCTTCTCCAGCAACAAAAGCCACCTCTGTGTGAACATGCCCTTGAGGGGAATTGAAGGGTAGCCAATGTGGATTCTTTTCTGTGCATTTCCCAAAAGATCAAATTAAGTGGATATAAGTCTTTATTAATACGGTCACAGACAAGCAAAAATCTTAGCAAAATTCCCAACCACCACAGTAAGAGAAAAAAAATATAATTAGCTCCCACACATAAATTCAAAGAGAAGCACGTGTTAATTGAAAGGATAGATAAAATTATTAAAATTCTGAGGTGTGTATGTATAAAAACTTAAACCACCAGCATCTGGCAATTTTACAAGCTGACAGACAAAACTCAGCAAAATGTGCCCACTCCAGAGGATTTTCATCTATAAAGGAGCCAGTTTGGTGTAGCACAGACTTCTAATCTGGTGAGCTGGGTTTGATTCCCCACTCCCCCACATGCAGGCAGCTGGGTGACCTTGGGCTCCCCACAGCACTGATAAAGCTGTTCTGACCGAGCAGTGATGTCAGGGCTCTCTCAGCCTCACCCACCTCACAGGCTTACACAGGCTGGCATCTGCCATCAAGTGTAGATTCACCTTGTGAGAGAAATGAAAAGATGAAAAGCTCATGGAATGAGATAAGAAACATGTATTAAAGAGCTTATACTTCATATAGGATGCCTCAGTTATTTGTGCAAGCTCATTTCTCTAAAGCAGGGGTGGCCAAACTGTGTCTCACCAGCTTTCCACAGACTATAATTCCCATGAAGCTTGGGAATTATAGTCCATGCAGATCTGGAGAACCAGAGTTTGGCCACCCGTGCTCTAAGGTGTTCCTATCAGCTTGTACCACACAGAAGGTAGGTTATTTTAAAGCAAGGATCCCCAGCTTTGTTGAGCCTGCAGGCACATTTGGAATTCTGACACAGCATGGTAGACACAGTGACAAAATGGCTGCCACAAGAGGAGGAGCCAGTCACAAAGCAATTGCCACCGCTGAACTTTAGTAACATCGTGTGGATCCTTGTGGTGGCAACTGCTGCTGAAGCACTGTTTTTTAAAAATCTGCACAGCCAATCAGAAGCCTTGCTGGGCAAAAGGCCTACCTAGCTTCATTCACTTTTTAAAAACACTTGGTGGATGCCAGAAGAGAAGTTAGCCAGCACCATGCACCCCTGGGCACCACGCTGGGAGCCCCTGTTTTAAAGAAACAATAATAGGCTCTTTTCAGGGAAATCATTTGAAGGATCAGACTGCCCAAGTTTAAATAACTTATCTATTCCACAGGAATCTGTGTTAATAAGATGACCCTTAGCGCAAGACAGGGTTGCATGGAATGAATCTTTTCATTAACGTACTCATTAAAGATGAGTCCCTCTTCAATATGGTAGCGTTTATTCCCCATTGGATGCCTGAAAATTTATGAAGCCGTTCCAGTGCAAATAGTCTATAACACATGGGTTATAGTAAATGGCTTAGGAAATTAAATCAATATTGCTTTATCTTGATGTGTATTTAGGACGTTTACTCCTACAAGCAAGTGGGGGTCTCGCTCAACAGAATATTCACTGTGAATCCTAAAGGAGAGCTAATTCAAGAGCATGCCAAGACTAATATTTCGTCGTGAGTATCCACTTCTTCCTAATATATCACAGGCCATGTATTTCACCCTTTGTAAACCCTTGTTTGCAACATGGATTAGCTAGACAACATCACTATCTGATTGTGATATTGTGATCCGTGTTGCCGATATCTCACCGAGATTTACTTTGATTCAGTCTTTGATTTTTATTAGCTGATTAAAATACCTCATTCCCAATTTTTCTTTTTTTTTACCATCTTTTGCAGACATATAGGAAGATACAGTTAACATGTGATTTTGTTCCACTTATGTATATGGCAAAACCATAGAGTTTAAAACTTCTGAGAAAGAAACAGCTAATTCCTCCAAATGTATAACTCTGTTCTTGGTACCCTCTCAGCCTCCCCAACACAGACCCAGCTTGGTGTAGTGGTTAGGAGTGTGGACTTCTAATCTGGCACGCCAGGTTCAATTCTGCACTCCCCCACATGCAGCCAGCTGGGTGACCTTGGGCTCACCTCTGCACTGATAAAGCTGTTCTGACCGAGCAGGAATATCAGGGCTCTCTCAGCCTCACCCACCTCACAGGGTGTCTGTTGTGGGGAGAGGTGAACATAAGCTGCTTTGAGCCTTCTTCGGTTAGAGAAAAGTGGCATATAAGAACCAACTTTTCTTCTTTTACATATTTCCCTAGACTTTCCTTAACTGTTCATCCTACCGTTAAAAATTAGAATTTTGCTTTATGCCAGATTAATCCAGGGGCCCACCTACTTGGCAGTTGTTTCGACAATTTTCCTCTCACCGTGTATCTTTTAAAAAACCTCTGGATAATCTCTGGGGGCCAGCTAGCTAAGATCTTCCTCGTATAAGTGAAAGTAAACCCTCAGCAATGTATGTCTTCACATTCAGTTGCGTTTCAAGTGGACCTTCTAAGAATAGATACACGTTTATTTCCGTAAACTGGAGCTAGGACTGTAAAAGTTTAGACACCAAGGTGTGGTTGTAGGGACCAGCCTTGTCAAATCTACACTGGATGCCCATTTGTTTCTGGAGCCAATTCAGGGTGCTGGTGGTTGCCTTTAGAGCCCTCATATGGCCTGGGACCAGCGTATCTGAAGAACGGTGCACTCCCTTATGAACCTATTCAACTGTGAAGGTCGTGTTCCAAGGTCCTGCTTCAGATGCTCCCACCTTCTGAGATTAGATGGGTGACAATGCAGGGGCACGGCCTTCTCAGCCATGTCACAGTGAGCTCCAACAGGGCCCCCATGTTTTCTGGGAGCTACACCTACACATTTCCCTTCACATCTACAAAGCCTGTTGAGGGTATTTTTTTGAAACTTGCCTTTAAGATCTGAACTCATCCTATTCTACCCTGCTAACTGTGAGACCATAAGCAGAGTTCCACTCTTTTAATCCAATTGATTTCAGTGGATTAAGACATTGTTTAGGATTTAATTGTCAACAATGCCTTAACATAACATTTACACCTATCAGATTTAGAAACAGGATTGTTGCCTCTTTGGTCTTTGTTGTATGTCCCGGCAATGATGTTGTTCAATTTGGGCAAAGTGAGAATTTTAATGCCATTTTTATTATCCGTGTATTCAGTGCACCAATTGATAAGCCTGTCCTTTCCTCCCCCAGATATGTGAGGCTCTGTGAAGTGGTCGATCACGTCTTTCCTTTGCTGAAAAGAAGCCATTCTTCGGACTTCCCATGTTCAGATACCTACAGCCAGTTCACCTACTGGAGGGAACCGTTGCCACCTTTTGAGAATCAGGATGCTCATTCTGATGTCCCATAATCACTTCTGGCTTTTCCTATCAGCGGTTTAAAAGATCAGCTGTTTTAGGCGTAAAAATGATACTGCTGGATTTTTGGCCACTTAACAGTTCACCTGGAGTTTGGGATGTAGTGAACATTTTTTTAAATGTCAGTTCAGAAATCTATTTTTGTCCTTGGAAGTAACATTTCTGAAAGTTGCCCTCCCAGCTCTGCTCCAGCCTCATGCTGAAGACACACCAAACAGTCTTATCGTGGAAGGACATCTCTGAGGGCCACGATATTGGGCTTCTCAAAAGTAAACCCCTTGCGGTCTTCAGTTTTTCACGCCAAGTGTCATGTCGGGGCCTTATGCTCTTGTTATCCAGGGTGGAGAAAGGCACAATCGCATTAGGTGCTGAGGCAAATGGCATTTTTATAAGACAACCCCTGTGCTGCCCCCAATCCCGACATAAATACTTGATCAACCCAAGCGATCGAATCTCTTGAAAAGCAGTCTTCAAATGCCTGACTTTCACATGGTATGGCAGTAACTCTGCACTAGTTTGTATCGGAGAGGTCTTGAGAAACATTAATTAGCATCCCTCCAATTGCCAAACTGCTTTTTAGACTCCCGGGACATTTTCAAGAACAAAGTCTGAGTCCAGAGAGAGCCAGTTTGGTGTAGTGGTTAGGAGTGCGGACTTCTAATCTGGCATGCCGGGTTCGATTCTGCGCTCCCCCACATGCAACCAGCTGGGGTGACCTTGGGCTCGCCACGGCACTGATAAAACTGTTCTGACCAAGCAGTGATATCAGGACTCTCTCAGCCTCACCCACCCCACGGGGTGTCTGTTGTGGGGAGAGGAAAGGGAAGTCGACTGTAAGCCGCTTTGAGCTTCCTTCGGGTAGGGAAAAGCGGCATATAAGAACCAACTCTTCTTCTTCTTTAAGACCAACAAGGTTTTATTCAAGGGCTTCTCAAGAGTAAATCCCTTCCGGTCTTCAGTTTTTCATGCCAAGTGTCATGTCGGGGCAGTAAGTCCTATTTGATGGATTTAAATTCCGAAGCCAATTCTGAATCCCTCATCATCCAATTGATGCTTTCAGAAAAGGATCCCATTAAACTTGCCGGGCTACTCGATGCCCTTGGGAATGTAGCCTAATCTAACCATTTTGTTTCCTTGGGTTGTGATTGTGTATGCCGCTAAAGGTTTTCTGAGTCAGACTCCTTCAGATATAGTGTGCTTGCACATGGAAGTTCATGCCTTGAATAAAACTTCGGTGGCCCTAAAGGTGCTACTGGACTCCAGCTTTGCTCTGCTGCTTCAGACCAATATGGCGCCCCCACCTGAACCAGGGATATTAAAACAAAAAACCCCATTGGTGTTATTCCTGAATACAATAACGATGAATGTATTTGTGCATTTGTTACATGTGTGCCATATGCTCACCTGAATCATGGCCATAATTTGGAAGGATCGCGTCTGACAGGGCAGTGCTATGCAGACGTTTCCCTGTTCTCAGCCCATTGACGTCGGTGGGTTTAAAGTGGATGTATCTCTGCTCCAGATCGCCCTGTAAGTCTGCTACTTTTATTTCCGATTCAGTTGTACCTCACTCAGTGAACGATGCTGCACTGCCATCATTGGGCCCGCTGGCGTTTTTGTGTCGCAGTCCTTTTAAACCCATGTCATGATATTTTAAAAAATATACTTGATTTAAGCACATGCTTTGAGTCAGCTGAGAATGGCACAGATGCTCTTAAATCTAGGTTATGTCAAATATACAAGGCAAGGGCTTTTCCTGGATGCTGCTTCCGTGTTTTTGCAAAGAACGGTGGCCTTGTGGTTCAGAGCGCTACACTCATCTGACAAGCGTGCTGATCCGTGTCTAAGGGCAAGAAACAGCAGCAGCAGCAGCAGCAGCACCACAAAGTCCCCAACTCTTCAAGAGGAAGCCTTGATTTTGTTGGCGAACTTTTCTTTTCACTCTCTGTAGCTATAATAATTCTTCTGCTGGTTTTGGATGAGGTTCGGATTTCTTGTGCTGTCGTTTTTTTTAGGTTTGTATTATTATGGTTTTGTTTGCCTCTCATATTTGGCTGCTTCAAGATGCAACTGAATGTTTTAGTGAGCAATACTGGAAATCCTCTTTTTCATCTGTCTACTAGTGCAATCTGCAGCCTTCTTAGATTTTGTGTCTAGGCATTGTCTGGGGGACAGTGAAAGACAAACTGTACTCAACATGCATTCGTTACCGAGGCACCAACATCATTTTAGGAGTGGGTGTCATTTATTTTTTCATTTGTCTTGGAAAACACCTTGATGCTTACGCAAGTGTTTTTTTGAGAACTGTTGGGTACAGAAGGATAAATCAAGCCTTTCCTGCCTGAAGAACAGACGTCGCTGCTGTAACCATGTAAGCTGTACAAAGTTACACCTTTCTAAATAGGGTGAAGTCAACTGATGGTTGGGTGTATTCTTGTCTGTGAGGCCATGGTGTGGTAGTTTTAGTCCTGGACGTTTCACCCGTAATTGTGGCTGACATCTTCAGGGGTAAGATGATTGTACCTCCCAAGATGTCAGTCACATTTACTGACGGTCAGGGACTAAAACTAGCAGGCCACGGCCTCACAGCCCAGAATACGCCCAACAGCCAGTTGACTCCGACTGTGAAAGGGTGGGTTTACAAAGGTGAATTCTGCTTGGGATTGCAATGTATGTGGTGTTAATATTTTTACATTGGTTATCAAAAAGAGAGAGAGAGAGAGAAAGAATTGGGGGGAGACATGTTCAGATCTTAAGTCACGGCTCTCGGCTTGACAAGAAGCCTTAGCGTGGAAAAGCCAAACTCACGAATAATAGATGCCAATTGTAATTCATTTATTAGGTTTGGACTTATTTCCCGCTGTTCCCGGCCAAGGCTGGCTCCTGGCGGGTTACAGGCAGTATCAAAAGTGCAATATGTTGTAGAAAGATACTTTCTGGTACTGCAGTCAGTCACAACTTATTCACATACCCTTTGATGTTGTTGTTGCCCCATTGACAACTTGTTGAACTGCAGAAAATGCTGCCTAAAAATTCCTAGCTGTTTCAGAAGGACATTCTGAATTTTAGAGGCTCTTAGCTCTTGCTCTTATTTGTATGTCGTGTTGTGTGTATACCCATAAATATTTGCAAGAGATTTGACTCTTGCATTGCCTTTGAACTACACTGAAACCCCCTCTGGTTTATCAAATTTGAAGGGTGGAAGAATTAAGCATTTCGGGAGTAATGCAGAAATATCTCTACAAGCATTTAGGGCAGCCTTTGTCATCTCATTTACCACTGAGAAACCCCTGGGACATTCTTCAGGCTTCAAAAAACCCCAGAAGTGGCATGAACATGCAGAATATGGTTGGGAAGCATGGCTGTGGACACGCCCACCCAGGGGCCTTCCCACCCCCTCCAGGTACAGTACTGGCCATTCTGGGAGCGAGGGGATTGGGACAACATGGCTATATTTGACCAGCCGATAAACATTTAGCAATTTTTAAAAGATATAAAGAATTAATCAACTCCCACCCATCCTGTAAACCCAGGGTTGTCAAGAAACCGTGATTAAGAAACCCTGGTTAAGAAACCCTGGTTTCACAAAATCCTGGTTAAGAAAGCCTGACGTAGGAGTTCAAGGTGTTCCCTGATAAATCTGTGCATTTCTGCAGGACCATATGAAATCCCTTGCAGTACCTCATAGAATATAGTTAAGTGTAGCTATAGTAATTACGTCTGGCTAATTGAAGCAGCTCTGAAGACCTAGAGAGTCTGTCTTTCACACATATCCTGTGTGAAACATGCTACCATATTGGTCTTTGAACAGACTGCTTGCAGAGAGATTTCAGTCAACTACTGTGATGTTCACTGGGAAGGATTGTTCAGGAATGTTGAAGTTCTGTTTCTCAAGAAATGTAGCTGCAGGTCCCCTGTTTTACTTTGCTTTGGCAGCTTTTATTGCACACATTTTAAACTGCACTGCTGACTTCCCAAAGAACTAAACAACAATGAAACGGTGAAATAAATTCTTATTCTTTCTATGAAAGAAAACAAAACGCACCCTAAACAAATGACTTTGCCTTCAATGTATTGGTGGTTTTCTGTTACAGAAAAATTACTTTTTCTATATGTATGCAGACACAACCAATATATGCTTTGTTTATACATTCTCCCACCCTTTTAAACAGATATGCAGGATGTGGGTCCTTGTTTATTTTCATACATCGGAGGGCCGTTTAAGCTCCACAAGCGCTCTGTGAAGGATACATGTTGAAAATCAAAGAGTGCTGGTGAAATCTGAGGATTTGGGAGAATTCCTCTTTATTGTTTTAGGACTGTTGATCAATTTGTTCCTGGACCCTGTTTCTTCTGTATATATAATATATATGCACTAGTGCAATGAATTGTCGGGGGTGAGTGGGAAAGGATAACATCTCATGTTGATGATGCAAAGAATATATATTGTAATAAATGCAATGGAATTAAAAAAAATATGTTCTGAGAAACCTCCCGGTGGGTTGTGACTTCAAAAAGACGCGTATGCAAGCAAAAATCAAGGCAAAATGACCCTAGAATCTAAATGAATCCAGTGAAAAGGGTTTATCCCAAAGCCATCAAATGGATGGTATACAACTGCTTACCTGGGTCTGAACTGAGAGCCAGTTTGGTGTAGTGGTTAGGAGTGCAGACTTCTAATCTGGCATGCTGGGTTCGATTCTGCACTCCCCCACATGCATCCAGCTGGGCGACCTTGGGCTCGTCACGGCACTGATAAAACTGTTCTGACCGGGCAGTGATATCAGGGCTCTCTCAGCCTCACCCACCCCACAGGGTGTCTGTTGTGGGGAGAGGAAAGGGAAGGCGACTGTAAGCCGCTTTGAGCCTCCTTCGGGTAGGGAAAAGCGGCATATAAGAACCAACTCTTCTTCTTCTTCTTCTTCAAGTTAGGTTCACATTTCTAAGCATTATTTATTTATTTATTCATTTGTCTAAGATACAACCTCTCACTTGACGTCTCAGGGCAGTGTAGATAGAATGGGGAAACAGGAAAATACATTAAACATTTACAACCATTTAAAAACAAGGAAATATAACTAATATACTAGGGGGCCAATCCCGTTGCATTCAGGAATACTCTTATGACAGACATTTTGGGTGTCGGTGTTGCAGTTTTCTGGCGACTTGGTCGATCTTGGGGTCCTCGTCGCTGGTCTTATCCAAAAGCCTGGCAGAAGAGCTCTCTTTTGCAGGCTTACAGAACTACTTGAGTTCTGATTGGTCCTTGGACTCATTGGGGGGCCACATTCCACCAGGTTGAGGCTGCCCTGTGAAAGCCCTGGCTCTGGTTGAGGCCAGGCAGATTTCTTTGGGACCATGTTGTTAGAATGGATACAGTGATTTGCTGTTCAAGGACTATAGACATGCAGATGGTCCTTGAGATATGCAGGAACCCGACCTTAAGGGTGAGCACCAGCACTTTAAACCTAATCCGCTGTTCAATTGGTAGCCAGTGATTTAATGTACTTAAAAGATATGTTGTGTGATATGTGTTCATGTATGACCCACTGTCATACATGCACACAAAACCAATTGTGCTCCCTCTTCTGGAGCACAGAATTTGAAACTCACGTCCTATTTTTCTGTGTCTAGCTGGCTTCCTGTTGTGTCCCTGAATGAGTCTGTGTAGCAGTGACCAGGCTGACATGTTCTTTCCAGAAAAGCTGTTTATATCAGTAGTTCCAGAGAAGTCACTGTATTAGTCTAAGAGTCATGTGGTGCTTCAAAGACTATCTTGTTCACATTTCCTTCCACCCCTGGGTTAAACTGGGATGTAGGATTTTTATCTCACTGCAACTGCCACCATCTTAGCAAAATTTGAGTTTATTTTCACCCACTCACTCTCTCTTGTACTTCTTTACTGCCATTCCTGGCCAGCTGGCTCGAGGTGACTTAGTATAAAAATACATATTTAAAATAAGCAAAAAACAAACCCACCCACCTCCATCCTCCCCTCCCCTCTCCTGTAGCACAGTGGACTATCCATGCCACTTCATACCTTAGGGTGGGGTGTTTGCAGGAGAGACCCAGTTGATGTTCCACCACCCGGCCTCAACTGAATGCCTGGTGGAAGAGCTCCATTTTACAGACCTTGTAGAACTGCGGGAGCTTCGCCGGGGCCCTTAGCTCTCCCAGGAGCTCATTCTACCTGGTCGTGGCCAGGTGTATTTTTTGTGCACTGGAAACCACCAACCTGTTTACATTTGCAGAGCACAGAGCTCTGCTGGGGCACAGGAAGGCCCCCCCTTACACCCCTTTCAAGTGCTAACTGTTGAGTAACTCTTTCTGTTAGAGTTGATAGCCTTGTGGTGTGGATGGAAATCCAGCTGATCTACGGAAAACAGAGATTAGTTCCTTTGAAAGAAATGCCCACTCCAGAGGATGGATTCTATGGCATGACATCATAATTTCCTGTGCTGGAACTGGCAGCTGTACAACGTCCCTGCAATTTTTTTCTGATTAGGCCTCTGTTTTTCCTAACCAGACCGCAACTTCCTGCACTGGCATTTCGCTCCACATTTCATGGGCCCGCTGGTCTCCCCGCCCCCCGCCCCCGGTCCCCAAACCTACATAAAATAACGTTATCGTGAGGATCTCCCCGATGGCTTCTGAAGGGCACCCGACAATAAAGTTCCATAAAATGAGGCTGCTATTTTTATCCAGGTCAGCTTTCCCATTCAGCAGAGGACTCCAGAAACGAACGAGACGCTTCTACTGAGCACCATCTGCACAGAGACCGATGTGGCTTTCGGCATGAAGGATTAGTCGAATGAGCATTGCTAGCATACAACAACAAAACCCCCATGGGCACTTCTTAGGGGAGCTCTCTCCGGTGTCCGGTCCAGGGGTCTTCTGACTCTCCCATGGCGCTCTCTCCCTGCTCTAAGAGGTCTTACAAAGTCAGGTGCTGACCAAGGTCCATGTATGGATTCGGGAGATCCGTCTTGTCTTGCTGGTAAGGAGGTCTGCAAGGCAGAGGGGCCCCTTCCGGTTACTCATTCATCTGTTCTCTGAGCAGGGGCCTGCTGCGTCGTTCCGTTCTGCAGTCCAAAAGAGCCCCGCGGCTTGGCTGAGGCTGGCCCTGCCCGAGCCTTCGCAAGGGAAGGAGACTGTTGTCTTTGGCAGGCCGGAATGGAAACAGGCAGGGACTTTTGTCCAAGTTTCATTTGCAAATTGTATAAACATCCGTTTTCCAAGACTGCTCAGAAGGAATGGTGTAAGCAGCAAGGAGGTCAAGTTCCTAAACGTGTCGGTTCCGTAATCAAGTTTCAGGTATTTAAAATAACAAGCCATTTTTTATGAAGCCTGTCATCAGGGTTTTTTAAAAAAAAGATCTTGAGTTATAGCTTAATAAATATTTTTTCTAAATGCTAAGCATTACTGGGATATGTAGATTTATTTGGGGATATATCGAGTTCTGGTCTAACAACTGGGTTGTTTTTACCTGTAGGCTTGCTTGTCAGAGCAAAATCGTGGCAATTCTGCACTTGGCTGGGCTTTGAACTACCCCAGCCGTTATTTGAAATGCAAGTGTCCAGCTTGGTGTTGTGGTTAGGAGTGCGGATTTCTAATCTGGTGAGCCGGGTTTGAATCCACGCTCCTCCACATGCAGCCCCACATGCTGGGTGACCTTGGGCTTGCCACAGCACTGATAAGGCTATTTTGACCGAGCAATAATATCAGGGCTCTCTCAGCCTCACCTCCCTCACAGGGTGTCTATTGTGTGGAGAGGAAGGGAAGGTGAATGTAAACCACTCTTGAGACTCCTTCAGGTAGAGAAAAGTGGCATATAAGAACCAACTCTTCTAAGAAAAACCAGATCATAGACTCATAGAATCAGAGAGTTGGAAGGGACCTCCAGAGTCATCTAGTCCAATCCCCTGAACCAAGACTCTTCTTTCTTTCTTTCTTTCTTTCTTTCTTTCTTTCTTTCTTTCTTTCTTTCTTTCTTTCTTTCTTTCTTTCTTTCTTTCTTTCTTTCTTTCTTTCTTTCTTTCTGTCTGTCTGTCTGTCTGTCTGTCTGTCTGTCTGTCTGTCTGTCTGTCTGTCTGTCTGTCTGTCTGTCTGTCTGTCTGTCTGTCTGTCTTCTGCCCTCTCCTTGTGACTCAGGAACATGAAAGAACATGAAAGAACATAAGAATAAGTACAATATCGTTCAATAATAACCTCAATAGCAACAGCAGTAGTTAAAGCAGTAACTAAAGGTAACATTAACGGGGCTTTCCGCACTCCTTCAAAATCGCACAATGGTTGCCAATTGAAAACGCTACTGATTTGCCATTATGCACAACGTCGTTGACAATCTGCCACACACCTGAAACCGATCCGCAAAAAGCGCTTCGTTGTAGCGCTTTCAGGGAAATCCCCCAAAGTGGATTCACCCTCCGAAAAGCGCTACACTCCTGCAACCAATCTGCAACACTAGCGGGAAAGTTCTGTGCGTTACCATAGTTGTGGTTTCTACAAAGTCCCTCCCCCTGGCTCTCTCCTCTGATCTTCCGGCGAAGCGATCGCCATTTTTTTTTCTTCGAGCGAGCGGGGATCAACGCACCGGCGAGCCTCCGTTTAGAGGCTTCCCCGGCTTCAGTCCCTCCCCAGAGCTGTTTAGTCACTAAGCACAAAAAACAGAGAAGTCCATTTGCTGATGTATTTTCCCTTTATTTTTCACACTGTTTTCGGCCGAAAATCGCGCCCGTGAGGGGGGGGGGATTTCTTTTTTCACTCGGAGGGAGCGTGGCAACGATGAAACGGCAGCTCAAACACATCTGCAAGCTGGATGGGTCTCTCCGTTGCAACGAATCAACACAGATTCGTTGCAACGGGTGTGTGTGTTTTTTTTTTAAACTTTCTTAAAGGGAAAGGGGCTGTTTGGGAGCATGCTAATGGCCGCCCATTGGCTGCTTGACAGCCAGAGGCGGGACGAGCTTGGCAATAGCGTTTCCTTTCTAGCGATTTTTGCCGAGACCGGAAGCCTGTGGGAAACGATACAAAACGCAACTGGATTCCACTACAAAGGCAGGTATGCATAATGACGAATTCCACTATTTTAAATGGCGATTTTTCGTTCAGCAAACAATTTGCTACAAGGATCCCGGTGCGGAAAGCCCCAACATGTTAACTATGATCCCATAGGTTGGTCAGTTCAGGATTGCCCTATGATGTGCTTTATGGGCATGTCTGTCTGAGAGGAGGGGTTCTCGGGGCCCAGCAAGACCGTGTTGGCTCAGTCAACCTCAACCAAATGCCTGGCGGAAGAGCTCCATTTTTCAGGCCCTGCAGAACTGTGCTAGCTCCAGCAGGGCTCTGATCTCTTCTGATGGTTGATGCGTGGTTTTCCTCAGGAATAAAACTGGATTCTCCCTTGAACATCACAATAAGTTTACTTGCTTTGTTTTGCGTGGGCCAGGAATTAGATAACTGCCAAATCAGATATTTACCATGATATTTGCTAAATCATACATTTACAAGGAATCAAATCTCAATAACATGGAGCTGTGGCCTGGCCCCAGGAATGAAAAGAGTACAGAGCCACATCATTTAGAGCTGTTCTTACTCTGCGCATTCATGCTCAGGTTGGAGTCCATGCCTTTAGGTTTCTTGATATTTATGGACTCGTTTATCAGCTCCCAAGGTCAAACAACGAGGTAAGAGAAGGGTGTTTGTCCCAATCCAACATCTGCATCCAAAATGAGAGATGGGATGCTGGAGAAAAAGAGGACCCATCAATCACAGGAGCCTGGAGTCAAAGCCATCTGGTTGTCAGCAGCAACACCAGGTGTGAGTAGCAGCTTCCCTGAGCTACCACATTGCCTGTGAAAGATGAGCATGCAGCATTCAGCTTTCCTGTTCACACTACAGCTATGCAGTGAGCTGCACATACCTGGAGGGTTTTTTTGAAAATTAAAAGGTGAGGAGCCATACTCAGGGGTCCATTCTGTGCCTCTTACTATAGGGAGAAGTAGGCTATTTATTCTATCTCACAGCCATTGGGTTTCCCATGAAGAGCAATAGCTAACAGAAGGCAAAGTTGGCCTGTAGGGAAATAAGGTTGCAGACTGCTACTTGAAGGGATAGCTATGCCATGGTGTGCATGTGGAAATCTCCTGGCATCTTTTTAGTCCAAACTCTGGTTCTAGAAGGATTTTTAAGTCTTTGTATGCACACCTAGGCCGAGGCTCAGTATGCCTTCAGAGAAGAACTGAGAGAGGAAAGGGGTCTTGAACATAACGTAGCTTTATTGTCCTAACCAAGATATAAAGCAGTAAATGAAAAATAAAGCAGTAGCTTTTACATCAATCAATCCTATGCAGCAAATACGAGGGTAAGTCAAAAGGTATTGCTACAATAATCTCAGAAACCTGTCTTAAACAAAAATATTAAAATGTAAAACTGTTGTTTCTCGACATAACCTCCATCTGGGTCCATATGCTTCTGAAGGGGATGTTTCCATCGCTCAAATTGTGTTCCTTCTAAATGTTCTTTGAGTTTTTTGGGGGGAAAAGAAGTCTGAAGGGGCAAGATCAGGGCTATTGGGTGGATAGGAAAGGTTTCCCAATGAAATTTCAGTCTTCTTTTATGGCACCCTAACGAGATTAATGAAATAAATACAGGCAGTAGGCCTTTACTTGCGACAACTCAATAAAAACACTTGATTATGCATGATCCTAGTGGAGGGTTGCCAGCTCTGAGTTGGGAAATAACCGGAGATTTGGGGAGTAGATCCAGGAATGGACAGGATTTGTGACAAGCAGGGACCTTAGGGGAGGACAATGTTATGGATTTCACCCTCCAAAGCAGCCATTTTCTCCAGGGGAACTGGTCTCTTTCAGTCTGGAGCTGTAAAACTGGGGGGTCCCCAGGTCCCACCTGGGGACTGGCATCCCTATTAGTGTCCAATTATATGATTCATAGACTGAAATAATATGTTCCTCCAAGATGGCCGGACCCAGGAAAAATCACCTGGGAGCACAGCAAGGTGCAGGATTAGAATCATAGAATCATAGAGTTGGAAGGGGCCATACAGGCCATCTAGTCCAACCCCCTGCTCAACGCAGGATCAGCCCTAAGCATCCTAAAGCATCCAAGAAAAGTGTGTATCCAACCTTTGCTTGAAGACTGCCAGTGCGGGGGAGCTCACCACCTCCTTAGGCAGCCTATTCCACTGCTGAACTACTCTGACTGTGAAATTTTTCCCCTGATATCTAACCTATATCGTTGTACTTGTAGTTTAAACCCATTATTTTCTGAGGGATCCAAAGATTCAGAGAGGAGATAGGGGTGGAAGTTTGGGTGGGAAAATGGAGCCCCTGAGAACAGGAGGTCAGGGAAGGCTAAGAGGAACTAATAAGGAACAAATAAGCAGCAGAGACAATTGGGATAAGACTGGCATGGAATCAGATGGGGCAGAAACTAAAAAATCTGGAGTGTGATGAAGGGCTGTGAGGTTCAAAGGTGCCAAGAAGGAATGGGGAACGAAGAAAATTAGATAATTCTCTGAGTGGCCTGAAGGAAGAATCCTGGGATCTCCTGCCGGGATTGGAAGAACAGAAAACGGGTTGGGCCTCTCATGCTCTCTCAGGCCAAACTACCTCATGGGGGATTGTTGTGAGGACAGGAGGGGAGAATTATGTTGTCAATTATTGTGGGCAATGACTGGAGGGGCGGATAAACAGACGAGAAACACATGAGTCAGGCCAACGTGGAAGGAAATGATATTTTCTCATACCGCGTGGTTCCTCTTGGTGGATGCTATCAGTCAAGCAGTCCTCATGCTGCAATATGGCCTGTGTTTAGCCCAAGGAATGCTCCAGGGGCGTCGGTGTCAAATAGGGAACATTCAAAATGAATACTCATCCTTCCGTCTTTCATTTTTGTTTTCCATATAGGAGGAATTTATTTCCCTATATTAGGGGTGGGGCTACTCAGTAATAGACCATGTGCTTTACACGCAAGAAGAACCAGGATAAATCTCTGGCATCCTTTTAAAAAAAAACAAGGAAAGACCCTGACCTTAAAAACTGGGAGGGTGCTCTCAGGTTGACCCCTTGGCTGCCTCACGATAAGGCAGCTCTGTGTATTTTGCTCCTAATGTTTTTTTATTTGCCACCTGCAGTTTTTACATTTCGCCACTGGGTGGCAGTGTGTAACTCGTGCTGAAAGCAGACGCCTGTCTCTGTTCCATCCTCGCCTTCAACAAAGGCAGGGAAAGATGGTCTTGTGGTCCCACCTGAATTGCTGGGGACTGCTGGAATTGCAGTTTTACAGTACCACTGGCTGGATCCATTTATGGAAAGGAGAACTGTGAGCAGGCAGGGGACTGAGGCAAATTTGTGGTCAGTATTAGATAGGGTGGCTGGCTCCAGTCTGGGAAACACCTGGAGATGTTTCAGGAGGGCAGGGTGTGGGGAGGGCCTTCAGTAGGTTTCAGTGTCATTGGGTTCACCTTCCAAAGTGGTCCTTTTTGACGGGGGATCTGATCTCTTTCACCTGGGGATCAGCTGTAACAGCAGGCGATCTCCAGCCAGCACCTGGAGGTGGGCAAGCCTAGTAAGAGCCAGATTGATGTCGTGGTTAAAAGCGTCGATCTCCAATACGGAGAGCTGAGTTTGATTCCCCACTTCTCCTCCACGTGAAACCTGCTCAGAACTCTCTCAGCCCCACCTACCTACAAGGTATCAGTTTTGGGGAGAGGAAGAGTGTTCCCTGTCTTTCTTGCAATCTTTCCAAACCTGCTTTGTTGTCGTGCTTTGGAGAAGGCTGCAGCAAAACCAGGGTGGCATGCACGTGAATGCAAAAGTCTGGATTTCCTCAACTTCACCCATATTGGAGCCATTTTCATGCCTTAAAGCAGTGGTCCCCAACCTTTTTATCACCGGGGACCACTCAACGCCGAGGACCACTCACTGCCTTTTACTGAGGCCCAGTGGGGGGGGGGTAGTTTACTCCTCTACTCTCAACCACTGCCCTAACGCTCTCTGATCGCTATGGTAATGTTTAAACATCCCTTCAAAATAAGATACAGACACGCCACAACAATGAAGTGTGTTGTAAAGGGCTGGGGGGGGGGATGAAGTAAAGGGCCGGGGGGGGGGGAGAAGGCGTCCTTCGGGGCCCACCTCCAATTAGTTGAAGGACCACATGTGGTCCGTGGCCCACAGGTTGGGGATCGCTACCTTAAAGAACCTTGCAGTGGCCATTTTCCCCTGCCACCGGAGGGCTTAAAAACAAAACCCCCTTGTTATTGACTTATAGTGCTACTAGTAATTAAGCCCGCTGCAGTTTAGATACAGCGGGCGCTAGGGCAGCAATGGGGGTGGGGGGTGGCTGTGCGGGCTGGGGTGCGGCGGGCGTGGGCGGTAGGTTTTGGATGGGCCGGGGCGAGGCCGTCCCGCACTGTCTGGCGGCTTCTTGGGATGTTTTGCGGGGCAGGAGCTACCTGATGTGTCCGTGGTCGTGGAGCGCAGCCATCAGCTGCAGAGAGTCGAAGGGGTGGATGTCGTTGCGGCGGCGGCTCCGGCGTTGCGGCAGCGGCCTGTGGCAGGGGCAGCCGCTGGCAGCAGAGGCGGAGGGCGTGCCGTCGCGGCGGGCGTCATTGGTTGTGGGGCCAGCGTTGGAGGTGCGGGGCTGGGCGGCAGCAACTGGAGGCTTTGTGGGGCGCCGTGGAGATGCTGTGTGTGGGCGAAGGCGGGCGCGGCGCTGGCGTGGCTGTCGGCAGGGCAAGTGCCGCGGGGGAAGGCGGCGCTGGGTCGGGCGCTGTTGCGGCTGTGGCCGGAGGCGGAGGCGCGGCTGCAGTAGGGAGGCGCATGGGGCGTGCGAGGCAGGCTGGCCGCGTGTGAGGGCGGCGGCAGCTCTTCGTCTGCGAACGGCGAGGCAGCAAGGGACGTGTGCGGGCGGGCAAGCAGCAAGACAATGGCGTCGGGCGAGCGGATGCAGGCGAGTGGGGGGGCGGCACTCGCGCCTCCCTAGTGGTCAGTCCAGCGGCCAGGGACCAATCGGGAGCCGCGCTGTGCGCGGCTCCCAATTGGTCCCTGGCCGCTAGACTGACACTTGGAGGGGCCAATCGGCAGGCGCAAAGCGCCTGCCGATTGAGCCCTCTGATTGTCAGTCATGAGGAAGGGGCCTATTGGCACCCTTCCTCATCACGGACAGGGCCCTCCTTAGGTGCCCTTAACCGATTATTTAATCCGCTCCGCAGGAGCGGTTTAAAGATGACAGGGTCTATCAGGTTTTCAGAATTCCCAACTGGACAGGGGGAAGACTGGCCTCTGTAGAGAACTGGGGGACAGGAAATGCACAATAGCCCATCCTTGTGCGGAAAACAACAAGGTGTCATTGGACCAGTTACTCTCTCTCTCTCAACATAACCTACCTTCGCAAAATGGAGGCAGAGAGATGTATGAGCACCCTGAGTTCTTTGGAGAAAGACTGGAGTAAAAGTGTGCTAAATAGAAACATAAAATTAAAGATATCACGTTCCCCTTGCAGTAGGACAAAACGGCTACAGCAAAATTGTCCAGAGCAAACCACAATAGCCAGCGAATGCATGCAACTTTCTCCGGAAAAAAACCCCCTTTGTATGAAGAGTAATGCTTCCCAAGACTTCCTCAATTCTCTTAACTGTGATTTATTTCTGTTTATACCAGCCATGTGTAACAGCAACCTTTATTCTAAATAATGCCATTAGAGTTAATTTATCCAGACTGTTTTCATATACCATTAGTGCTAACCTTTTCTTTATTATCATCAGGGTCAGTGTACAGTGGTAGTCAATACGGTGACTTGGAAATTCCTGCTTTGAGAGTCTCGCCTGAGCCACTGCTGTCTCCAGTCTGCAAGAGGAGGGCAGTAAATAATGCTGGCGAATGCTAAATATTATTATCAGCCGTAAATCTGTGACTAAACAGGAGGACGGCCTGCGTTTTCCCACAGGAACGAAGGAGGGAATTTTAAGCAGAAATACATCTGTGCTATTCTAACCTGTCTTTAAAGCCATTGTACTTCTTTCCAAGAACTGACAAATTAATGGGTAGTAAACTTCTGGGCTTCTCTTCAATTTACCATGTCCGGTATAAAGTAATTTCGAGAAAATCTCCTTCAGCGAATTCTGCAGGACACAATGGTTGTTGTCACACCTCACATTTGTCTTGTTGTGAAACCCGGGATCAGACTGTGTATACCATAAGTGGTGAAAATTGGGACTATTTTGCCATAATTACAATTTTTATTTCCCTTTTTTTACCCCACTTTCCCCTCCAATGGGACTCAACGCACCTGCCAGCAAGAGCAGAAGCAAAAGAAAGAATGGGGTTTCCAAGGCTGGTCTCCTAGAGGCAGGCTTGGTCACAAATTTGATATTGCTTCTGCTGCTGTAACTCATGGCACTTCCACACATGCTAAGTAATGCCGTTTGAGCCCACTTCAGCAGCTGTTTGCCAGTGGATTTTGCATCCAGTTGCAAAGTGCCTTGAAAGTGAATTGGAAGTGGGTTTTTTACAATCTCATTCTCCCCTGCTCCATTTTATTCCCACAACAACCCTTTCAAGTTAGTTTAGGCTAAGAGTGTGTGATGGGTCTAGTGTCAGGGAGAAGTTTCCAGAGCAGAGTGGAGATTCAAAATTGAGGCTCATTCCGCACACATAGGATACTGCACTTTCAATATGCTTTTGCAGCTGGATTTTCCTGTGCAGAACAGGACAATCTACTGTTAAAGTGCATTGAAAGTGCGACAATCACTGTGTGTGGAATGGGCCCTGGTTCTCTGAGATCCCAGTCCAGGGCCCATTCTGCACACGTTAGACTGTGCAGACTTTCACTGTGCTTTGGCAGCTGGATTATCATATGCGGAACAGGAAAATCTGTTTCTAAAGTGCATTGAAAGCGCATTATCCAACAAGTGCAGAATGGGGCCAGTACTCTGTCCGCTCCCAGTGTGGTTTTTACTATGAGAATCAGGTCCCCATACTGTTTGGCATCCAACCTGACAAATCTCATTGGTTTTATTGCCAGCTTATGTTTACGGCCAATGGGACTCCCCTCCCCTCGACTATCATTTTATCTTCCAGTGCAGAATGTGTGTCCGTGTTGGAGAGGAGAGGAGGTTCTGCATTCTTTCTTCCTTCCTTTCTTCCTTCCTTCCTTTCTTCCTTCCTTCCT
This sequence comes from Paroedura picta, assembly GCF_049243985.1. Taxonomy (NCBI): domain Eukaryota; kingdom Metazoa; phylum Chordata; class Lepidosauria; order Squamata; family Gekkonidae; genus Paroedura; species Paroedura picta. The sequence continues at coordinate 163,671,921 of NC_135369.1, forward strand.
TCCTTTCTTCCTTCCTTTCTTCCTTTCTTTCTTTCTTTCTTTCTTTCTTTCTTTCTTTCTTTCTTTCTTTCTTTCTTTCTTTCTTTCTTTCTTTCTTTCTTTCTTTGGTGGCTTCCAGAAGATGGTGCCCTGCTGCTAGGAAACAGTCCCGAAAACAGCAGTCATTCCAGTTCACTGGCAGAATGTCATGCAGAACACTTTGTGTCTGTCAGCACATTCCTCGAAGGTCACAGCAAATGATGAATGCTCCTGTGTAGGAGCGGGAGATTATTTTTTTTTCCCTGTGAGTTGCATCACTCGGCGGCTCCTTGGCTTCGTCCACTCCATTCCTGCGGTTATAAACCTTTCCCAATTGTTATTCGGCTGCTTCCTCCACAGGCCTTCTGCGGCCAAGGCAGGATATTCATGACTGAGTGGCCTCGGGAATCTGGAGAGGGTCCAGCTCCTTTCCACCGTGTTGTTGCTCATTTCCCCCTTTCCCCCTCCCTCCCTCCCTCCCCCCTTCCCCCGAAGGACTGAAATATCCTGTGGTTCTGGCTGGTGCTCTTCTTCCCTCCGGATACGTCCCCACCAAAAGGCATATGCATCACCATATGATACCCAGGGCTCTTTCAGCAGGGCTAATTATGACGAGGGCTTTATTTAGATGGAGACAAGTTCCGTGACTTGTTGTGGAGTTCGTTGGACTGTGTCTGATTCCAAAATGGAAAGAGAACGCTTCCTCTGGCAGCCACCGCTGCATGGATTGCTGCCGGGCTTTGCGTATGTTTGCAAAAATATTTAAATGGAGAGAAAGCTTCAGCATTCAGGGAGTTGCCCCGGTCTTTGACTTGGGTTTTATTTCTGCAGTTGGCTATTAGATCTGTAACCCTGCCCCGCCGGTTGGGCCTTGGGCCACTTGGCAGGCAACGTCAACCTCGTCAGGGCCTTAAACCCAACCGATAAGCCGCTTTTGGTTTCTTCGTACCTTGTATATACGTTTTCTCCTGGTACGTGGTGGAGGGTGACTGAATATGGTGGAGGACAAAGTATTATAAGAGGTGTCCCAGAGAGGGAATTTTGGCAAGTAGAGTTTGTTATGAAGGAGTTATTATCACAAAGGAGTTGCTTCTGTTACATTAATACCTGTTACTTTTTTCTTATCCCGTCTTTCCTCCAAGGAGCTCTGGGTGACGTGCATCATTCTTTCTCTCTGTACTATATCCTCACAACAGCCTTGTGAAATAGGGTAGCCTGAGGGAGAATCATTGAGCCAGGCCACCCAGTAAGCCTTTGGGCAGCATGGGTACTTGAACCTAACATTCTCCCCTCTGAGCTTATACCAGCGGTCCCCAAACCCTGGTCTGGAGACTGGGATCAGTACGTGGATCAGTCGGTACCGGGCCACGGCTCCTCCTCGTCCTCTTCCCCGGCTGCTGCCTCGGGGGCTGCCCTGCCACTCTGCCGCCAGCTCACCTTTGGTGCTCTCCAGCGGCCGCCATGGCTGGGCTCCCCCTCGTTTTGGCACTGTGCGGCTGCTGCTGGCAGCACTCCCCAGCGGGCGGCAGGACGTCAGGCAAATGACTACTCCCCCCCTCGGGCCTCAGTAAAATCGTCAAGCATTGACTGGTCCCCGGTGATAAAAAGGTTGGGGAAAACTGGTTTATACCACTGGTTGCCTCTCTGTCTTATGTCACTGGTTGTCTGGGACTCTTGTATCGTCAGGACCGTCTTCCCCAGTATGCCCGCCTAAGAACGCTAAGATCTAATGACCGGAATTTGCACAGGGTCCCCGCCCCCTTGAGGTGAATTAGGCTCAATCAAGGTCAGGGGCTTTTCAGCCTTGGCCCCGGTCTGGTGGGACATGCTGCCAGATGACATCATGGCCCTGTGGGACCTTAATCGTTTCCAGAGGTCTGCAAGACAGAGCTGTTCCATTGGGCCTATGGTCGAGGCCAGAATTCACACCAAGAAGATGCTGGCCTCCCTGTTGCAAAGTTTACCCGTGAGGTAAATCTTAAGCACTTCAAATGACCCCCAGGCAGGAATGCATCTTAATACTCTGTAAGAAGAGGCAGCCATAGTTTGTTTGTTTATTTATTTATTTATTTATTTATTTATTATTATTATTACTACTTCAATTTATAGCCCGCCACTCCCCTAAGGCTCATGGTGGGTAACAACATATAAAAACCCATAAAACCCCTAATACATAAAAACATCCTACAAAAACAAATTGGGAGTCGCTTGAATTTTTTAACTACATTTTCGATTTTAAACTATATTATATTTAATTACTTGGTATTGTAGTCTCTGTGGTAGGCCGCCCTGAGCCCTTTTGGGGAAGGACAGGGAAAAGCAAGCAAGCAAATAAATAAATAAATAAATAAAGTCCTTCCCCTCTGTACAATTGTTAAATATAGGAATTTTGTTGGGTCTTCTTTATGTTAGGTCCTCCAACCCTGTTTTTTTGCCCCCTTCTCTAATTGGGGGCTACACTGGTTAGTCTGTGGAAGCAAGATAAAACAGATGTGCAGAGGCACTTTAAAGACGAAAAGAAGTCATTTAAGTATGAGGTGCCGTGAGTCAGAGCCCGCTTCAGATATCTGGAAGGAAAATCATTTTGGCACTACGGGTAGGGAAAATTACAGAAGTGGGAGCTGAAGTAGAGACAGGTTGTTGTGAATCTCATCATGAATCTTTCAGCTGTGATTCCCTGCGTTAGGGATTGGAATGAACTATTCTTTACACGTGAAGGATGATGAGAGAGATCAGACACTCCAGCCTTTCTTGAGGGACACATAAGCAAAATAATGAAGTAGGACAAATAGAAGAGCTTCTCAGGAATTCAACTGAAGCCAACACATGGTTATAATAGGATTAGACATGTTGGCGCGGAGCAACACATTTTCTTTAAAAAATGGGTCCTGGAGTAAGGTGACCAGATTTTAACATTGGTAAAGCAGGACACCATTGACCGTGTGTGTGTGTGTGTGTGTGTGTGTGTGTGTGTGTGTGTGTGTGTGTGTGTGTTGATTTAAAATTTGGTCTATATGGAGCAACAAAAATTTTCATAGAACGCATAGAATGCAAAAATAGTATTGTTATATATATATTAAATTTCAACATAAGTACAATTTGCCAGGTGCCCCCAGATGTCCCTCCAAAAGTGGGACAATCTGGTCACCTTATCCTGGAGAACTTGAGCCATTGTAAAAACTAAGGAAATGGAAGTCTCTGTTAAAGCCAGGGTAGCAGGTCCTGTGGAATTCCTCAATGAGTTCTAATTTAGCACATTCACATTGTACATTTCCTTTTTTGAACAGAACAGTGACTTTCAGATCTGTAACCTTACATCCGGGAAGACTGAAGTGTCACCCACTGTTTTTTTTAGAGTTGCGGCCTCTTTTGTTAAATTTGTGCCAGTTGATTCTCTCACAAATATATCAAGCTGTGTGTCCAGTGTAGGTTGTTAGATAGGCATTGCTGGCAAATGATGGTCTAGATTAATTTAGATTATATATTAAATTGGATGATCTGTCTTCATATTTTAAAACAAGCTAAACAATTTTCATAGTGGTCATCAGATCACTTGTGCACATTACGTCAAGGTTACAATTTCAACACAAGTTGAAGGCCAATATGGAAATATTAATAGTTTAGGGCAGGGGCAGTCAAACTACGGCCCTCCAGATGTCCATGGACTACAATTCCCACAAGCCCCTGCCAGCATTCGCTGGCAGGGGCTTCTGGGAATTGTAGTCCATGGACATCTGGAGGACCGCAGTTTGACTACCCCTGGTTTAGGGGCTGGGGAAAAAGACAAGCAAGTTCAGTTACGTCCCTAAACGTTACAGACTGGGGTTTGGACTAGATGACCCTAGAAGTCCCTTCCAAATCTATGATTCTATGACTGATTTAAGTTGATAGCATGATGCAGTATTGTTCATGTTTGAGTGAGGATACTTTTAGTAAAATTGATCTGAAGTGGATCAGACATAGGGAACAGTTGGGGAACATTTTACATCACATCTGACCTGATGGTCACTTTGCTTTCTGTTTCCTCATAAGAATATGTAGGAATTCCACTTCTTGGATTACTGGTTGGATTACAAGGCTGATACAAGGTTGATCACAGAAAGCTGCCTGAAGAAAAAAAATACCCACTTGGGATAGCCAGTGGGATAACATCAAGTCATGAAGAACAACAATTTAAATGATATTTGCCCAGTTGGAAAAGAGAGATCGGCCCTTTTGTATCTTGTGCGGATGCCCAACTACAGAGTTGGATTTATGCACAAGCTAAGCAAGCTTCATTTTGGAATGTGCAAGATCTGCAGTGTGCGTAACTAGGCAGAATATAAAGGGTGACACTCAGCACAAAACCCCACCCATGTGCATATGCTTATGTTTCTAATGGCCACCCACATGCACATATGCAAAGGATACCGATGCATTGCCAAAGGAATATATCTGCTGGAGGGCAGAAGGACATGCTCTTTCTTTACCTCTCCCTTTCCCCCTCCGTTCGACCCAAACGTTTGTTTCTGCGGAGTGAATCTGTTCTTGGCAAGAGGGACTTCCTGCTCGTATTATTGCAGTGAAGTACAGTAAACTGTCTGCACTGTTCATGACCAAATATCAGGTTTATTGAGTCCATTCAAGGGACTGCAAGATAATGAGAAACATATTGTGTAACTCAGGAATGTGGTTCTTTCATCAAGTATCTTTCAAAATTACCCCGCTGTTTGGGTTCCTGACGACTTATAAATTACTTAATGCCTCCAGCAGATGTAACCAAGTACCTCTTATTCCTTCGGTCCGTGTTTTCTACCACTGTTTTAATCAATAATCAAATACAGACAAATCCTAAAGTGGTAAAGAAAAAAGTGTGCTCATTATCAGACGCCATCAAGCCAGTGGTTACCGTGTATCATCTCTGGAACAGCTTTAGGTCCACTAAGACGGATCTGCATCAAAACTACACGTTTTAGATGCCTCCAAGCCTTCCCCTGCCAAATATAACTCGTCCAAGACCTAAGTAAAAACACATGACATGCATCCTGTTTACATTTCCATAATTATAATAATTTCAGACTGTGCACAAGAATTATGAAACAGCCATTCCATTTTAAGACTTTAAACAGTATCTGCACAGATTCTGTTTGTCACTGCTGTTCTTTCCTGAACCGCCACTGTGGCAAATTGTGCCTTGGGTTCCTTTGATATCGTTAGAAGATGACCAGGGGCGCATGAAGAGCCAGGATCGGAACTCCAGGTCAAATAGGATCGGTGCCAGCTAGGGGAAGGGCCACTGCACCCTGGTCAAGCACGTGTTTTTCATTTACAATTAGTGCTGCTATTAAAGTTCAGAACCGCTTTCTCTGGCTTTTAATGCTCCTCTGCATTACAATTTGAGCAGCATCCCCACCCCCCCAATTCTGACTCAGAATGCAAAGAGAAATTCCAAGCATTGTTGGTCCAGCTGACCATTTGGGAGGTAAAGGCACAAACATTTTGACCGGTAAAGTATTGTTCCTTGCAGCTATTTTAAGAGGCTGTAGTACCCCCATCCAGCTATTGTCAAGGGCTGTATTTCCAGGCTCCCCCCCCCCCCCGCATGGTTGGGTACTGTAGTTCCAAGAGCACAACACCACAATAAGGTGTATGCATAAGGGATAGAGCCTCTTGTGCATAGAGCCTCTTGTGGCGCAGAGTGGTAAGGCAGCTGTCTGAAAGCTTTGCCCATGAGGCTGGGAGTTCGATCCCAGCAGCCGGCTCAAGGTCGACTCAGCCTTCCATCCTTCCGAGGTCGGTAAAATGAGTACCCAGCTTGCTGGGGGGTAAACGGTGATGACTGGGGAAGGCACTGGCAAACCACCCCGTATTGAGTCTGCCAAGAAAACGCTAGAGGGCGTCACCCCAAGGGTCAGACATGACCCGGTGCTTGCACAGGGGATACCTTTACCTTTACCTTATAAGGGATGCACCAACATGAATGGACTAGGAACAACTTCTTTGCTCTGAAGGAGCAGGGCTCAGCAACAATCCCAGGAAATGCTACAAGCCAGTTTAGATTAAGAGGCTAGCTACGTTTTGTTTTCCTCCCAGATCCTGCCTGGGTCTGCACGATCGTTGTGTACTTGCTGAGAATTCGTGTCCCGGGTTTACAGGGCCCAGTTTAGATTGGAACCATAGTGTAGGAGGAGAAGGGTCTTCAGCCTTCACATCTGGGTTACTTTCTAAGCCTGAAATGGCCCTGGGGGTGACTAGGCAACTTACTGGGAGATTCACAAGTACAGCTGAACTACACAAAGATTTCCTCAGTGGAGTAAATAGTATTCCCCATGGATTTGTTTTGGGCTGGAGAAACAGGGCAGGACCCTAATTGGGCCTCCCTTCACCTGGGAACTGAGTTCCTACTGGGGAATTCACAAACAATGACAGTCCTTGTGACGGACTCAGAACTGATCCAAGGTCATAGCTCACCATAAAGCAGCAACATAAATGGGAGGGTTAGAACCACAGAATTTAGAAGAGTTTATTTTTATACTCTGCTTTTCACTACCCGAAAGAGTCTCAGAGCGGCTTACAAACAAACTTTCCCTTCCTCTTCCCTCAACAGACACCCTGTGAGGTAGGTGAGGCCGATAGAGCAACAAGAGAGCTGTGACTGGCCCAAGGTCACCCAGCTGGCTGCATGTGGAAGAGTGGAGAATCAAACCCAGCTCTCCAGATTTGAAGCCCCTGCTCTTAAGCACGACACCAAGCTGGGTCTCAGCATTTCACACTTTGGACACACTAACATGATCATCCTTAAAGGTAAAGGTATCCCCTGTGCAAGCACCGAGTCATGTCTGACCCTTGGGGTGACGCCCCCTAGCGTTTTTATGGCAGACTCAATACAGGGTGGTTTGCCAGTGCCTTCCCCAGTCATTACCGTTTTACCCCCCAGCAAGCTGGGTACTCATTTTACCGACCTCGGAAAGATGGAAGGCTGAGTCAACCTTGAGCCGGCTGCTGGGATTGAACTCCCAGCCTCATGGGCAGAGCTTCAGACTGCATGTCTACTGCCTTACCACTCTGCGCCACAAGAGGCTCTTTGATCATCCTTACTCATTCTTATATATTTTATTTTGCACATTCTTGACATATTTTAAGATCATCGATCAGTACAGCAGGATGTTCACAAGGAAATTAAAGGAGAGATGGAACCTCCAACGAGTCCTCAAACGCAGTAATTCATTATAATTTGCCTAACTCTTTCAATTACCATCTTCCCTAGGGTCAGACAGTTTTCATTTATTTCAACTTTCAATTGATACAGCTCCCTCGAAGGACAGGGTTATTGGAAAGCTCTGGGCATGGATTACTCACTCCTTCTAAACACCAGTTTACAATTCTGCCTCTGAGTTCTGATTGGTTTTTCTGGTACTGCCTGCCCTTTTCTTCTGCAAGGCATTCCCAAGGCCCGTCCTTATGTTAGTGGGCCACAACATCTCCACCACCTGATTCATGCAACAAATTGGACTGTTGTCTTGCTCATTAGTCTGTAATTAGATCAGCAGAGAAAGTGAATCGAGAAGGTGTCAGGAGCTGAAGTGCAGACATAGCAACAGAATCATTTCATCAGATGCAAGAAGATCTGTGTTGAGCAAAGGGGATGGAATATCAAGGGTAATGATGCTAAAGGGGGAAGCGGCTCCGTTTTTGTCTCGTTCCAGGAACAGCTAAAGGATAAGTGCTATTTTCTGAATGAAGTTGATGCTGCTTGGCTGAGGAGGGGGTTGGACTAGATGTTGAGCAGGGGGTTGGACTAGATGGCCTGTATGGCCCCTTCCAACTCTATGATTCTATGATTCTATGATTCTAGGTATACTGGTATGTTTCCTTAGGACGCTGCTAAACCCTTAGGATTTACATAGTAAATGACATAATCAAGATGCAGCATGTCTCAAAGAATGATACATTGCCGGTATTAGTACGGTGACACCACAATGGATACGATGCATTTCTAACAATAACCTGACTTTTCTGAGGACTCCATCTTGGATGACGAGGGGGAAAAAAATGTAAGGTTATCTTTAGGAGTACAAGATGTGGGATCACTAATGTGTCTGAAAAACAGCTGTGTGCTGCTGGATTATTTTTAGCATAAAACAGACATAGCTTAAGTTTTAGAGCTAGTTGTGCATTCACATTGGGTGACGCTGCCACGTTGGGAGAACCTGTGGTGAACTCTATAGCTTGTATCCTACCACTCTACCGAGCAAGGTTTGAAACCTTCCTCCAAATTAAGAAGCTCTTTATCTGGCAAAAAAATTGGAGGAAGGCTCTTTTGACTGGAGAAATGTAATACGATGTAGTACATGGCTTTGATTGGGTTCCCCCCCCTCCTTCTTGGAGTCATGTTGTTCTTTGAACTAATAATACATCTGCTTATTTTGTGAACAGTGGGGAATTTTAATATGACTCTGATCCAAACCAAATATCATAACAAAACTAATCACTTGGCTTGCTGCTATCATGAATCTATAGGAACAGAAGTTGGCCTATCCATCCATTTGTGGCAGGTATAAGCTGGCAGGGGCTCATGGGAATTGTAGTTCATGGACATCTGGAGGACCACAGGTTGACTACCCCTGCTCTAGGAGATGTGTTGGAGGGGGGGATTGAGAATACTGAGGGTTTTGTTTTTTCCACCGTAGCGTCTTCCTTCGGGTTTTTGATCCTTTTCCTTTTGGTCTTGTTTAATGATTTGTGATTTTATGTCTGGGGTTTTAATGGGTATTTATGGGTTCTTATTCAGACTTATGTAACCCACCATGAGCCATCAGGGAGTGTTGGGTAATAAATCAAATTAATAACAACAATAACCTGTGCCTCTCAATATTATTTCCAACCAATATAAGATGCATTTCTTACATCCAAAGAAGTGGGCTCCAATCCACAAAAACTTCCTGTCGCAATAATTCTTCAGCTCGCAAATCAATAGGAAATCTATTTCTGTTTACTTTTGTCACTTTAGCTAGCATAAAAGCAGGGGCAAATTGAGTTATGTGGTTGTGCCAGATGAGAAGCTCTGGGACCACTGGGACTGATTTTATTGACATTAAAAAGATTACGTCCTTTGTTATATAGCAAAGTAGCCTTTACAAAGGGCTACTAGGTCTCCCACCCACACAATAATAATTATAATAAACCAGTGGCTGAACTCGGAGCTCTAGCTACTGTTTCACATATATAACCACTAAAACATATTATTATTCCACTATAATTTTACCACTTTACTAATTATGGGAGAATATTAATGGCCCCTTTCTGCTCAAAGGTTTGTTACTATACTACTACTATGATGATGATGTTATCCATTCAGTCGTGTCTGACCCTTGGCGATTCTATAGGAAAGTCTTCACCATGCCTCTGACTGCTTCTTTTAGTTGGCTCACGGTCATCCCTGTATCGGCTTTGATCGTGTCAAGCCAGCGGATCCCTTGGCGACCACGTTTCCTTTTGCCGCTGACCATGCCGAGCATTAATGATTTTTCTAGCGAATCTGATCGCATGATGCATCCAAAGTAAGTGAGCTTTAGCCGTAATATCGTGCCTTCTGATGCCATAGTTTGTTTGCTCTTCTCTAAAACTACCTTGTTGGTAACTTTGGCTGTCCACAGTATTCACAGCATTAGCTTCCAACACCATAATTCGAAAGCATCTATTCTCCTCCTGTCTTCTTTCTTCAGGGTCCAGCTTTCGCATCCATAGGCTGTTATGGGGAAGACAATGGTGTTGACTAGACAGCACTTTGTATTAAGGCTGATATCCTTACTCTTCCATATTCGGTCCATGCCTAACATTGCGTTCTGGCTCAGTGTTATTCGCTGTTTGATTTCACGGCTGCATCCACCACTTTGATTGATCATAGAACCAAGAAAGATGAAATCATCAATACATTCAATGTTCTCGTTGTCAATAATGCCTTTGGTGCTACTGCCAGTAGTTGTCATGGTCTTTTTGATATATAGGTATAGTCCCATCTTTTCACTTTCTTCTTTTAGTCTCTTTATCAAGGTCTTCAGATCACGCTCCGATTCAGCAAGGAGTGTTGTATCATCTGCACAGCAGAGATTATTGATGTTACAACCAACTACTATGAAGTACATTCTAAATTGCCAAGTAGGAAAGGAAGGAGGAGTTGAGACCAAGACTTGAACATAAAGTGGGAACATGGAAAAATCATGTCTAGGAAGAGAGTAATTAATGAGAAGTGTAGAAAAGAGGGACAGAAAGGGAGGAAAGGGTGATTTCATCTTCAGGAGTGGTTTAAGGATTCGCAGGGCCAAAGCACTGGAGCCAGTTGATGGATTTACGGAGCCCTAGCAGAGTACAATCATGCCAGAAGCACTCAGACTGGGGGTGCAAGGGCTCCCCATAGTGGAAAGGGGTGTCACTCTGAGTGTCCTTAAAGAGGGAAAAGGGGGAGGGGAGAGGTTACAGCCCTCATCCATGGGGGGGGGGGGTCGGGAGGTATCCAGTGCTACATGGATAAACCGCCCCTGTTTATTTTGCTGGAGACATTTTGCCATCTTCCAGTGAACCTCCATAGTGATCAAGGGATTGCACCCTTACTGAAATCAAATTGTGTCAGGGTCACCGATGGCTGGATCACCATATGAATCGGACGATAACCGAGATCAGGTTTGCTTTGCCGAGCATGTCACATTACCAGGCATTGTATGTCTCAAAGAACAGGCTGCATTTCCTGTGTTTGGTCTCGCCCCCAGCCCCGGCTTACTGCCAGCATTTCATATGTTAGACCATCATGGCTGAAATAAGAAGAGAGCAAAACTAGGTTGAAAAAAAAACACACACACACACACACAAACTGCTAAGCTGAACACAGTGGAATGACCCATTGTGCTGTGTGCGTAACCACATTTCCTAAACGACACATTTCAAGAGTCGAATCTTCTTCTTGTTGTTGTTGGCATAGTAACTCACCAGGTCTGAACCAGATAAGCTAATACACTTCTCCTTGTTCTCTCCAAGGTATTCACAGCAGGAGATTCCCGTTCCATCTGGTTAACTGCAAATGCACATTATTATTGATACACAGTATTGATACCGGTTTTGATCTCCCTTAATGGCACCGTGTTTAGCATCGAACAGCTTGAGGGAAGAACAAGGACAATCGAAAGGGGACCTGGGGCTCGAAAAAGACAGAGACCATTAGCACAGGGCTCACTGTAAAATCCATGGCACTCTTTAATGCAAGAAGAATCGCCTCCCTTGGGATAATGTGTGGCGTTATCTCAGCAAGGAGGCTGCGTTTGTAGTAGTCCCAACAAGACTCTCGGGATTTCCGCACCAGTTAAATGTAGTGAAATGCTTATTTTACGTAGTCATTATATTCTGGCCCCTCCATATGATGTCACCAACATCTGGGCAGTAACCGGCTGGCTACATCTTCCATTTTAAGGCGCTAGTTGGGGAATTGCATAAAGTGGGTTCCCCAAACTATTTAGCACTAGCTAAGGGAGAGCAACCAGAAGGCAACCAGCAGAGGGGAGTTATGGAGGCTCAAACGTGCTAAAGGCACCTGCCTTGTCCAGCCTTCACACCCACCTCCCTCTCTCTTGTTCCCGGGGACGGGAATGTCTTTTTAAAAAGGTCCTGGAGCAATGAATAGGTGGACCAGCATGCAGGCAATGCCAGAAATAATTTTTCCCCAAAGTTGTAACACAAAGCATGCCTCTCTAAAGCCCCCCTCCCCCCCAAATCAGGAATGAGATTAATTTTTAAAAGTATTAAGACTCGTGATTCCATGAGGGGTGGCATTTAAAAAGCACTATGCATCCATGATTAGATGCCTAGGCATTTAAATGGAGAAGTATTAATTTTTTTAAAAAATGAGCAGGCATTGCAGGACCTTTGAAGCATAGAAAAAAGGAGATTGGCTGCCTGGATTGATTGACAGGCGGAAGACAGTCTCGTATAAAGTGCATTGCTCACTGTTGTCAAACTAATTTTGGTTATACATGTTGGAATATGCCGGATCTGCAGTGTTATGTACGTGATTCTATTAATGATTCTACTGAGGACCGAGCTTAACGTCCGAGGAAGGATCGGAGTGGGCAATGTCATCAGCCAATACGCTGCTAGATCCTTGTCTTGGGATCCAATCAGTTTTAACCAAAATTGACCTATAGTGTCGACTGGTGGAAAGGGCCTTTGTTCACGATTGTATATAAGTCGGGGCTCTTGAGGGGTTTCCCAGTTCAGTTTTGCCTCTTGTACCACCATACAGAGTCAACTGAACTCCCAGCGGTCCTGACTTCCTTCGAACCCATGGATTTAACATGCAGTGTGCATGATTGAACAGAATATAAAGAGTGTCCTGCAGGGGGCATGGGTGGAGATGTGCATTTAGCATAGTTAGACTGGGAACGTCCTGATATTTTCATATCCTCTCCTCTAGTATCCTGATTGGCTCAATAAGAGACTTCCTTTGAGTACACTTCCTCCCTGCTTGCCTCTAGAACAGACAGAATTACTGCAGACAACAGTTAGACAGACAGTTGGGACTCTCTCCCTTATCTACACCAAGTCGTTTCTCTTCATCATCATAATAAAACTATTGTATTCTTTAAGCCAACTTGGTGCTTTGATCGTCTTTGACTATTTAAACCAGGGGTAGTCAAACTGCGGCCCTCCAGATGTCCATGGACTACAATTCCCAGGAGCATTTGCTGGCAGGGGCTCCTGGGAATTGTAGTCCATGGACATCTGGAGGGCTGCAGTTTGACTACCCCTGATTTAAACTCTGCCAACATCCACAATATTATGCATTCCTAATCGTAGGCATCCATAATATGGAGTGCACTTTGACTCATTTTGGGGGATCCATTCTCCTTTTAGCTGCCCTTTTCTTGCATGGGTGGATTTAGCCATTGAGCCGCAAGCTACAATGCCTGCAGCTACTCTTGTTGCCTTTTCCCTGCACGTTCCTCATATCCATCTATTTTATTTCTAACGGTGTACTTATATGCAAACATACCACTGTAAATACTGATTGATGTTTTCAGATGGCTATAGTTTTGCCTTGAGCAAACTAGAGGAGGATATAAATGTTTCAATGGATTCAAATAGTTCTTAAAAAATCTATGCATTTACACTCACTCCTAGGAAGCATGACAACAAACCCAAATAAATCATGCTGGATTTGTTGGTTTAAATCCTTGTTATCCTGGTCCACGTTTATCCATGTTTTATAAGAGTATTTATGTATGACTCGTGGGGCGGGTGTGGGGATGGCAACACACATTTGAATGTACATCAAGATATGCATTTTGCTGACAACACGGCAGCTTGGATGGACTGCTCCACAGTACTGGTGGGTTGCACATTTCAGTGGACACATCAAAATCACAGCAGTGTTCCTGCCCTAGCCAGTGATAAGCATGTCAAGGCCTGCTAACATTTTCAGAAGTTCACCTAGCCAGTTTTATACTTTCTCTGTTCACAGTTTTAGGGTTACCTTATTTTGTGCTTTTTCTAAATCTAAATCTAAATCTAAATCTAAATCTATCTCTATCTCTATCTCTATCTCTATCTCTATCTCTATCTCTATCTCTATCTCTATCTATCTATCTATCTATCTATCTATCTATCTATCTATCTATCTATCTATCTATCATCTATCTATCTATCTATCTATCTATCTATCTATCTTTACACACCAGCTTGTTGTAGCGGTTGGGTGTGCGGACTTCTAATCTGCTGAGCTGGGTTTAATTCCGGGCTTCCCCACATGCAGCCAGCTGGGTGACCTTGGGCTCTCCACGGCACTGATAAGGCTGTTCTGACCGAGCAGTGATATCTGGGCTCTCTCAGCCTCACCCACCTCACAGGGTGTCTGTTGTGGGGAGAGGAAGGGAAAGCGACTGTAAGCCAATTTGAGACTCCTTCGGGTAGAGAAAAGCTGCATAGAAGAATCAACTCTTCTTCTATATTATATATATCTATCTATATCTATGAAGAGCCTCTTGTGGAGCAGAGTGGTAAGGCAGCAGAAATGCTGTCTGAAGCTGTCTGCCCATGAGGCTGGGAGTTCAATCCCAGCAGCCGGCTCAAGGTTGACTCAGCCTTCCATCCTTCCGAGGTCGGTAAAATGAGTACCCAGGTTGCTGGGGGGTAAACGGTAATGACTGGGGAAGGCACTGGCAAACCACCCCGTATTGAGTCTGCCATGAAAACGCTAGAGGGCGTCACCCCAAGGGTCAGACATGACTCGGTGCTTGCACAGGGGATACCTTTACCTTTACCTTTATCTATATCTATATATCTGTAGATATAGAGATATGCATGGGATTGCTCAGACTGCAACTACCTAACCGGCTTTGACGGGTAAATTTCCTTTTAAATATGTTTCAAACTTTCTCCATATAGGCATGTGAGTCACTCTGACAGGTTTAATTTGTCCTGAAAAATGAATGTGTTAAGCTCATTACCCATTCAGTTTGAAGAGACTGTAAAGAGCAGATTGATTGCTTCTCCATGTGTGCTATGTAATAGGCCAGGCCTTGCAAAGGTAAGGAATACTTAGCCGGCAGAAACGCATACCAAATATGTGACAGGAAATTAACCTTAATCAAGCTCTCTCACGTAGGTTTCTTGTTGTCCCTTTACTTAATTTGTTAAATTATAGATCATTCTTCTCCTTGGATATCAACATTTTGATCGAGGAACTCAACACAACACAATAGTGCAGTCTTAAGCAGTTACACTTTTCTGAGGTTATAGACTTCGGTGACTCTCAAAAGGCGGTACTATTACTAGATTACTAGATTCACAAAAACTTTGATCGAGAGCAGGCCTTCTCAACCAGGGTTGTGCAAAACCCTAGGGTTTCTTGACAGCCCTGGAAGGGTTTCCGTAATGGGGGGGAGTTAATTATTTTTAATGCATTTTTATTTATTTGTTTTTATTTTATTGTTGCATTTTTATACCGTCGCTCCCAGAAACTGGCTCGCAGTGGTTCACAAAAACATAAGAAATACAGCAATATCAGTTTAAAATATCTCATTAAAACAACTCCAACACATACAAAAATGTCGGTGTACTAAACGTCCTTAAAAGATCTTACCCCATTTGCTCTGGGCATCGGCTTCAGTATAGATGAATATAACCAGCCAGGAAGGTAGAATCAGGCTCCTAGCACAGTCTAGTACTGCAGTAGGAGCTGGGGGAGGGGACCTGATCGAATACCCCAGGGTTTTCACCCAGCCTCAACTGAATGCCTGGCGGAATGACCTTTGATTACTTATCAAAAAGGGTCCTTCTCTTCTGAGGTAAGGAGGGCATCTAGGTAGCTGAGTTTTTCCCAGCTAGATGCCCTCCGCCTCAGAAGAAGCAGCCCCGTTTCCTGTAGCAGACATGCAGGTATGAGCTACGTTCATCCACTGGATTTATTTCTGACCTCCCAAACCCCATAGTGGCTCACTTCATTCCTGTCTCCTCCATTTCACACTCACAACAACCCTATGGGATGGGCTAGGCTGAGGATGTGAGTGGGTACTGGGGAGGGGGCTTGGCCATTGTGGGAAGGGAGGTGATTGGCCAAGCCTGTAGCTAGCATTCTGAGCTCCTCTGAGCCTAATTGACAAGCAGTGTGTGTATGTGTTTGGGAGAAATACCTTGAGCTTCCCTGGGCCTATACCTTTCCATTTGTGGAAACGCTCTGCTGGATCCAAGAAGAAGAATTGGTTTTCATACACCGCTTTTCTCTACCAGGAGTCTCAAAGTGGCTTACAATCGCCTTCCCTTCCCTCTTCAGACAGCCTGTGAGGTTGGTGGGACTGAGAGAGCTCGACTGCTCTGTGAGAACAGGACTATCAGGGCTGTGATGAGCCCAAGGTCACCCAGCTGGCTGCACGTGGAGGAGCAAGGAATCAAACCTGGCTCACCAGATTAGAAGCTGCTGCTCTTAACCATTACACCAACCCACTGTTACCTGACACATTGTATAAAATGGTGGGTTGCCCATTAGCCCTTCTGTTCATCGTGCAAGACAGCAAATTATAAATTTATGTAAGAACCACAAAGGCCCCATTGAAAACTGCTCAGTCCAGTGTTTCATAACAAGGGGGTGTGGGAGGCAGGTTTGTAAAGCTCTGCTGAAGGACTTCTCATTGTTTATTATGAAAACCCTTAACATTCAATCCGCATAGAATTCTTTTGGCGGGGAAATACGACACTCGAAGAGCTGATCATAACTGTAAGTCAAGATAAACAGCAATCCTTCATGCGCTAAAGAATGGAAAGTATGATATTTTTTTCTGGGGGAGAAATATTCACATATGGTAATGATTTCCTTAAAAATCCTTCGGTATGAAACAAAGGACAGGCACTGCATTTTGACACTAGAGGTAGAAACCAAATCAATCATTCTGTCCGACTGGTACAGTCTGAGAAGTGGATGAAGATGGATTTTTTGTTACATTCAGTTTTCGATCCGGACACAGATACAAACTATTCTTATTTATTAAGTGCTTAATAAAATAAACGCTATAATAAAGAACAATACAGAAAGGTCCCTGACAGAATGCTGGAAAATCTAAGGGACATAATACAAAAGGAGGAAGGAAAACAAGTTAGACTTTGCAGGTGAGCATAACCTTCCTTTCCTCAGCTGGTTCCCTCATTGTGAATGTTGCAGCAAAATGATGTGGGCATATAGTTGGAAGTAAATCAGCTGTGTTCAATGAGATTACTCAGGTGAGTGCGTAAAGGATGGCAGCCTTAGTTTGTAAGCTCCTTGAAGCAAGGACCACTTCATTTTTGCCCGGGAGCTTTGTAAAGCTCCTCAAACAGTAAAAAAAAACAACAACACACAAATCCGTCTACGTATCTAATTGTCATGTGGTCTTCATCTGCAGATATCTATATCTACCAGCTGGGGCCACACAGGAAGAAAACAGAGATTTTTTGCAAACTCAGGGGACTCTTCAGGATTGCGTAAAATCCTGGCTTGGATTTGGGGCAGGGAGAGACCTCATGTCCACCCTCCGAAGCAGCCATTTTCTCGAGGGGAACTGAACTCCGTCGCCTGGAGATGAGCGATAATATTCCAGCAGGGAGTCTTCTGGCCAGGCCTTGAGACACCATCACCAATTTGGAGGGAAGAACCTGCAGCAGTTTGGCAGGGGAGGCCAAGAGCCATGATGAGCTCGCTGCTGCTGACGTTGTACAATGGCAAGGAGCCACACTGGGCCTTGTAGTATAGGGTTGCCAGCCCCTCCTCCTGGCCACCAGATCCAGGCTGGGAGACACCTGGAGATTTGGGGATGGAGCCTGGATAGGACAGGGACGTCAGCCGGGTACAATGTTACAGAATCCACCCTTCAAAGCAGCCATTTTCTTTAGGGGAAGTGATCCATGTAGCCTGGAGCTGTAATTCTGGGGGATCGCCACATCCTGCCTGGAAGCTGGCAACCCTACCGCAGTAGCAGCAGTAATCGTGTGTATGGGTGGGTGGAGGAAGGTTAGAAAACTGCAGTGGCCTGATGGTGTAGTGGTTAGGGGTGCGAGCTTCTAATCTGGCATGCCAGGTTCAGTTCTGCACTCCCCCACATGCAGCCAGCTGGGTGACCTTGGGCTCACCACAGCACTGATAAAGCTGCTGTGACTGAGCAGGAATATCCGGGCTCTCTCAGCCTCACCTCCCTAACAGGGTGTCTGTAACGGGGAGAGGAAAGGGAGGGTGACTGTAAGCCACTTTGAAACTTCTTCAGGTAGAGAAAAGTGGCATATAAGAACCAACAGTGCTCTGTAGTGGTTAGAGTGTTTGATCTGGGAAACCTGGGTGTAAACTTCATGGAGCTTTTATTCCAACCCCAGATCGATTCAGTCCCTGCCCTCTACACAGAATGTGATTCCCATTTGGACTTGGGGCAATTTAAAATTTCCTTCTGCAGCAAGAAGGATTGATCCGGAGTG
Source organism: Paroedura picta (assembly GCF_049243985.1). Taxonomy (NCBI): domain Eukaryota; kingdom Metazoa; phylum Chordata; class Lepidosauria; order Squamata; family Gekkonidae; genus Paroedura; species Paroedura picta. Next base: position 163,689,897 of record NC_135369.1, read on the forward strand.
ACCCTACCTTTATTGTGCGATATTTTGGAGTGCTTTTAATCCTAAATATATTATAAAATCGCATTGTTTTGAATCGGGACTCTCCTCCGTGGTAGAGGACCCGTGATTGGCCACAGGTGGTCATGTGACGAATTTGTCTTAAAGGAGAAGCCCCTAATTTCTCTCAACTTCTGTCGGTCCTGGATTTTTTTCCCCTTCTCTGCCTTTTTCGATCTTCTCCCCCTCCCCTCCAAGAAAAGAAAGAGGCTCCCTGCTTGGGTCCTCTCCCCCCAACCCTCCAAGAAAAGAAAGAGGCTCCCTGCCTGGCTCCTCTCCCTCCCCCTTCAAGAAAAGAAAGAAAGAGGCTTGGCTCCCCCCCCCCCCTTTCTGAACTACCCTAACCACGTGCAGAAGACTTTCCTGTTTCAATGGGGAGGGGAGGAAGAGGAAGATCCGAGTTCAAAGCGATCTGAATGCAACAGGATTGACAATGGAATAAACAAAGTAAGTGAAGACTCTGCCCTGGATTGATATCCCCACTTTGCCATGGAAGCTTGGTCAGTGACCAGTCACAGCTTGGGGAAGTGGTTTAGAGTGGCTTGTAATCTGGTGAGCCGGGTTTGATTCCCCGCTCCTCCACAGGCAGCCTGCTGGGTAACCTTGGGCTCATCACAGCCCTGATAGTGCTGTTCTGACCGAGCAGTCCTGTCAGAGCTCTCTCAGCCTCACTTCCCTCACAAGGGTGCCTGTTGTGGGGAGAGGAAAGGGAAGGCGAATGTGAGCTGCTTTGAGACTCCTTCAGGCAGTCAAAAGCGGGAAATAAAAGCCTTCTTCCTCTTTGTGCCCCTCCCAGGGCTATTGTGTGGATAAAGCCTGTGAAGTGGGAATTATATATATCACCATAGGCTCCTTGCAGGCAGGCCCATATAAAACCGTCCTATAATAACTATACATAGGGACACTGAGCAAGTGGACTGGCCACTGAGGAAGCCCATTCCGGGTGGGACAGGTCAACGGTCGGAGGATCTTGGCCCTGCTAGCAGAGAATGCCCAGCTGTCTCCCCTTTTCTTTTAACAGGTGGGAATTGCTCCATGGTGCTCGGTGCCAGCAAGCCTCTTTGAGAAGATCTTCCTCCTCCCCGCATGACCATCTGACAGGTGGTGCGGCTATTCATGGAGCCAGCCTGGGCTACATGTCCATGGAAATAGCCTGGTTAATTCTCAATCTCTCAAGGGATGTTTTCCAAGTATGCCTATTCTAGACAAAGATTCCCTACATTTGTTGCTTCAACAAACTTCATTCGATTACGATCTGGACCTGCTTGTTCTTCCGCTGATAAAATGTTGGATATGAAAAATGGCGTACATTGGGACAAGTGTGCAGGATCTCAAAACGGTGTTAATATTTTCTTGATATGCTGGAAACAATGTTTTCCCTACTTGGGGGGGGGGGGAGAGATGTTGATCTGTTTTAACGATTATCGAAGTGTAAAGCCGGGCCTGCTGCTTGAATGAAATATGTCCAAAAGGCATCACAGCTGACAGGAACAGGTCTGCTGTGTACATCTGTGATGGTCTAGACAATATAATCTGACAGGAGACGTTACCCAGCCATATCCTTTTGGCGCTTTTAGAAATTGACAGAAGGGAGTCTTTAACATGTGGTCAGTATAAAACATATCATATTCCACCATCTTATGCTTAAGAGAAAACATGCCTGTTCACATGACTGATGCTTTGCACCTTCTTAAAAAATGATCAAGTTAATAACACTTCCTTTTCCGTTGGCCCGAAGCAAGACAGTTGCCTCTGCTAGTTTAGTGCTCCCAATTAAAACCGACATTCACTGAGTTCTTCTCAATGCGGTTTCACAATGAATTAAAAAAAACACAAATTTTAAAATCTCTTTTAGCCTACCCAGGAAGGTGCAGGATCCTGAGATTACTTGCTTTATACTTCTTTTGCAAAACATTCATAGTCTAAGGACTGTTTTGCACATTACACAGGCGCAATCCTGCTCATTGCTGCGGAGTGCACACTGAAGTAGGAATGATAATCAATATGGGCTCCCTAAAGAGTGTACCTGAGGCAGAGCCAGCTGGATTCAGGGCAGGTGGCCTAAGCTTGGGGCCTTGCTGTTGAAGACTGCTGGGCTTGGGGTGTTATGCACATGTGAGAGACGGAGAGACACGGTGGGATTTTCTGCTCTGCAACTAAAACAAAGAGTACAAACTAAAGAATTAGGATCCTAAGGTGAAAGACTTTGGAAGATATGCTGGAAATGCAGCTTATTTCATGATCTGGGACGCACATCCCTGAAGATCTACCTTTCCTTGCCTGTTCACATGTGACAGCTTCTTTCCATCTAGAAAGGTCAACTGGTGTTCATGATCTAAGACAGTGGTCCCCAACCCCCAGTCCAGGGACCGGTCCCGGTCCGTGGATCAGTCAGTACCGGGCTGCGACTCCTCCTCGTCCTCCTCCCTGGCTGCTGCCTCGGGGGCTGCCCTGCCACTCTGCCACAGGTTCACCTTTGGTGCTCTCCAACGGCCACCATGGCTGGGGCTCCCCCTCGGTGTGGCAGTGCGCAGCTGCTGCTGGCAGCATCCCCCAGCGGCCAGTGGGAAGTCAGGGGCGGGAAAGCACGCAGAGCAGGGGCTCAGGCGGCGGTGCCAACATTCCTCGGCAAAAGACTACCCCCCGGGGCTCAGTAAAATTGTCAAGCGTTGACCAGACTCCGGTGATAAAAAGTTTGGGGACCACTGATCTAAGGCACATTAAGAGATGGCCTCAGTTCAGGCATTGCCAGTGGCTGCCCCATGTCTGCAGAACTTCCTTCTGGCTTTCCCATGAGGGTGGTATTATTATTTATTATTATTTATCTCACGAGGTGTGTAATATAACCAGGAAATCCAGACAAAGAATATTTGGAGTAGATTTGCCATTGCTGCCTCCACATCGTGATCTCTAATGTTCTTTGGAAGAGCTACCAACCAAACCCTTTGTGGACCCCCATTCAAATATCAAGCCAAGGTCAACCCTGCTTAGCTCCTGAAATTGGCTGGAATTGGGCGTTCCTGGGCTATCCAACAGAGCTATTCTCCTGTTAAGCCAGGTTGAGTCTGGGCTAAGGACAAATATCCTGCTAGGGGGGCATAAGGATTTTTCATGTGGAACACATCTTCTGATGTGTCCCCTGGGATGAAATGGGTACAGACATGATGTCTGTAGCCCCGCCCCAAGGAGTGCAGCAGAAGATGTCAGAAGGCTACCAGCAGAAGAGGCCGAGGCTGCAGCCATGTTGCTGGGGCCCCAAAAGCTGCCTGCGGGCCGCTGCGTGACCCATGCGAAAGCTGTGGGGTGAGGCACCGCCCCTGAAGTTGGCCAGGACCTCTGTGTGACCCACACGGCTACTGCGGGGTAAGGCATCACCTCTGAAGCCTACCAGGGCCACATGGCTACTGCAGGGCTACTGCACCCCTCACAGTGCTGGGGCCACCCTGTGCAGCCACTGGGGTGCCGCCCATGCAGCTGGAGAAGGTAGTGGCCCTCCTACCATGACAGGGAAGGACACAGGGAGAGGGGGAGGGGTGTCTGTGTGTCTCTGTCTGCTTGAGGGGAAGGGGGGAGGGACCAGGGAGGATGTCCAGGAAGCTAGAGCAAAGGAGGGAGTAGGGAGGTAGATATGGGGGGATATGTGTTTGTTTGTGTGTGTGAGGGGGAGGGAGGGCAGAGGGGGACCAAACAGCCCTAGAGCAGAGTGAGAGGCAGGCTGTCACAACTTTAATTTCCCCCTAGAAGGGTTTTGAATATATTGTATTTAGTTTTGAAGTTTATTTTAAATTCTTTTTATATTGTCATTATTTCCCTTGGGCCCAGAGATATTTGTGAGAATGCTGGTTGTATAAATATTTTAAAATAAATACATAATTGGTGAAGACATCGGCAGTCAATGAATATGATTAGGAAGAAAGCTGGATGTTATTTGAGCGTGTTATTTGTAAGGGTCTCAGGATCACTTCATGAGTATTACCCATAACCATCAACCATAACCATTCCAAATAATATCATAAATATTAATTTTAGGAAGAAATGATTTTCACTTCTGCAGTTTCTATAGCATTGGTTTTCTATTAATTCACTTGGATAGGTTTGCTTACCCAGCTTGGTGTAGTGGTTAAGAGTGGCAGCCTGTATTCTGGAGAGCTAGGTTTGATTCCTCACTCCTCCACATGCAGCCAGCTGGGTGATCTTGGGCTAGTCACAGTCCTGTTACAGTTGTTCTCACAGAGCAGTTTCTCTCACAAGCTCTCTCAGCCTCACCCACCTCACAAGGTGTCTGCTGCGGGGAGAGGAAGGGTAAGTGATTGTCAGCCAGTTTGAGACTCCTTTGGGTAGTGAAAAGCGGGATACAAAAACCAACTCTTCTTCTCTTACGATCCATTATTTGAGACATTGGACAAGAACTTCAGTTAATGAAATTCTGCTTCTGAATTAATAAAGCTTCTAGAAGGATGACAGCCATTTTGAAGAAGGCAGTTTGTTTGAGGCGCTGTTGACACAATGGCCATAATGTATCTCGCGTCCTGATAAGGTTTATGATATATATTTCCCTATCCCGAACTTCAAGAGCAAGGAAATATACAGTGGTATGTATGTAACCATGCAGTTCCTCTGACAGAAGGGGGTTTGTTTCCAGAAAAATGGGATGGAAATTTCCTTTGGTTGTCTCCTCTCATTGTGGACCCCTATTTGTTCCCTGTCCTCTCCCTGAGGGTCCACCAACCCCAGGCCTAACATTTTATAGAGCCTGGTGGGTTGAAGTAGAAAGAAGAAACAGTACAGTCCCACTTTGTGATGTCCACGGACATTTGTGTATTCACCAGTGTGTCTTAATGGCTGGAGAACATCAGCACAGTTGGACCATTAGGTGGCAGAAAAAACGCTTCTCCAGATTTAGGATTCTGCTTTTAAGATAGCTAAATTGAGCATTACGAGTCAGAAAAACATCAAAGTAAAATTTCACTCTCGTACTTCGGAGAACGACGCACCTACAAAATTGCGTTTAGTGACCTGCTACATTTCTTTCAGTTGCTATGTAATTTGGATGCTATTGGCTGTTCAAGTGGTACTCCTCCTAAACAAATCTCCAGTCTCTTCTCAGTGCTTTACAACAGGGGTTGTCAACCTGTGGTCTTCCAGATGTTCATGGACTACAATTCCCATGAGCCCCTACCAGCATTTTCTGGCAGTGGCTCATGGGAATTGTAGTCCATGAACATCTGGAGGACCACAGGTTGACAACCCCTGCTTTACAAGAGGCACATGTGGTCTGATTAATGGTGGAGACGGTTGCAGATCACATCTGGCATTTAAAGTCTCTAAGCGAAAGCACCCACTTCATCTTTATCCCAGTAGTTTTTTTGTGGTTTTTTTGTAAACAGGATAGTCTGACCCAGCCTTTTCCAACCTTTTGACCATGGGGGAGCCTCTGAAATCATTTTTCAGGCCTCGAGGAGCCCCAGAAGTCAAAATACAGTCGTGGCAGGAACAGCTAGACTGTGGGGGGAGCCCCCCCCCACAATGGACAGGGGTGTCACCCTGAGTGTCCTTAAAGAGGGGAAAGGGGGAAGGAGAAAGGCTAGGGCCCTGATCCATGGAGGGAAGGCACCTTGTGGGGCCACTGGGAGTGCAGGGTCCATGACAAGTGTTACATGGATAAGCCAGCCCTGCACCATATATAGATTGGACATGCATTTGTTATGCCTTGTAAAGAAGACTACTGAGTAGGACCATTGGTATATCAAGGTCAATATAATCTATTCTGGCTGGCAGCAGCTCTTCAGGATCTCATGTAGAGCAGGGGTAGTCAACCTGTGGTCCTCCAGATGTCCACGGACTACAATTTCCATGGGAATTGTAGTCCATGGACATCTGGAGGACCACAGGTTGACTACCCCCTGATGTAGAGAACTTTCATGTCATGTACTACCCGATTTTGTAAAGTGTAGTAAGTGAACGTTGGGCCTTCTGCATGCAAAGAAGATGCTCTCCCACTGAGCCATGCATTCTTTGCTAATGTTAGACCACTCCTTTGTGATGTTCAGTTGGGAATAATAATGTTTTTACTCTTATTTACACATGATAAAGATACCAGCATACAGGCTGATTTAAACTAGATGTTACAGAGAGAGAGAGAGAAGGGAGGGCATTCTAAGATGACAGTGGCATTTTTGACAACTGTTTCTGGCACTTTATCATATGTCACACCATTGTAAATGGAGATAAGATGGGGAATGGTTGTTTTAGACATTGCACAGCTATAACAGTCACAGAATAGAGATGCTTCACTTTTCACAATAGAATCATTATAGAGTTGGAAGGGGCCACACAGGCCATCTAATCTGGGAAGGGGGAGAGAGAGAGTTACCCTCATGGGGTAGTTTCATGGGGTTTTAATGACTGTAATTTGGGGGAGGTTAATTACTGTTTTATGGGGTTTTATGGTAGAGAGATTTTTTTGTAAACCACCACGAGCCATTGGGAGTGGCGATATATACATTGAAATATAAATGAATGAATGAATGAATGAATGAATGAATGAATGAATGAAAAACCCTGCTCAATGCAGGATCAGCATAAAGCATCCTTGAAAAGTATCTATCCAGCTGCTGCTTGAAGACTGCCAGTGAGGGGGAGCTCACCACCTCCTTAGGCCAATTCCACTGCTGAACTACTCTGACTATGAATTTCTCCCCCTGATATCTAGCCAGAAAAATTCTACATGCAGTTTAAATCCATCACTGTGAGTTCTGTCCTCTACTGCCAAGAGGAACCGTTTCGAAAGAGAGAGTTGGAAGGGGCTGTAAGGAAGAAAAAAGAAACGTTCAAGAAATGGAGGGAAGGACATAGCTCTAAAGAAGAGTACCAGCAGGCACTGTAGGTCAACCATCAGAGAGGCCAAAGCTGGGAGTGAGCTGAGACTGGCCCGGGGAGCCCATTAGAACAAGAAAAGCTTCTTCGGATATGTGAGGAGCAAACGTAAACGAAAATGGAGCAACTATGAGAGAGGACAAAGAGAAAGTAATAACAGAGAGCAGTAACGGAGACAAAGCCACAGCTATGGAAACAGCACGGGAGTTGTGTTCAAAGTCACAATGCCTCCCCAATATTTTGACCCTAGACTAAACAAGGCAGGGGAAAGGAACAACCTTTAATGCAATAAGTGATATTTAGGCATCAGGTCCATCAATTGAAGATAGGCACCTATGTTCTACCTCTTGAAATCTTCTCTGGAACAGACAGTAAATCGCCTTGAGTGGGTGGCAGGATAGACAGATAATAGTCCATCTCCCAGGCTGTCAAGTTAGCTCATTTCCTTTCCTCACAGAAAAGTGCCTGCCAAATTGCTTTTAAAAGTTTCCTGAGTGTTTCATCATGTACTTTTCAACCCTCGGCATTTATGTTTCTAAGAGTCAGAATGTAAGAACCATGTCTTCTACATAAATAATTCTCACAATATAGTTGCTCTTATTAACATAATGCTTAATTAGGTAAATGATGGGGCTTTTATGCAAATGCCCCCAGTTAAGAGTCACTCAGTTGAAGGAAGGAATATTAGACGTTTGATAAATAATTGGGGATTGACGTGTTGTAGAAATAAACATGAAGGCAATCTCTATATGCAAATACAGGCTATTAATTTCAGTAGCCAAGCTGAAATCCAAATGAGAAAAAAATGATATTCAAAATGAAGTAATTTGATAGCCATTAGCCTCATTAGAGTGTTTCTTTAATCATTCCAAAACACACACAGGACTCATAAATGATTACGTTAAAGATTCCTTCCCTGTAATATGAAGATCTTCAGCATATAATCCTGCATGAGAACATGGCATCTATTTAATCCTGGAGGGAGTGGTTCATTTAACACCTAGTTGAGACACTCAAGCTTGCCATTTCTTTCAAAATGATTTCTCCTGAATTCCCTGGATATGGTGTTGGCAAAGTTTAAATTTGCAAAGAAGGAGGCACCTGGAGCACTCTGTGCAGTTCTGGAGGCTTCACTTCAAAAAGGACGTGGACAAAACTGAGAGGGTGCAAAGGAGAGCAAAAAGATTATCCAAGGCCTGGGAGCCAAGGCCTATGAGGAAAGACTGAGGGCTTGGGAATGTTCAGCCTGGAGAAAAGGAGGTTGAAAGGGGACATGATTGCTGTCTTTAAGTATCTGAAAGGTTGTCACCTGGGCTGAATCTGCACTTACTCTGTTTATTTCATTGTCAATCCTGTTGAATTCAGATAGATTTAAACTCGGGTCTTCCTCTCCCCCCCCCATTGAAACAGAAAAGTGTTCTGCATGTGCTTAGGGAGACTCAGAAGGTGAGGGGGGAGGCAAACACAGCTGGAGCCTCTTTCTTTGTTTTCTTGAAGCGGGGGGCGGATTGAAGACAGCAGAGGAGGGAGGAAAAAAATCAAAGATGCAAATCTCTACCGACAGAGGTTAGGGCTTCTGCTGAGAAATTAGGAGCTTCCCCTTTAAAGCAAGCTTGTTACCTGGGCAGCCTTGGCCAATAAGGGCTTCTCTACCACGGAACTCCAGTGATCTGCATGCTTTCTCATTCCGATTCTTCAACTATTGAGGGTTAAAAAACACTCTTGGATATCGTGAGGAAAAGGTAGGGTAAATGCGTATCAATCATTCTTGTTGCAGAGGGAAAATTTAAATCGGACCAAATCAAAGTGGAAATCACATTCAGTGGAGATGGCAGGGACTGAATCGACAAGGGATTGGAATAAAAGCTCCGTGCAGCTTACACCCTGGAGAAGGGCAGGGAATGGTTCCTTTTGGCCTCAGAGGGCAGGACTCAGAGCACTGGGTTGAAAATATGTGTAGAACGGTACCAGCTAGATATCAGCATTATTTTTTACAGTGAGTAGTTCAGAAGTGGAATCAGCTGCCTAAGGATGTTGTGAGTTCCCCCTCAATGGCAGTCTTCAAGCAGTGACTGGACTGATACTCATTCTGGATGCTTTAGACGGATCCTGTACTGAGCAGGGTATTGGATTAGATGGCCTATATGGCCCCTCCCAACTCTGTTATTCTACTTAAAAGAATAAAATAGTTTTATTCTGAAAGAAAAAAAAACTTTGTATAGAAAGAAGGAGGAGAGAGAGTCCTAGTGAACCAACTGTTCTGTATTCATTCTGTGTCTTCCGGAGGCAAGCAGAGAGGAAGTGTGCTCAAAAGAGCAGGAAGTCTCCAAATAAGCCATTCAGGACACTGAAGAAGAATATCTGAAAAACATCAGGAAGTTCCTATTCTAACTATGCTAAATACCCATCTCCTCCTGTGCCCCCTGTGGGATATTCTTCATAGCCCTTTGAATCATGCACAATACAGGCCTAGCATATTCCAACATATGGAACTGCACAAAGTGTGGGACAGAGGTTCTGCCGTTTACAAAGACACTGGGGTATGAAGTGGGAATAAGAGTGATACTGTTGGAAGATTTAGGGATGCATCAGACGGAGCGTGCTATAGACCTGAACTTATGAAGTGCTGATAATGGTGGTAACAGCTGTCACCATTGTGTCAGTAGAATCTTGTCTTACTGAGTTGTTTAAAGAGAGTGACCTTGAGTTAATTGCTTTCTTGCAAACTAACCTACTTTGCAAAGTAGCTGTAGAGATAGGAGAGGGGAAATGAGTATGGAGTCCTTCCTCGGATATAGCTGATAGACGGTGATCAGACTGCTTGGGTTCCCTGTTCCCTGGAACTGCCTGTGGAAGGAAAGGTGGACCATATATGAAATTGCAGTGTTACATATCAGGCTCCCGTGGGGCAAATAACCAAAAAAACCCAAAAGCCCATAGCCCAACATGTCCTATGAAGAGAGATCCTGATACTTCCTACATTACATAAGCCCTCACTGGCTGCAATATATTGTTCGTCGCTGTTGGGAACATGCCCTTTTTGAAGAAGCAATAAAGGCATCACACAAACAGCTTTGTCTGCTAGAACAGACTATAGAAACCAAAAACGCCCATACACAAAAGCGCGCCCGCAATCTTTCAGTAATTTAACAGCTACATAATAATCTTTAGAACTAGGGGAAAGAGGAAATTGGGCTGGGTTGGGGGGGGGGGGTAGAAGGAGGATGTAATTTGTGAAATCATTGCCATGTGCTCTTGTTCTTGCATTTGCTTCAATTGTGTATTTATTTGCCATGCCCATTACCACTGCAGTGGCAATCACAAAGTGGAAATGCTTTCCATCTATCATCCTGATGCTAACAAGAAAAGGAAGCGGACCATTTTAGTTACAGTGCATTAATGCTCATTACTCTCCTAATGAAGATTTGTGTTGCTTTTTCGAGAACCTTGAAGCTCATTTGTAACTTATTTGTGGCACTTCAAAGCCATTCCAGAGCTGCGTTCCCTGAATTCTGCTCTCTAGGAACCGATTACACATGTGGCATCCCTGAAATTCCAAATGGTCCCTCATCTGAACCCACCATATATTTACTGAAAATGGTAAGTTTTCAGTAAAACAGGCAATTGACAGCATTTGTCAGCGCCTGGAGCTAATTGGCAATGCAAATGGCATAAAAACTTTGTTGGGCCATGCTGTGTGGGTATGCTGCTTCATTTCGTAATAATAATATATATTTGGGGGATTGCAGAACAGGAGGAGAAGCAAGCTGGAGCCTCAACAAGGGCCAGAGCCTTCTCAGTCCTGGCCCCCACCTGGTGGAATGAGCTCCCTGAGGAGATCAGAGCCCTGCATGAACTTCCACAGGGCCTGCAAAAAGGAGCTCTTTCACCAGGCATTTGCTTGAGGCCGACCAACTCAGAACATCTCTTGGTCTCCTTCCATGACTGAACAATTTTATCTCCCCAGGGATATATCAATGTCGTTATTCATGTTGTGTTGTGATTGTTACCTGATATAGTGTTGAGATATTCTTTGAAATTGTTGAGATTGATATATTGTTGTGATTTCTTGAAATTTGTGCAATGTTATAGATCAGGGGTCCCAAACCTGAGTCCCGCGGGCCACATGTGGCCTCCAACCTCTTTCTGTGTGGCCCTCCAACCTGCTTGTCTGCTGCTATCACCCTCAGCAGGTTAAACATTTTGTTGCATTTTGGTTTAAGATGTGGCCCTCTCTAGGTGCCGGGCATGCTAATGTGGCCCCCATGTGCCAAAAGGTTGGGGACCCCTTTTATAGATGGTTGTAAAGTTCTATGGAAATTTATGCAATCTTCCATGTAAACCACCCAGAGCCATAGGGAAGGCCAGTATAAAAATCCAAAATAAATAAATACATAATTTTTTTGGCAGGAGCTAGCTGTGTAACTAGCTGTGCAACCCTATGTGGAATTACTCCATTATGGGCCCATTGATTTAAATGGGCCTGGACTGGCATAACTCTGTACAGGATAGCATTGTGAATCTGATAGAATCTGACAACTTAATATCTTTTTCATTAATCAATATTTGGACCAATATGGCACTCCCCCCCCCCCAAAAAAAAAGTAAATAGAGACTATGGCCATAAACTTAATGTTCCTAGACTTTTCCTGGTTGCTCTTGGTAACAGGATTCTACACTAGGTAGACCTTCAATATAACACAATGGGGCTCTTATTAAATTTCTTTCTGAGTCTCAAAAAAGCACCTCACTGAAATGTTGCTTCCTGTTCAAACTTATACGCACATCCACATACATATATCTCGTTAAAAGGCAAAATTGGCTGATGGGTGCATGGAAATAAAGGAGACTTTTCAGTCGTTGCTGGTAATGCATGAATGGAAGAGTTGCGGTGAATGAAGGAATTCAGAAATTCATCAGCAAGGAAAGCTGATTGGCAGGCTGCTTGCTACATTTGAGAAATGTAGCTTGGTGTTCCTGAAAGGCAAGGAGCTGTTGAGATAAAATGACGTTTATGGAATCCTTTCTTCAGTATGTTCTCTTCTATAGTGGTAACAAAATATTTCTGTGCTGCGGACCTGAAAGGTTATGTTCAGAAGCGAAGGCCAGTAGGTCAGACACAAAAAGAGTTCAATAAAATCTACGGTGATTGGCATACTCCACAGATGATAATGTTTCAAGCTCCACCCACCTGTCAGGCCTATAGATTTCCCCTTTGTTCAAGATGGTTTTTTTCAAGATTATTTTGGACAGTTTGAAGTTTGCTTGGAACCATTTAAACCCCTGCTTTCTGCTCTCTGTTGCTTTTAGTGGGGAGCAGAAAGAAGTGATTTAAACTTTATTTTGGTATTTCCTTCATTGCTTCTTAAGTGCAGACTCTGGACATGAAATAGATACAGTAATAATGAGGAAAGTCAAGAAAGGAAGTCCATAAAGTTGAGATGTTAACAGCATTTCAATATTGATATGTATGGCAGGACCCCTGCTTCTAAGGTCGGCATACTGTTCTTTCCACAACTAGTAGTACTGCTCAATAGTCTAGGCTTGTGCCACAGCCAGACCTTGTAAAAACCTGACAAGACACTGCTGGGAATAACTCCATCATGGATACTCCCCCTCTTCAGCTTGTCTTTCACTACAGGTTAGTAATCACAGGTACCTCCTGATTCATGTGTTGCTCTCCTCCTTCTCCACCACTCCATTGTATTGCTGATTCAGTGGCCTGGCTAAAACCTGTTTGCCCAGGGGCTCGTAGGCAAACTTTTAAATCTCACACATATGACTCATGCTTGGCCCCTCTACCAGGGAAATCTCTTCCCCAACCTCAGCAGCTAGACCTATTGAAACATGATGGTTCTCTTTCTTACACTCTTTGTCTAAGCCCATCAACACCCATCTCCAGACCTGGCCACTGCTCCATGGAAAATTCCATCATGTGCTCACCTGGGTTACATCCCATAGCCCCTTCCCCTAAAACATATAGAAACAGTGGCTTCACAATGCCACCTTGTGTGTCTTCTGATTTGGAATCCATTTGGAACACCCTTCATGCTGGTTCGTGTTGCTACTCTCTGCCTCTCTACTCTTCAAGACTGGTAATTATATTGAAACCTCTTTTCCCACTCTATTTTTTCCTATCCGCCTGATTGTTAGTGTGCTAGATATCAATTTTTGCCTATTTTCTTATTTTCCTTCTAATAAAGATTGCTAATATTTTTACTATTGTATCTGCCTGGAGTTCTTAAGGGTGTAATCACCTCTTAAACATTGGCAGAGTATCCATTTCGCTATGTTATCGCTTCTCACTAAGCAAATTCCCCACTGCTGAATAAAAATGTGACACAGGACATGTACATAACTGTGTTTCTGGTAACAGAATTGAGGGCTTTATTCCATTTTACAAACTTCATCTGTTCTCATTTTAGCAATGACAGTGAGATTTACAAACAGCAGAGAAGGTTTAAGCTTTAAATGGCTCATGAACCGAACCAAACCAGTTTGGTTTGAGAACTGGTGGAGAAGTTCATGATTCGGTTTGTGATTCAGCCACGAATCACAAACCGAACCGCGAACCACAAACCACAAACCAAACTGCCAAGCCACACATGCAAGTTCATGCCCATCCTTATTTGTTGGTGAAGAAGAAATCACCAATTTTTTCCATTGGTTTCTTTGAAGCTGTACAAAGAGATGGATTTAGAGCACAGGCAGAAGAAGCTGTTGCAGGAGGATGGTTTAAGTCTTTTTAAAGTTGCTCTTTGACTGGTATGGGATTCTTTCCCTTTAAATTTGGACCTTCAGGCCAATGGCTTCTCCAAGCAATCCAAGGAGAGGGGCACTCAGGTATTTCCTACATGGAGAGGTAATTGTGTGGTTGATAAGGTTTGCAATTTCAGAAGAAATAAATACTTTTGTCTTTTGTGTTCTCTCTCAGTGTCTACAGAGGAGAGTGCCACACAGCCCCCATCCCTGTCCCAAGCATCCCTTTTCTCCAATGGAACTGATCTCTGCAGTCTGGAGAGGAGCTTTCATTCAAGGGGATCACAAAGTCCCAGTTGGAGGCTGGAATCCCTGATCCTCCCATGGAGGTGCAGGGATGCCAGGCTCCAGGTGGGAAACAGAGAAATGCTGTGTGGCAGGAACTGCTGATAACACTAAACATGAAATCACTCATAAACTTGTCACAGATGTTACCTTCACTAAAATATTTAATTGAAATCAAAATTTGCTTGAAGAACTGAAAACCTTTCAGGCTGTATGTTCTTCAATTCAGTTCAACATCAAAATAAATCAAAAACTGTGGTATGTTTAGAAAAACTTGAAAACAATGGCTGGCAAAAGAACTAACAGTGGATCTTTCAATTACTGCCTCCATGTCAGCTTTTCTCAATTTTTTTATCATTGAGAAAAGCCTGAAACATTCTTCAGGCTTCAAGAAACCTCAGAAGTGGGATCCCGCCTTGTGGCCCCAGATTTCTGGTCACTTTATGCTAACTCTAGAGCTCTTTCAGCTGACTAAGGCCCAGGAAAGTTGTCCTCCAGTGCCCTTCTCTTAGAGGTCTTGCTTCAGACCAAGGCCGGGGGGGGGGGGGGAGAAAGAGAGAGAGACAATCCTCCCTGTACAGAACTCTTGGCAGGTAAAAGTAAAACAAAGGACAGTATACCAGCTTGGAAAATGAGCCAACTCATTTCTAAATGTGCTAGTTTTCCATGTGCAGGAAGGGTTTTGTTGTTGTTGTTGTTAAATAGAAATATTTTTTTTAATGTGCACTTTTACCTGAGGACATCCATTCTACCATCTCAGGAACCTATTCCCTCACTCCTTAATTTTGTTCAAGTGGCTAGCTGTGTTGGTCTAAAGCAGCACAGATTTTGTTTTGTTGTCCTTAATTTTGTGTGTTGGCTGGCCTGTTCTTCTGTGGGGAAAGGTGCAACTGCTAGCCAGTTTACTTAAGGAAACAGAAGCGTTGCCATTCTCTGCAAGTTCCTTGTGTGGGGGTGCCAGTGCCTTTGTAAATAAACAGATATGACCACAATGCTGTAACCGTCAAGTTCTTAGCTTTGTTTCAGAGCTTCTCACAGCTTGAGGAAATGCAGCTCTCCTGTCTGAACGAACTAGGCTTCATTCACAGTGTCCTGCTAGAACCTCTTTAGCCAGGATTTCTGTGAAGTTTCCACTGAATTTTCCACAGAGTTAGCCTGTGAATTTTGTGCCAGGTACACCTCTTGCTTATTCTGGGTCTCGCTGACCGTTTTTCCAGGCCGGTGGTTGATGCAGAGAATGGGAGCACGGAAGGGCCAAATGAGGGATTTCAGGCTGAAGCTTTTATTGAAGAGCTGTTTGCTTGGAGTCGACTCAGAATCTCATGAAAGGACAACGTTGGCTTGGCAAATGGGATGATTCACCAGGCGCTTGTTTTTCATGGCCGCATTTCATGCGGTGTCACTTCACTCGTTTCTGTCACTTCACTCACTGTGAGTCTAATGGGCACATTCTCAGTTGCCATGAAGATGAGAAGCACAGCAGGGAAACGGCAGAAAGCTCCCCAGCTCTTCTGTGCTGCAGTTCCATGGTTGTAGGCCATTAAAAAGACAAATTGTCTTCCCCCTCAGCTTAAAAAAAAACACAACCCTGGACAACATATGTGACCTCATTAGAGAAGAAGAGCAATTTGAATTTAGTTGCCTGAAAATGGTCCAATGGTGACATGGAAAAGGGAAGAAACGTGAGAGACACTGAGAAATATCACCATTGTTACAGGATATTTATTACTCGACAGACACAGGCGTCAGGTTCTTTTCTTTTTAAGGTGCTTGTTTGTGGTGAAGTAAGTGTTTCTGGCACGTTTGAATTATCCATTTATAGTACTCCTATGCATGGGAATGACATCACGCACTGCGGGGGGGGGAAATCAGCGCACACTGCTTATACGGAGCCACAAAACAAGTTAGAAAGATACCGTAAGAGGGTGTTTTACTGCAGAAGCCCATGAATTCTTTTCTGTTCACTGGCTTGGTGGGTAAAATTGATTTTCTTCACATTGCACTTGTGTGCTTTTGCTGACTGTAAAACCCGGTAGTAGACAGTGCCTCACAAGAATAGGATTGCACAGAGATCTTTTGGGAAGATTGACTGGCCGCCCCTCTTGTTTTCTCCTAAGGATTTGTATTGAGTTTGCATCTTGTGTGTAATAATCTGCCCAGCTGTAGTTTAAGGGGGGGGGGAGGAAATCTCACCTGGCAACAGACTGGACCCTGTGTGTATTTCATTGCACAACCTAAACGGCACCCACAAATATTTTCATCCCACTGTCAGCATGCTGTAGCACAATCATTTGTAGCTATGTTTTCCTTGGGTACAAGGAAATCCCGTAGGTCAGGGGTAGTCAAACTGCGGCCCTCCAGATGTCCATGGACTACAATTCCCAGGAGCCCCTGCCAGCGAATGCTGGCAGGGGCTCCTGGGAATTGTAGTCCATGGACATCTGGAGGGCCGCAGACATCTGGAGGGCCGCAGTTTGACTACCCCTGCCATAGGTGAACACTATGGTGGGGAGAAAATGCAATACCCAATGATATGTGGATACGGCCCTGATCTTTGATTTGTTTAAAACGTTCATAATGCCTTATATAAAGTATTTATATGGCTAGTTGCCAGGGAGCGCTTCAGGTGAGCTATTTAGACTGTAGTATAATTGAGGATCACATAAATATTACATAATCATGTGGAGTAATCTCCCACACAACTGCAAGGGTTTTTTTGTTTGTTTGTTTGTTTGTCAGAGCCCCTTCTCTGGTGTTTCTTTGGTGGTACAAACAGGAGAAGACTGAAAGCTGAGAGGGAACAGAACAAAATCTTTTGGGATATCTGAAATCTCATTCAGGAGAGAATCCCTTGCAAATGCTTCCCCACCACCAGCAAGGGTTGAAACCTGTAGTAAAGAACCCAACAAACCAAAAACCAAGCAGCCCTGAAACGAATCCCCTCATCTGCTACCTATTCCTAGCAACCAACGAAGAAAATGACCATGGGATTTTCACGAAAAGACAATTTCCTGTGATTATATCATTACTGCCGTGGCTGCTGAGTCATTGCAGCATTAATGGGGAGCCACATGCTCAGGTTCCCCGTATTTTCCCTGTCCCTGCAGTTGCCATTCCCAATACATAATCGTTTCTTCTTTTTTAAAAAAGCCACGCTATGTGGGGAGGGAAAAGGCAGCAACAGGAGGCTGGAGCAGAGAAATTAGCACTGATGTCGGTAGGTATGGGAAAGATGAAAACTTTGTTTTCCACACTGGAACCACACTAGCTTCTCTAAGAGCTTTCCAGAGTAAAGCAGGTTTTGGAAAACACACAGAAAAGCCGGGGAAAATGCAGAGACCTAACGGTCAAGGCCATACGCTGTCTAGGCTCTGCGTATCTGAGGAACTGCCAATAGGAATATGTCCCCCGGAGAGCGCTTCAGTGACCCAATGCTAACAGGTTGGAGGGTCCCTGCCCCAAAGAAGCTCACTTGGCCTGAACTGAAGTCAGGGCATTTTGGGTTGGGGCTCCTGCTTGGTGGAATGAGCTCCGGGGAGAGATCAGTGCCCTGACGGAACTCATTGAGTTTCACAGGGCCTGCAAGTTCTTCTGCCAAGCCTATGGTCAAGGCCAGCGGAAATGCAGTTGGAACATCGGATGTGGGCCTCCCTTGCCTTTCCCTCCCCCTCCCCCTCCCCCCCTCCACGGGGCCAGCGCTTGTAAACTGTTTTATATTGCTTGTTGTTTTAACAATGTACTTCTAATGAATATTGATGTATTTGACTTTTAAACTCCTGGGGTTCTGTGCCGCCTTGAGACAACTTGTTGTGAGGCTCGGGATAGAAGCCCTAAAATATAAATAAAGGTGCTCATAAGCACCATGTGGTACAAAATGTGGCAGCCAAAGCTATTGTTATTGATCGTTATTGAGCCAGTGCTGTTCCAGTGCATTTATTCCATCTTTGTTTACAGGTTATGTTCGAGGTGCTGGTTGTGATCGTTAAGAACCGTCTTCAAGCAGTGGCTGGAAAAATACCCTGGATGCTATAGGCTGAGCCTGCATTGAGCAGGGGGTTGGATTAGACGGCCTTTGTGGCCCCTCCCAACTCTAGGATTCCACGATTTTAACATAAATGGTGCAGATACATAGTACCGGATTCTGAGGGCCATTCCGCACAACGGGCAATGTCGCTAATTCTGAGCTCTATTGAAAAGTGCTGCAAGCAAAAGCGGCAGTTCTCAGTAATGCACACAGCTGGTTCTATCGAAAAAAAGGCTCTACCACTGGTGCTGTTCTCGTAACGCACAAGTTTCCAGTCTCGCCAAAACTGCAACAAAGGAGGCGATATTTTTCCGCGCTTCCTCCCGGCCCTGGCCGTCAATCAAATAGAACGGCCATTTAACTGTTGTGTTCATGCTTCCCTTTAAAAACTGTTTTTTAAAAACCCGAAAACACCAGTAGCAACGCATATTCATTCATTCGATGTATCAGAAAGACCTTTTTCGCTGGCTTAGGAGCTGGCGCTTAATCATTTACACACTCTTAAAGTAAAAAAAAAAAAATCCCACCCCCTGTGCTATTTCTGGCTGAAATTGCGGGCAGTGTGGAATGGGGGGCTGTATTGTGCTTGGAAACTTTACAGACAATTGCTTGTGGAGGGATTTCAGCCAAAGAAGCATCGCTTATTTGTTGCTTTTGCCGGTTTAAGGGGGGGAAAATGGCGATCGCGACGCTGCAAGCTCGGGTGTGAGAGATTAGGGAGGGACATGCTTGCTACCGCTATACTGAGAACACACATGTCTTTTTCAGATGTGTTGCAAGTTGTTCTCAAGAGTCTAGCAGTTTTTTTTAGGGGGAATCCACTTTTGTGGATCGCATTTTTGTGGATTGCTTTTGTGGATTCCCCGAAAAGTGCTACAACGAAGTGATTGCAGGAGTGTTGCGGATTGTGTACCTCGCTGTGAATAACGGGAAAAAAATAGCGTTACACAATGGTAACACTTCAGCAACATTAACGCTGTGCGGAGTGGCCCTGAGATTCATTAATGGTGATCTGCAATAGGAATTGCCATTCGCTGAGAGGAGACTGGCTGCTATAATTGTCTCTCTTTTGTTCCTGATTCTGAACAGAATTTTTGACTGCCTAGAAAGCCTTTGAATTGGATTAAAGAGGAATGGAGCTTGCTTGTTGCTTGCTTGCTGGGTTGTTTTTTTTTTTAGACCCGTGTATGTTGAGATTTTTTCCCTATGAATAGAGTAGAATTGTTTTATCTGATATTAACATGTACATCAACTTGAGCCTGTTCAGGTAGAAAAGAGATTCAAAATAAAAACAGATGAAGTGGTGGACAAGGGTTACAGAGAAGGGAACCGGGTAAAGTAAGTGTTGGAGGGTGGGAATGTGATTCTCCTCCAAAGCAAATTTATTGTGTAGATAAACAAAAAAGAAAAAAGAAAAACAAAAGAGGGGGAGACAATCTAAATTCATTGCCTCAGTGAAATCCTGCAAGCATATCTGACTATCTTGAGAGTTTCCGAGTGCTTTTAGAATTGCTAAACAGCCACAGATGTTATCTGTGTTTGATTTGGACTGAAAGCTAAACCAAATCCCATATGAAAATGCATATTTCTTCGTGGTGCATCGTTAGTCAAAATATAACTGATGAAACCAGAGGATATCAAGGCATTTTTTGTGTCCGACATACCTGCTATGATTCAATAGCTGATATGAAGATTAAGTCATATAACCCCTATATGACTTTGCTGTATGTAATGCATTTTAGCTTACGTTCTGGCTCTGCTGGATAGTTGCAATCTCCATAAAATGGGGGGGGGGGACCCTGAAAACCTTTGAACCTTGAGTCTGGACGGCTATTTTGTTGAATTTTTTACTCGAGACAACTTTGGTAGCGTTATCTCATCAATAATACAACTGACAACTTAGATCACAGCAGCCAGCAATGAGGATGGAGACTAGTGGAATATTACATGCTTTAATTAAGCCAGTCTGAAATGAAAGTCAGTTGAAGGTGCTGGATCTGAAGTGCTTTAAAATGACATAATGTTCATTTGGAAATCTTCCCCTGGTGTGTTGCATGAGATGATTTTTCAATGACATGGGAAACAGAATTAAATACTCTGATGGAATATGACTCATGCAGCTAAACAAGCTTCAGTGGAGGCCGGACATCCAAGAATCATATTTTCCTGAAAGGAAGTTTAATTGATGAAGGGTTTTTACATAATTGCACTGACCTGATCCCTCCAGCATCCTCCTGGTGGGCACCTAAATTGTGCACATTGGGGACTTGTTCCACTTCTATGTGCTGGGAAATCAACTACTCATGCAACTGGGATTCCCCTTCATGGGAGGAGAGAATTATCTGACAGGCAAGAGATGCATGCTGTCCATGTGTTCCTAGGACTGGTGTGACATAGGTCGTGTTCCATCGGAAAGGAGGTGAGCAGTGATGAGCCACAGGGCTCGGTACTGGGCCCAGTACTTTAAAACATTTTTATCAATGAACTGGATGAGGGGGTGGAGGGACTACTCATTAATTTTGCAGATGACACCAAATCGGGAGGAGTAGCTAACACCCCAGAAGATAGAGATAGAGGTCAATGAGATCTGAACATGCTGGAAAAGTGGGCTATAAGAGCAAGATGCAATTGAATAAGGATAAGCGCAGGTCACAAAAATAAGAAATATGCATGCTGGATAGGAATATGTTTATCAGTTAAACTTCTGGGTAGCAGCGAGTGTGAATGAGATCCTGTGGACTGGGAGCTAAATATGACTAGACAGTGTAATGTGGTGGTAAAGAAGATGAATGCAAACACTCATGCGTGACCCGGCTGCGCATGCGTGGCATGTGCGGCCGGGCGATCGTGATCCCCGCCACTGCCAGTCTGCAGCCTGGAAAAGGTTGCGGACCACTGGGTTAGACCATACCTGGAGCACTGTGTGCAGTTCTGGAGGCCTCACCTCAGAAAGGACACAGTCAAAATTGAGAGGGTGTAGAGGAGAGTGATGAGGATGATCCGGAGCCTGGGAGCCAAGCCCTATGAGGAAAGGCTGAGGGACCTGGGAATGTTCAGCCTGGAGAAGAGGAGGCTGAGAGGGGACATGATTGCTCTTTCAGTATTAGAAATATACCTTTTTTGATGTTCTTTTGCCATAGTAAGCTAGTTCTGTGCAAGAAAAAAACAAGACTATGGAGTTATGGAGGCTATGGAGTTATGACAATATTTCTGTATTATAACAAACCTAAAAATAATACTGGTATGAGCATCTTGTGGCGCAGAGTGGTAAGGCAGCAGACATGCAGTCTGAAAGCTCTGCCCATGAGGCTGGGAGTTCAATCCCAGCAGCTGGCTCAAAGTCGACTCAGCCTTCCATCCTTCCGAGGTCGGTAAAATGAGTACCCAGCTTGCTTTGGTTTAAACGGTAATGACTGGGGAAGGCACTGGCAAACCACCCCATATTGAGTCTGCCAAGAAAACGCTAGAGGGCATCACCCCAAGGGTCAGATATGACCCGGTGCTTGCACAGGGGATACCTTTACCTTTAAAAATAATACTGACACTTGATGAAAACTCAGTTTTCCCAGGAGGTTTGGAGCATGGCTTAAAGGGGAGAACCTATGAGCTCACATGCAACACAGATACCCCAACTGGGGAGCTGGAATCCATTTAAGGTTATCAGTGATCAAAGACGGCCCTTGAAAGTTGGCATAATGTTATCTGAAATCTGCTTTGGATGGCACCTGGCCATGATTTTGTAGATCAGTGAAACTGGAAATAATGTTAGTCTCTAAAATAAAAGCCAATCTTGATATGGGGATCTTGAGTGCATTTTGGTAGCTCTTAAGTTAAAAAGGTACATCATCCTTTTAAAAGGGGAGGGGGGTAGAGCAGTATAGCTATGATGCCAAGATGGTAAAGAGAATGCAAAAGGAACAGAGGACCCCTGGGGGAATGGACTAGCTGGCCTGGGCGCGGGGGGACAAAGAGGGTAATCCTGCATTTTAGGCTGATCCTGGACCTGCACTGAGCAGGGGGGGGGGTTGGACTAGATGGCCTGTATGGCCCCTTCTCACTCTAGGATTCTAGGGAAAACATCAGAATGACCAGAGGGCCAAACTTACTTCTGCCCTTATGGAACCTCTGGGGACTTCTTTGTCTCTTAAGGTTGTAGCAAAACCAGCCTTACAACCCCTGCTGTGGGTCCATCAGTGTGTGAAATGTCAGTGCAGGTGTTGCCATACTGCATATTCCCATTTCATGCTATAATAACAACAATACAGACAAATCTGTAGGTAACAGATGTTGCACATTTCGTTTATTGCTGCCATGGATTTCTTACTTGAAGAGCTGGCAACATTACCTTTGACCCAGACTCAAAATCTGGACAATGTCCAAACAACAGATAGGCTTGTCCTAGATTTATCTTGCTTCCAGCAGCTGCTGCCCCAAATTGGTTACAGTGTCTACAAAACAGCAGTGATAATCCAGGATTTTCAATAGGGCCATAGTTCCAGTTGGCGTGGCTGCTAAATATTTTGTGTGTATGTGTGTGTTTAAATAACAACACCAGAATGACATCTGAGTCAGCTCAGCGGAATGGAAAGCCAATCAAATGACCTTACTATTCTATTTAGAATGTACTCTGAGGGGGGTTGGAATATGTGAGATCCACAGTGTGCATGATTGAACAGGATAAGAAGAGTGTCCTGCAGGGGGCATCAAAGGAGATGTATATTTGGCATAGATAGAATAAAAGCCTCCTGATGACTGTCAAATAATCCCCTCTGGTGCCCTGATTGGCTCAACAGGAGACTTCCTGCTTCTTTGAGCACATTTCCTTACTGCTTGCCAACAGAACAGAAGGAATGAACAGACAGAACAGTTAGACCATAGGACTTTCTCGTTCTTCCTCTTTCTTTACATAGGTCACTTTTTAACATCAGACTGGTGCTTAAATTTAAACTCTACCAATGTCGGGGGAGGGATCCTGTGCTGAGCTGGATGCAGGCATGATGGAAAGATGCCTGGCTGCTTCCTGCCCATCCCTTAATGGTCCTCTTGGTCAGGGGTAGTCAACCTGTGGTCCTCCAGATGTTCATGGACTACAATTCCCATGAGCCCCTGCCAGCATTTGCAGCATTCGCTGGCAGGGGCTCATGGGAGTTGTAGTCCATGAACATCTGGAGGACCACAGGTTGACTACTCCCGCTCTTGGTAACATCTGTAAGCTGGAAATTTGAGCTAGGGGTGAGCGCTTTGGTGCGGTTCAGCCACCTCAGCTATCACCAAAGCCTGAGATGGCCAGCGGCGCGGAGAGGAGGGACAACACTGGTGGTTGGTGCACCAGCTGGCACCCGCACACAGCTGACACCACCCCTCTCCTACGCGGCACAGCACTGGCCACCTTGGGCTTCGGTGATTGCCAAGGCGGCCGAACCACACCAAAGTGCTCACCCCTACTTTGAGCTCAAGCAAAATCCAGGTGGAGGAGACTAAACAAATTCTTTTGGGTACTCTCTGATCTGCATTGCTGTGGTCGATCTCCCCGGTGTATTTTGATTTGATTTCTTCCAGTTCTATAATTAGAATGCTAAAGAGTAGTTCGGAAGGGGGCACAAGCAGTATGCAAGGGGGAACCGATTTGGAAAACTTCCATGTGAATTCCAATGGGTATGTAGAGCGTATGTTGTGGTACAGAGACAAGACCTTTGAGAAAACAATGGCTGCACACAGAATTCAAATCACCATTTTTGCTATTTCAAGGGCAACGGTAAATGCGGCCCCCGGGCTGGAAGGACGCAGCACATTCTGAACCATGTCCGACCTCGATTCTGCTGCCGATCCTGCATTCATCATTTATTTACAGGTTGTCACGGACCCCTGGGCTTATATGATCAACAGCTTTTCAAAGACGAAATAAAGGCATTTGTTATGCTGACTCCATCATTCAGAAACTGAGACACAGGAAGGCAGGAATCAATACTGGTTTCCATATGTCATCCTGAAAGTTCTCTCATATCCTCTTAGTTCCCTTGCTTGATCAAGAATGCAAGCTCACCGCAGCCCCATTAGAGCTGTTCTTTAGTGGCAGCAGATTAGGTTTTATAAGAAACTGCACGAGGAACTAAAATCGACAGTGTTTAAGATAGAAGACTTTGTCCACGTTCTTTTTTTTTTAACTTTCTATTTTTGTTTCAGAGCAAATAAAGAATACCGAAAAGAAAAAAGGCAGTTGCTAATTTTTACAAGCGTTTTAAGAATTCATCCCAATGTCTTTGAAATTCTTCAACCTGATCGTTTGTTGATTCTATTTGTTAACATAGCCATCAAAGCCTTGGAGGCTGGCATGTGCCAGGAGGGCACGGGCACAGAGGACACGGACAACCGTATTTCTTTCTGGCGTAGTAAACGGCCACAGCTTTATTGTAAACATGAGCGTCGGCGCACCAAGGGGGCAGATCCAGCCTCCAAATGGCCACCGGACCATTCAAAGCCCACCACACCAGCAGGCCAACCATTTGGGGGAACGAGAGACACCCCTGGTCAAGCTCACCCCAACCGCTAGGCCCCATGGGAGGGTGATATTGGGGCTATGGATGTTAGTCTCTATAAGGGCTCCCACCGTCACCCGCACAGTG
The DNA here is from genome assembly GCF_049243985.1 of Paroedura picta. NCBI lineage: Eukaryota > Metazoa > Chordata > Lepidosauria > Squamata > Gekkonidae > Paroedura > Paroedura picta. The sequence continues at coordinate 163,714,500 of NC_135369.1, forward strand.
AGGCAGCTCCTCCCCCGTAGAGGTGCTGCTGCTTAGCGTGCACCCAGACTCTTATGGAAGACCCTGATACCCTCCAAGCCCATCACGCAGGCACAGTCTCCTCAATACTAGGACCCACCCCTTTCCAACACCACCAGCTGAGACAAAGAGAACACATAAATAAAGGAATGCAACCAAAACAGATGCAACAGCCCATCTCCAATTAAGTATAGGGAGGGAGGGAGGGTGGGAAGCAATCCATGTGCTGGGAGCCACAAGACAAAGGGAAGTCTCTGGCGCGGTCTTGCAGCTAAAAAGGCTCCAGTTCCGCTCCCTCTGCCCACCCCGCACCCTCCCCCACCGCCAGGTGAGCCCTGTGCTATGGGCGGGTGGGAGGGGAGCCTGGTGGCACCTGCTCTTTGCGGATGGCTCCAGCCATGGCGGTAACAGCGGTCTGCTGGCGAGCCAGTAGCCGCGTTTCTCAAAGTTTCTCACTCCACGAGCCCATTTGTGGTTCTTGCTATTGTTTCTAGCCGGGGCCTATGGTGAGTCTTGCCGCTTTTGTGGCGTGGAAGAAGAATTCTGCTCCTTCTTGAGGAGGACCCACTGGAAAAACATTCCACAACATATTCTTTGGCACAAGTGGAAATTTACATTTAAATAAAATTTGCAGTTTTTCACGAACTTCTGTCCAAAATGTTTAAACTAATTCACAACTCCAAGATCCAACCGTCTCATGACTTTTCCAACGTTAACCATCAGTTTGTTTGGACATTTTGCTTATAACTTTTAGGTGTTAAATGCCATCTAAAAACATTTTATACTAATTTTCTGTCAGTGCCTGGCATTTAGTTAGCGTTAAGGTTTTGCACCATAGATTAGGTTTTATAAGAAACTGTGTGAGGAACTATATGGACAGTGTTTAAGATAGAAGACTATGTCCACATTCTTGAAACATCTTATGGGTTGGTTCCAGCCAGCCAGCCAGCCAGCCAGCCTTTGCACTCACTCACATTCAGTTGTGGCCTTGTCTGAGTAGGTTTTTATTTAAACTGAAAGCCATCTGAGATTCAGGTCTGAAGTAACAGTACAAAATCTGAGTCTAGTGGCACCTTTAAGACCAACCCAGTTTTGTTCTAGGTGGCAGCTTTTGTGTGCAGGCAATGAAATAGCGATCATGAGAGAGCATCTTGTTCCATAAGGTAGAAAGGCACTAATAAATGTATTAAATAGAATATGAATTCCTCTCCTTAATAGAGCCCCTGACCCATATGCCTTGTTTAGACCATGCAGATCTCAGGTCCCCCAGTGTAGCCTGTTTGGTCATCCCTTTGTCACCAATAGAAAAGCTTTATTTCAGATCACGTACACTGAAACCAACAGCTAATGCTTTCCAGTAAAAGTCTCTTAGTAAAACTTAGATGGTTATGGCATATTCAAAACAAATTCTTTACGGATAGGGGTAGGGATGCCAGCCTCCACATGGGACCTAGGGATCACCTGGAATTACAGCTCAGGAATTACAGAGACCAGTTCCCCTGGAGCAAATGGATGAATTGGAGGGAGGACCTTTTGGAGTTCCACCCCACTGAGGACCATGTCCTTTCAGGAGTTTCCCAACCTGGGGCAGTTATGCATTCAGTTTTTCAATGAAGTCAGACCACTGATGCTGTTAAATCACTCCCTTTTAAAACGTCCCTTTTAAAAACCTGCGTTTTGGGTTTTTTTGCATACCATAATAGATCGAAGTAAAAGGTTCTGCATTTGAGGGAGAGTATTTCAAGGATCTACACAGAACACACAAATTTGGATCTACACAGAACACTTCCTCAAGTGGAAGAGTACTTCATCCATTGTTCTCAGAGCACATCAGTAGGCTGTTGTCAGCAGCAAGGTCACCTAATGCAGTGGTCCCCAACCCCCGGTCTGCGCCCGGTGCCGGGCCATGAAGGCCTCGGTACCAGGCCGCCAGCGGACGCAAACACCCATGCATGGAGCTGCTGCACATGCGCGTTTGCGCCCCGGCGGACACAAATGCGCATGCGCAGCAGCTCCGCGCCTGTGCGTTTCTGCAGTGCTGCCACGCATGCACAGCGCCCGGGCCACCGGCTCTCCCCCACCCCCGGAAGCGGTCCTCAACTTGGAAAAGGTTGGGGACCGCTGACCTAATGGACACATGCTGCTGGCAGAGTCTCATGGGAAGTGTAGTTCATGGGCTTTCCATTCAGTCATTGGTGTAAGACAGCTCAGGGAGGACACAGCAAACACAGTAACATTTATGCATGCCATAAACAGCGTCCCTGGAACCGGCTTACAGGAAAGAATCGTAGCAAAGCAAATTTACAATACTGCGAGGAAATGATGCAGAAAATGCCATGAGGGATGAGAGCCATGCATCATAAAAAAATACTCCGATGGGTTTTCCGTGGCAAAACCACTGCCACGTGTAGAATCAAAAAAGCAAATGTCTTTTTTTGCAGACTTTTTTTGTGAGTTTTCCTGTTGTACATAACCCACCCTGGACCTGGCAACTCTACACATCGACTCTGCTGGTGGCTGGGTGAGATGGGGAATGGGACCTAGCCACCATAGGGGGTGAGTAGAACAGCTTGGGCCTGCAAGCCAGGGGAGTGTAGTGGCTCCAGTGTCCGATGGTGAGGGACCCTGGGCCAGTCACACACTCTCACCTGAACCCACTTCACATTGTTGTGAGGAGAAAATGGAGGAGAGCGATGGAATCTGCTTTGGGGTCCCGTTGAGGTGAAAGGCAAGGTATAACGATGCTAATAATGAACTAAATGGAAAGTTTTGGATCCATTGCATGATGTCCAAACAACAGTGTGGGATGTGGAAACAATGAAAATAATTAGATAATCGTAGACTTTGAGCCATGACATGCGGACAAAAGTTCTTTCTTTCCAGAAGTTTAATTCCTTGCGGCTAGCACTCCCATTTTATCCCGTAATAATCTGAAACATCCTCGAGAATTAACTCAGGAATGCCAGAATGGGTGGCAGAATTGGATTTGATATCAATTCTCTCTGGTTTAATTTCTGCTTTCTTGTGTACTTCATCGCAGCAAAATTCCTCTCAGGCCTGGCTCTCATTTCTTGTAAGCCTTATCACTCAAACAGACACACACATTCTAAAAATACTCCTTTAAAATATTTCCGAAACAAAACATCCAGCAATGTAGTTGTTTTGTGTTTTATTAAGTGTCTGTTTTCTAGCCAAACATGGATTACGCCTGCCTAGGTATTGCTCGATGGTGGGCCGAAAATGGTGGTACAATTTTCAGATGCTGCCCAGAAACTTTAGGAGATTTTTTCCATTGTAATTTAGTAGTGAACAGAAAAAGAAATAAGGTTGGCTTTTTTTTGGGGGGGGGGCGTTAATCCTTATTTCAGCTGCTCATCAAGAGTGTATTATATAAGAATGACTATTTATACTGAAGGTAAAGCCAAAAGCAGAGCAGGGTTGTTCACCCATATGTGTCTGATTTAAAACTGGCTTCCAAGGCATGCAAGTATGGAGAGAGATGAGTCAGCTAAAAATACACACACAGTAATACAAGGAATTATAGCAGATGCAAAGTGAGCCAGGGGATTTGAAACTGGAATCAATGCCAGCCTTGAACATTTTTGCACCTGAAGTGGAGGGGAAAATACCACACACATTGTGGATTAAAGATATTTTTTTTAATTTTCAGTTCAGAAGCAAGGCAATTCCCATTCTTCATTCTGGAATCCATTGCCCAAAGCCTTGTGCTTCTTCGTGGTAAGAATGAAGAATGGGAATTGTCTTTCTTCATTCTGGAATCCATTGTCCAAAGCCTTGTGCTTCTTCGTGGTAAGGGAATTTGGATCTACACAGAACATGTATCCTATTCTCTGCATTTATGTAAGGGGATGTGCTAGCAAAATGGCTAGACTTGGGACACACCTTTAACACCAGGGGGCAGCACAGACCATTTCCGCACAAGAGCTAACCCCCCACATTGGCCTTCTTAAAGAATCGAACAATGAAAAATTTTCTGCACAAAATTTTCCCTTCCCAGGGGTAGATCCGAACGTTGTGCCCCTTAACCCACTGTTTCCGAATCCTCCGTTAGAGTGATCTTTTTCCCCTTCGGATCTTAAGTTGCAGTTTTCCAGTGAGGAATTCCCGGATTCGAATTTTATTTCCCACCATGCTGCCATATTGTGTCATCAGTGTCACATGTTCACCCCACCTACCACCCTCCCGCCCCTCTCAGACTGTCCTATGAGCTATTAAATTGTTTCAAAAATGTAATGTTGATAGCATTGCAACACAATTTTTTCTCATTATAATATAGCAACATTATAACACGAGAACAAAACAGGCAGCAAGGGTTCATGTAGCCTCCTCCCATCCATGAAGTTCCTTTCCTTTTTGGGGTGGGTAGGCGGGTTGCTTTTGATGCCACATACTTGTATTGTCCTCGTAGATCTAATCTAAAATGCCAGAAGCTACATTGGGAGTCCCCAACTTTTCAGAGACTGTGGGCACCTTTGAGAAGGTGGAGGATCAACCACAAAACGGCTGCCACAGGAGGTGAAGCCACCCAGACACACAGAAGAAGCTCAAGTGCCAGGGTGAAGAGGGTCATTAAAATAGACTAGGAATGAGTGTTGGGACCGAATGAAGCAAACACTGTGGGAGCAGCTGCCACTGAAATAATGCTATTTTAATTTGCACTACCAACCAGCCTGTCATGTGCAGAGTGCCAGTTATTTTGTGAGCAGTTTAGGTTGTTCAGGATTGAGCATGTTTGCCAGCTTACTTTCTGCACAGAGACAGCTGTACGCAGTGCATCTGAATCCTCCTAAGGATTGTCAACCTCCAGTTGAAGGAGGAGGAGGAGGAGTCTCAAAATGCTTATGAACACCTTTCCTTTCCTCTCCCCACAACAAACACCGTGTGAGGTAGGTGGGGCTGAGAGAGCTATGACAGAATTGCTCTGTGAGAACATCACTATCAGGGCTGTGACTGTGGAAGAGAAGTGAGGAATCAAGCCTGGCTCTCCAGATTAGAATCCACTGCTCTTCACCACTACGCCAAGCTGGCTCAGGTTGAGGACTGGAGATCTCTCAGAATTAAAATCAATGTCAAGACTACATAAATTGCTTGCTTGCTTGCTTGCTTGCTTGCCCATCCATCCATCCATCCATCCATCCATCCATCCATCCATCCATCCATCCATCCATCCATCCATCCATCCATTACATTTACTCCGCTTCTCTTGGAGAAGAGTGTTTTGGAAGGTGGGTGTTTTGGAAGGTGGAGGGCTTGGCATTCTGCCCTTTCAAAGCCCCTCCCTCCCTAAGTCCTATTTGCCCAGATTCTTCCCTCAAATCTCCAGATATTTGCAGTCCCAGAGCCAGCAACTGTACTGCTGCTGCTTCTCAACCTGCTGTTGCCAACTGTTTAAATGAAGAATGAAGAGCAGCTTTCAAAAAGTCTGGCAGTTTGATTTCTGCCTGTCTGCTTGACACACACCAACATTAATGCCTGCCAACCTGTCTTGTTCTGCAGCAATTTACAAATGTGCATTGTCATACTGCTCTCTGGGAAATGTAGTTTTTCTTATTTTCTGTCATTTAATTCCCTGACCCTGGTGTACATATGTAAAAAGAGCCGCAAGGCAGAAAGAACTGAAACTGCACCACAACTACTGTACAGCTGCAAAGCTCTTCGATTTACTGTTTGAGTCAGCCTGTGAACAGTGGAAGCAAAACAATCCAATCCAGGGATCAACCCCTGGGCAATTTGGGCTGTTGAAAGCAGATTGTTGGCTGTGAAGTTCTCTGCATGCCTAATATAAACTAGAAATCAGACGTTATGAGCAAAGCAAATCTGCTGCTCCAGTTGCTTTAGCATTTCAGGTACCCTTGAATCCTGGGAAAGGAATTTATTTTAAAAAATAAGAAGTAAATCCTTCAACTACCTCCTTTATGATTCTCATAAAATCCCAAAGATGAGAAAACAGGAAGCGCCTTTGGGAACAATCTTGACTATTTCAAAGTCCTTTTATTATCCAACATTGCAGTTGTATTTTCTCGAATACCACCATTGGGAAAAAAAAACCCTAAAATTAACAAACAATAACAGGAAGGTATCTTAATTCATTTTTATTCCAACCCCCCTCATCTTTTTAGCTGTCTTTCAAAAGACTGTGGTCAGCGATGCAAACAGAAAAGCTGGGTGAATCATATTTGTTTTCTTTGCCTTTATGTTTCGGAATGCTACCACATGTATTCATATGGAAGATTCCGGCATTTAAAAGAACCATTTTTCCTATCTATTGGAATTCCAAAGATTAACTTTGGCTCGGCTTGGTTGTGGCATTGGGACGCGAACAGATTTCCTAGTATCATTCATCAGCCTCTCTGAGCCTCCTGCCTAACCCTATATTTACAGTTAAGTGAAACCGTCTTTAGGCCATCATTGAAGTCTGGCTTAGATGAGACCAAAATATAAGGTATGGGCTAACTCGGCAGACAAAATACAAAGTAGAAATAACTTGCATTCCACCATTTGGCTCAAGCCAAATGTAATAAGCGGTGTGAGATCTTCAAATGGGGCCAGTGATTTCGGTACCATACTTGAGAAACCAATTCTTCTTAAGAAACAATGTTTAGTCGTTCAGCAGATGAAGACTTAAAAAGTTTTATCGAGATGGATATCAAACTAACTCTGAAGCATCATCTGAAACTAGACTTATAACACCAGAAGTTTTATGTTTCCTTTCTCCACTTTCCTAAGAAGGACCTATGCCAGCCTGCTGCAGTGGTCAACTGATAGCAGCCCTGCATTTGCATAAAATTAATATTTCAGGGTCTGAGCTTGTGACAGGTTCAATGCCTGCTTTGAAAGATGGCTACAAAGATGGTGAGGGGTTTGGAGACCAAGTTGTATGACGAAAGGTTGAGAGAACTTGGTCTGTTTAGCCTGGAGAGAAGATGACTAAGAGGTGATACGATATCCATCTTCAAATATTTGAGGGGCTGTCATATAGAAGATGGAGCAGAGTTGTCTTCTGTTGCCCCACAGGGTCGGACCAGAACCAATGGGTTGAAATTCAGCTAAACATCCAGAAGAAATTCCTGACATTTAGAGTGGTTCCTCAGTGGAACAGGCTTCCTTGGAAGGTGGTGGGTTCTCCTTCTTTGGAAGTTTTTAAGCAAAGGCTAGATAGTCATCTGACAGAAATCTTGATTTTATGAACTTAGGCAGATTGTGAGTGGGCGGGCAGGAAGGGATGTGCCATTGTTTGTCTCTTGTGGCCCTTCCTTGCATACCCAGGGAATTGCTGATCACCACTGTGGGATGGTAGGTGACTTTCCTCCAGGCCAGGCTGGATTCTGGAGATTTTTGGTGGGGCAGATTCCTGGGCATGAAATTGGGGTCACTGTGGGTGGGCAGGTAGTTGTGAGTTCCTGGATTGTGCAGGGGGTTGGACTAGATGACACTGAAGGTTTCTTCCAGCTCTATTGGCTCCAGGAGTGCTCCAGTATTATAAAAGTTGAAATGTTCCATGTATGTATGTATGTATGTATAGCCCACTTTTTTCCTCAACTGGGGATCCAAAGTGGGCTTACCATCTAATTCTCTCTTCCTTCATTGTCTCATCACAACAACTCTTTGAGGTAGTTCAGGCGGAACGAGGGCTACTCAGGAAGCTTCCATGACAGAGTGGGATTCAAGCCTAAGTATTCCAGGTGTTAGTCCAGCATTCTTTTTAACCGCTATACCATGCTGGCTGTCATCTGGAACACTGCAAGGAGATCCATTGGATCGCTACTCAAAATGAAGTCCTACTAGGGTGTCTGTCTCCGGCTTGGGGAATTCCTGGTGGTTTGGGGGTGGGGCCTGAAGAGGGCACTTAGCAGGGATGTGGTGCCATCCAGCCCACCCTCTGAAGGTACCGTTTCCTCCAGGAGAACTGATCTCTTGGGTCTGGAAATGAGTTGTCATCTGGGAAGAACTCTGGGCCCTATCTGCATGACAGCAACCCTGAAGACGCTTGCCGACATCTGTAACGATTAACATATGAAACTGCCTTATATTGACATTGGAGTCCAGTGGCACCTTGAAAACCGACAAACATTTATTCAAGATGTGAGCTTTCGTGTGCACGCACACTTCCCCAGACAATGGAGCAGGGATCATAAGAGTACAGATATAAGGAGAAAGGAAATTAGTAGCAAAATTAGTAAACTGCTGAAAGCTCACGCCTTGAATAAATCTTTGTTGGTCTTAAAGGTGCTACTGGATTCTGATTTTGTTGAGCCTTATATTGAGGCCCATTCCGCACAATTTAAATGTAGACGAAGTCTTACCTTTTGTAAACGTCATTAATTTAATGTTCTGCATGACGTCGTAAATAAACCGCCAAACTCCCGCCAAACTCCAACAACAATCGGAATTTTATAGCGCTTAGAGGGAAATCTAGAATAGCGGATTCCCCCTGAAAAAAAACGCTACACTTCTGAGCACAAGCCGCAACACATCAGCAAAAGACATGTGCATTCTCAAAATAGCCGTAGAAAGAATGTCCCTCCCTAGCTCTCGCCCCTGAGTTTCCAGAGACTCGATTGCCATTTCCCCCCCTTAAAACAGCGAAAACAACGAATAAACGAGGCTTCTTCGGCTGAAGTCCATCCATAGAAGCGCTTAACTGTAAAACAAAGCTCCCTTCTGCAATTATCTTTAAAGTTTCCGAGCACAATACAGCCCCCTGTTCGACACTGCCTGTAATTCCGGCCAGAAATTGCACCCGTCGTGGGGGGGATTTTTTTTTACTTGAAGAGCATGTAAACGATCAAGCGCCATCTCCTATGCCAGCGAAAACGGCCTTTCTGAGACATTGAATGAACAAACATTCGTTGCTACTGGTGTTTTCAGGTTTTTAAAAAACAGTTTTTAAAAGGAAAGGGGCTTTTCAGGAGCACGGACACAACAGTTCATTGGCTGTTCTGTTTGATTGATGGCCAGGGGCGGGAAGAAGTGCAGAAAAATACTGACTCTTTGTTGCGATTCTGGAGAGACTGGAAACCTTTGGGGAATGAATAGACCACTTCTGGGACTTCAATGTTCCATGGAATTGAAGGTGTGCGGAATGATGAAATTCTACTATTAAATATAGCGTTTCTGCATACTGCAAACATTTAGCAACGTGGGTAATTGTGCGGAATGGCTCCGAGTCAGGCCCACCTAGCCTAGTTTTTACCTAAGTGTGAAATCTCTTAACTGGAGAGGCAAGGTCTTGAATCGGAGACCTCATACATGGTCTGTTCACAGAGCTCTGGGACTTCTGTAGCCTTCTGGGGAACCAGAGAGCCAGTTGATGTAATGGTGATAAGTGCTCAGAACCACCGAGGGCAAAGAAAGAGGATATCGGAAAGAATTACTACTGTCTAGGGGAGAGTCTTGTCAATCCGAAAACACACAGCTTCTGGAAAGTTGGCCGCTGGAATTCATTCTGGGACAAGTTCTACACCAACTAGGGTTGCCAGCCACAAGGTGGGACCTGGGGATCCCCTGGAGTTAAAGCTCATCTCTGGACAACAGAGATCAGTTCTCCTGGAGAACATGGATGCTTCGGAGGGTGGACTCTGTGGCATTACACCCCACGGAGGTCCCTGTCCTCCGCAGCCTCCATCGGCAAATTTCCAGGAGTTTCCCAGCCTGGGCTGGCAACTCTACCTGCTCATACCCTGTGGGTGGCCAGGCAGGACCTGGGCAATGGGCATCTTATTACCAACCTTGGTAGAACTGCAAGGACAACATTTATGTAAGACAGAATGATTCATGGGCTGCTTCTCCAGCAGGCTAACATGCAAACACAGTTCTCTCCAACCCTCGCAATAAATTGTAAAATGCACGTATTTATTGGAAGAGTGTGAGGAAATTTCCAGTCCTCTCCTGTCTGTGACTGGCGTCTCTTTTCTTAAAAAAAAAAATGCCCCTCGACATTTCAGACGTTTTATGTGCCATCGGCAACACACCTCCCACATTTAATGAGCAGGGAAGCAGCTCGGCCAATGGAAAGCTCGACTTGTTCCCTCTTTTAAGTCATACTAACAGCTCAGGCCTTTTTGGTCCTTTATACAGGGGTAGGTTTCCCCATGCCTGCTTTGTGGTTCCCATCAGAATGGCATGAGGAACTGCATCAAAGCAGGTATTCTTGAGGTTTATTCGAAGATAGCCTAGCCAAGAATTGGGGGGGGGGGATCTCTCTCTGTGCCCTGATTCTCCCTTCAGTAGCACCTTTGGCACAGGTGGGTATAACTTTTCATGTTCTGCAACTCCTCATGTGGCCTGCAAGATGTGGCACAGAAAAACAGCCCTCTCTTTCTTGCCTCTGAGACTTGGGGAACCCTAATTATTTCCCCCAGGAGACACTGAATGATTTGTGAACACTGCTAGTGCATTCAACAGAGTTCTATTTTGGAAACAGCAACGGTCTCTCAAATGAGTCAGGGAGGCTATTTTGGGGGGGTTGGGTTACTTGGCCAGCAGTTTGCATACTTAGGGGCTAGAACCCCCTCACAGACTCTAGTGTAGTTACAGATGCCTTCTCTATAACCTACCATCAGCCCCAGTAAATGGATACACAAGTCAAGCATTCTGTTGAGCAGGATAATTTGTGGTTTCCTCTTCCAACATCATATTTATTCTGAGATCACACACGTATAGTGCCTTTTTACCAGCTTTGGCTGGTTAGGGAGCTGTTGAAACACTGTGGTGCAGCCCTGGTTACATCTAGACTAGATTACTGCAGTGTGCTCAAGATGGGGCTGCCCTGGAGAAGAATTCAGAAGCTTCAATTCATGTAGAACACTGCTTGCAGGATGTTGACTGGAGTGAGCTGTGAAGAACATGTCCCTCCAGTTTCGGCTCTCAAGGTGTTGGTGTTGACCTTTACAGCCCTATTTAGTTAGTTCAGACCTCCTACTCTTTTATGAACCTCTTTTAGGGTCGTTTTTGGAGGCCCTACATAAATTGCCCCTACCTTCTGTGATTATGTGGGTGGCAGCCCAGGAGAAGGCCTTGATTGGGCCACCAAAACTCTCTCTTTCTTCCTTGGGATTTGTCTGTTCCCTTCTGTTGCTATCTTTCAATGCAAACGAAGACCTTTTGTTTTGTTTAGTGATACCACAGCGATCCCACCTTGCTGCTCGATGTTTTAATAGTTGTTTTCATGACTTCATACGTAGGATTGTTTTCAATTTTAACGATGTGCTATTATTATTATTTTTTTGTCGTTCTAAAGGTTTTAAAGATGATTTATCATGTGTTTTAATTTGTGAGGGCAGAAAGGCAGGATATACATTTTGTGAAAATAACCCCCCCCCCCCAAATTCCTACGACCAGGGAACAAGTTATATTTCCAGATTTTCTTAAACTTCATACAGCCCTGCAAGATGCTCCATAATTACTCCCATGATGTAATGTAAGGAACTGAGGCTGGCAGACAAGGACGGTCCTGACTCGCCTGAGGCCACACCCCTGCAGATGCCGTGGGCAGGGCTGGAAGAGAGTAAGCATGCCCCCAGCCTCCAGAAGCCAGGGGAGGGTGCAGCGGACCAGTCCCCATGCCAGCAGGGGGAGTGGGGAAGAGAGGGCTGAGCAAGCCCCCGTTATTTAAGGGGCTACCCATGTGCCAGGGGGAGGGAGCGTGTGTGTGTGTTTGCTTGTGAGGGAGGGAGGTTAGGAACTAGATAAAAGGGGAATCAGGAAAGGGGAAGGGGAGGGAGTCTCTGTGTATATGTGTTTGCGAGTAAAGGGGAAGAGGAAGCAAGGAGGAGTTTGGGAAACAGGTAAGGAGGGAAAGGAAGGGAGTCTGTATGTGTGTTTGCGAGGGAGGGAGGGGGCCCTGACCAGGTAGCCCCAGAGCTGTCTGTGTCACCCAACTGCACATGGAGGAGCAGAGAATCAACCCCCATTCTCCAGATCAGAGTCTGCTGCTCTGTAACCACTACACCGAGCTGCTTCGGTATGGCACGGGCAGTGCTGAGGGGTCCACATGGGTCTGGGCTGTAGCTGACATTCCTTACCCTCATTGCCACGGCTTGGGCCAGAGCTGAGTGGCCCCTGAGTTACTGCCTGTCCCTCGGGGCTACTTGTCTATGTTTGATCCTGGTTGTCAAGCGGCCCGTAGGGCTACAGCCTTCCAGGAGGCTTCCTGGTATGTTAAAAGTTTAGTCCGTTCCTGGTAAACACGGATTTCGCTGGGCCCCTTTCATGCTTATTCAAATAACTCTCCCAAGGGAGGGCCTTTGCCCTGCTGAGTTCTAATTTGTTACCTCTTCAGCAAGTACTGGACTCTGTTCCTTGTTTCTTAATGGCATTTTGAGTAGACACTGATGGAAAATGAATCTCCTCCCCCCGCCCCCCTTTGCAAGGGAAACCAAGGACAAGAGGAAGCAGCATACCTCAAGAAACCTTCGGCCTCTCGCCGCATATAAAATTTGTATTGGAAATGTTGCCACACAGCTGAGGATGTGGGGAAGTAGTTCAGTATAAGGAACCCACAGCAACAATTAGTTCCTGTTCTTCTACTTCTGCTATTAGAGCCCACAATGCTCATACTTCCGACATTTGCTCTATATGTATAGAATACAGTTTAAAGCATTCGTTTTAAACTGGAACTAAGAAGGAAACACAGGTACGCAGGTGCCTTTTTGTTTCGGTGTTCATCGACGGGTTGCTGCTAATATGTTTACTAATTTGTGTTTTGGAAACGGAAATTCCGCCTTTGAAAAACAATTATTCTGCAACAGTTGCCTAGGCAGGTATTTGCAAAACAGCAACAGAAATTCACAAAAGACACCCTGATTGTGATGGAGTCCTGAGATGCTTTTTCCTTAAGGTCCGTCCCAGCTGTCAACTGTATCATGCTTTAGCAACTCTCATTTCTGACTTCTGTCAATCCCTCCCCACCTAGAATGACCTGCAGGGAAGTAAGAACGATGAAGATCTGATTCTGGCTGCTCTCTCCTGATTGGGGCTAAACTACTAGGGTAGTTCCTGGCTCCTAATGGAGGAATATTTCCACGGTGAGTCATCTGCATGCGATTTGAGCTGATGGGCCCTTATGTGCTGAGTGCAATTTGAACTGATTGGCCTTTGTTGGCAGAGTGCAATTTGAACTGATTGCCCATCATTGGCAGAGTCAATTTTGAATGATTGGCCCTCATCGGAGTGCTCTGTTTCTATTGGCCCTCCCCCAGGGAGGGCCGATCAGGTAGTGAGTGAGTTGTCAGTTTGGATTTCATAAGGTTTACTGATTTCAAACTGTTGCAAGCTGCCATGAGCCAGTGACCTTGGGCATGGTGGCATAGAAGTCTAAACAAACATTCCAGAGGGTCCCATTCTCACCCTTTGAAAAGGGTGTCTAGATTAATTGGTGGTGGCCCTGTTTTCCTCATAAATGAGGCTGAGAAAATAGCAGCAGGAACACCATGGCTGAGGGTAGATCACATCAGACCTGCTGGAGGAGAAGGAGAAGAAAAGTTGGTTCTTATAGGATTCTTTCCTCCTTTTCTGTGACTTGGCATTGTTCCAGAATTACACCCAAACTGTGAGCATTCAAAGCTAATAGTCTCTTGTTCCTCATGAAACAGGAAAAAAAAGAGAGATGCAGCCATCAGAAATCCGATTTCTTTATGTATGCAGTGTGCTCCTCGAGCCCACTCTAGCCTGGGTACAGGCTTCATGGTGTAATGGAAACTGACTACAGGTTAGCACTTTTACAGATATCTTATTTTGAAGCTGCCTGTGGCTAGAATAAATATTACTGCATCTCCCAATGAAGGAGCCTGTCCACTGGGAGACTCTTTCTTGCTTTTACACCTGAACATTTTCCCTTCCTCCTTTCCTCAGTGCGGGGAACTCCACACACCTCCAACTAGAAGGAAAGCCTTGTGCCTCCAGAAATGCACCAGGTGCTAGGTAGGGTCTTGGGTGGGTACAGAGAGGCTTTTCTCTGAACCCCGAGGGGTGGGGGACTCAAGGAGCCGTGCAGCATCTCTCGCCATTGAGTGAGGTGCTGCCTGGCTGCCCTGCTCCTTCGGGGCATGGAGTGCGGCGGGGGACAAAGGAGCTGGGCGGCACCTCCTGGCACCGGAAGAGGCACTGCCTGGCACCTTGGTGCCTGAGGCTTGTTTCTGCGCCCCACGGCAGCAGGGGACTCAAGGAGCCAGGCAGCGTCTCTCCCCATCAGGAGAGGTGCTGCCTGGCTCTTTCCCCCGTGCCATCCCCTCTGGGTGCAGAGAGGCTTCTATTTGCACCTGGTGGGGGCAGAGGTCTTCTCCCGGCACACCGAAGGTCTGGAAGGCAGGTGGGGCTCACTCTGGACATTCAGCAAGTCGTGAGAAGTACCAGTCACTCTGTATATGGAGATGACAACCATCTTGGTGTAACATTTACACAAGCATCCCACCTCTAAAGGAAGTCCCCTGGCTTGCAAACCTGTAAATCTGTAGTTGAAAACCACGGCACGGATAGGTCAGTTTGTGCCACAGAAGAGTGATCTAGCTAAATGTTTCCAATTCAAAAAAGTTCCGCTTAGAAGAAAAATTAAGGCGCATTTTCATTTTTATCGATGCTCCAAAAGTTATGGAATCTATAAGCGAAAGCTACCACTGTAATTTTAGCTCCATTTGAACAGGACAGACTCTTACCTTGTTGCCCTATAACAAGGGCCTGCCAAAGTGTGGCCCTCCAGATGTCCATGAACTACAGTTCCCATAAGCCCCTGCCAGTTCAGCCACTCCTGCCCTGTAATAATCATAAGATCATAAGAAGAGCCCTGTTGGATCAAACCATCTTGCCGAGCCTCCTGTATCACCCAGTGGCTAACTAGTTCCTCTGGATGGCCTACAAAAGGGCACAGAGGCTAAGGCCTTCCCTGATGATGCTTCTTGGCTTTGGGATTCAGAGGCATAGTCCTCTGAACGTGGAGGTTGCCCTCAGTCCTAGATTTATCCTTCATGAATCTAGTCTAGTCCCCTTTTCAAGCTGTTTATTCCTGTGGCCATCACAATATCCTCTGGCAAAAAAAATCTACATTTGAATTACTCTTTGTGTAAAGTACTATTTCATCTTGTCTGTCCCGAACCTACTGTCGATCTGTGTCATTGGATGCCCTAGGATTTTGGGGAGCTGGAGAAGTATGTCTCTCTGTCAACTCTCTCCAACCCATGCATCATTTTATAAGCCTCTATCATGTTCCCTCCCAAATCATCTCCTTTCTAAACTAAAAAGTCCCAGACTCTTGCCCTCCTAGGGAAGGTAATCCAGTCCCCCTAATCAGCTAAGTCAACCTTCTCTTTTGTGGCTGGGTTGGGTGGACTACATAGGAAAATCCATTTGTAAGTGATTGTCATAGCACAGGGATAGTGCAATATCCAGCAATGGGTGGATGCAGTCATAGCACTCCTGTTCATGTTGGCAGAGTTTGAGTATGCAAAGGTGTTTAGCACTAGGATGCTTAAACAAGAGCTGTATTGGGTATTTGTGTTGCCATGGTTGCCTAAATTATATCTGTGTTTCTTTTAATCCCTCATGCAGGACAGAAGCAAACAAGCAAACACAACTTGGCTGCAGGCAGGATATGAATGCTAATATGTGCATTCTGTAAAGAAGTCTGGCTGATGAGAATAAATGTAGGTTGGGTCATGTTTAAGTCTGGGCTTATACTTCCAAGTCCATCTCTTTGGAATGCTGTTCTGCCGTCTTCTAGAAGTGTTGTGTTTTTGGGCTGCAAACCGAGTCAGCCTTTCTTTAGCTTTGTGACTATGCAGCAGGGGCGGGGAGAAATGATAATCCCCCTTCCATTAGGTTTAGAGGGGCGGGCTTTGGGTTAATAGGATAGAATTAGATCATAAATACTCTCTGTAGACTGCACGGTAGGTTTTTCTAGCTGTAAAGTGAAATGTTGTTATGCTTCCATTTCAGAATTGCACGGAATTGGGTCAGCAGCAAGAGAGATGCCGGGATGGATCATTGTATCTGATGTGACAGTTGGCAGGTTTACAGTTTCAGGAATACAGTGCTCTCCAGTTGGCTACTGTTAAGGGAAAATGCAGCAGAGAACAGAAAAGAAACTTCTGCCACATTTTCTCCATCACTTGTTAGCGCTCTCTAACAGGAGATGAGCCACGAGATCATGTCGGGGGGTATTTCTGAGAGGTGGGAAAGTAGAACGGACGGGGTAATTCTCAGGAGGCCTCTGCTTCCCAGCTTTTGAAGTTCAGCCTGCTAGATCAAGGTCCATTCCGCACAACCGCCTATGTAGCCAAATGTAAGTGCTATTGTAAAGCGCTAGAATTATCTTGATACACAGCTGTTCCTACCAGAAAAAGGGCTCTCCCACTTTTGACGATTCCCCAAAAAGTGCTACATTGAAGTGTTGCAGGCATGTTACAGATTGTGTATGACGTCATGCATAACGTTAAAAAAAAATAGCGTTACACAACGGTAAGACTTCAGCAACAATAACACTATGCAGAATGGACCCCAGAACCTCATCTATAGAGGAAAGTTTGGATGCTGCAAGCTATGAGAGCCAGCCTGGTGTAGTGGTGCGAGCCGGGTTTGATTCTGTGTGTCCCCCCCCCATGCCACCAGCCGGGTGACCTTGGGCTCCTCACGGCACTGATAAAGCTGTTCTGACTGAGCAGTAATATCAGGGCTCTCTCAGCCTCACCTCCCTCACAAGGTGTCTGTTGTGGGGAGAGGAAAGGGAAGGTGAATGTAAGCAGCTTTGAAACTCTGTCGGGGAGAGAAAAGCGGCATATAAGAACCAACTCTTCTTCTTCTTGTTTGCTGAAAATACTAAACACTGTTCAGACATGCCCTGTTTGCAATGCTGCTTTTGTCTCTAGTCACACACCTCCACAATTCGCTTGCAATTCACAAGGAACAGCTGCTTGTGGCTAGAGTTGGGTGGGGGAACATTAGACTGGCTATCCCGGCCAAGAGAGGGCGCTGCAACAAAGAATGTATCCAGTCTTGCTTCCGGTTTAAATCCACAGTTGTTTCTAGTAAAGTAAGGTTACCAAGACGTCTACTGCATGGGAGGCATTATGCCACCCTAACCCCTGGGTTTTGGCCTGGGGATAGTTGTCCCTTTCCCATGACTGCCTTAGGTCCGCTTTGCCCCCAAGATTTGTGAAGAAGTGAGCAGTGACTCGGGAAAGCCCATCCTCTACCAGAAATGTTGTGGGTCTTCATGATGCTATTGGACTCTTGGTCTTTTTGAGCACTGCAGACAGACTACCTAGCTTGACCTTCTTCTCCAAGACATCAGCCATTGAAGTTGCCATTAAAGGGATGCTTGCCAGAGCACCCTAAAGCAGGGGTAGTCAACCTAAAGCAGGGGTAGCAAACGCTGGCAGGGGCTCATGGGAATTGTGGTCCATGGACATCTGGAGGACCACAGGTTGACTACCCCTGCCCTATAGAATCTGAGTCTTAATACAAACACGCGAAGCTGCTTTACATGAAGGCCGCTTATTGGTCTATTAATCCCTGAACTGTCTATTTGATCACATGGGTTTTCCAAGGGCTGAAGCAAGACTTCCATAGCCTGTTAACTGAGCTCATTCCCTGGCAGATGCCTGGGACAGAGCCAGAGACCTTCTGCATTCGAAACATGTACTGTACCCCTCCACTAATGGGACTTCACATGCTAATGTGATTCCAGTTGTGTTCTAATGGCGGCTACACCACAGCATCTCATGCAGCAGGTTGTTATGGGGGTGCTGTTTGCGAACAATTCATTACTAATGTAGTTTGTAAACTGTTCCAAAATAACTCATTGATGCATTTAGCTATACCTAGTCATTATGGCATAAATATTAATAAAGCACGCCTAGATTACATACGCATGCATCATCTAAAGTGCTCCTGGAGCAGCTAATCGTCTGCAGCAAACTCGCAAGACAAATGGGAAAATTCAGGGTTGTTTGACTTTCGTTCTACTTTGAGGAAACAGAGCAAATGTCAATTTGGAAAAACTGTTGTTCATCGATGCAGGAGAGGGAATGGAAAATTAGGGCCGATTTCAACATGATCCTTAGACAAACATCTCCTGACGCACGGCCAAAACGGACGTTTCCTTTTAAGTGAGGAACAGAACAAAGCAAGAATCCTAAAAAATGCATGCCGGAGTCTAAAAGGAGCCAGGGGCATTGCTGCCTTTCAAGAAGCACACTACCTTTCCAAATTAGAGGCGCCTAATCCTTTGCCTTGTTCTCTAATGCTATCTGGGGGGGGGGGGGAGGGGGAATTAATATGAATTATTAAAGTTAGTGGCTCCAAAACTGAGTTCGGAACAAAGAAGTCTCTAGTTCAAAGCTTGACCCTGCCACCGACTCAAGTCACTAGCAAGCAACCGCAACTCAGTCTCAATAACTGTACATGAAAGGACGTTAGTAAAAAAATATAGAAATAGGCATGTTCTGACTATGGATGTGCACTAGAAACAAAACCTGGATTTTTTCATGTCTGGATTACATGGAATTGCAGATTACTCAGGTCTCCAATATGGCTTTGGCATTTGGATTCAGAGGGTTTTTATGGGGGGAGGGGGGGGTTCTGAAATTTTGTGGAGAATCTTTCTAGGGAGTTTGAAGGGCCACAAGGCCAGAGAAACTTACTGGCAACAGAGCATGCTCTTCCACCCAGCAAACTTCTGAAACTGGCAGAAAGTTGGAGGTGGAGAGCTGATTCTTATTAGCCTTTACTGGCTGAGGGCTCTCTCCTGTTTGAGTCTAAAATAACAGTGCAGGCCATTCCTGACTGAAGGCCATCTCCTAAGGGGAGGATATTTCCAGGGGAGGGGCAATCAGGTAGAGAGTCAGTCATCTGCATGCAAATTGAGCTGACTGGCCCTCATTGGGACACAGTTTCCCAGTAGCACTGTCCCAGTAGAAGGGTTGGTTTTTATACCCTGCTTTTCCCTGTCCAAAGGAGTCTCAGAGTGGCTTACATTAGCCTTTCCTTCCTCTCCCCACAACAGACACCCTGTGAGGTAGGCGAGGCTGAGAGCGCTCTGGGAGAAACTGCTCTAATACGACTGTGACTAGCCCAAGGTCACCCAGCAGGTGGAAGAGCAGGGAATCAAATCCAGCCGGCCACATTGAAGTCACTGCTATTAACCACTACACAAGCTGCACAAATGGTCATTGCCTTAAAGAGATGTCGCTACAGCACAGGCAGAAGAAGCTGCTGCAGGCGGATAGGGTCAGTTTTTTTTTTTACTTGCTCGTTGACCGTTAGATTCTGCTGCTCGTCACCCCTCTGGTAGGTGGGTAAGACCCGGGAGCGCTTCCTTTTGGGCAGGGTCCCAGCTGCGAGTGAGCTATTGCAGTGGAGGCCTGGCCAAGGAGTGGGCCATGGCTGGGGGTGAGGCTCTCACTCTACTTCCAGGCTTCGAGAAAGAGAAACTTCACTCCAGGGCGGGCAGGCAAGGCTCCAGGTGGGGGCCGAATTGTGCTTCCGACAGCCACCTCGGCTCTGTTTCCCTATAGGATTTTGTGCTTTGGACAGTGCAGTCTTCAGAGATTTTTTTTTACTGAACTGTGCAAAGTGCACATGCTTAATGTGAACTGATAAGGACGAAGTTTATAATGCTGGGTGCACATAACTGGCATGAGATGCCACTGGAGAAGTCATCTCATTCCAGAAAGTTGTAGACTTTCAAGGTCAGATATTGGGCTGATTCTTAGCAGTAATATCTACAGGTGACAAGCTCTACAGGTCAACTTTTATTACCATGCTGGGTATTCAATCCACAGTTTAAATTGAACATGTCAACCCGATAATAATAGTATCAGAAATCTTGCTCTCTCTTTCTGACGTCTATCAGAAAATAAACTTCTGCTCTTTTGTCACCTTTATCTTCTAATTATTACTATTTGAAAGAAAAAATCCCTGTTCTGTGATATATGTTTTCCACTTACAAATTTGTGTTGTGTGACACATTTAATAATGTCAACACCAATTTACTCCTTATTGCTTTAGGAAAACATAAAAGTAATGTATTTATGTCTGCATGCTGGATATAAAATTTCAGACTTCGTGGCTCTTTGGTCCCCATTTCCAACTATGATCACACTGTGATTTCAAATAACATTCTGGAAATGGCTCCCCCCACCCCCACAAACACACACATTCTTCCTCCAGAGAGTTTTGCCTCAGATACACACACACACAAATAGCTCACGCACAAGATTTCGTATCAAGCACGGGCGACTGCTTTTGGTTGCTATTCACTTGAGTGTCCAAATTCAATTTACAGTTCCACAGATGTTCTGGGATCCTTGAATTTAATGAGGATGAGTCACAGGGATGAAAACGGACTTGGAGCCCTCTAATGCGTTCTGAGATCAATGGGTTCCAGATGAAAATCATCCGGCTTGATCACTACTTGTATCACAGCCCGTCCATTAGCTCTTTTGCCTTCCTTTGCTTGGCTGGCTAGAAATGCCGTGTCTTCGTAATGTTCCAAGAACATTTGCTTTCATTCACAGGAACCATAATAATACCCTCTCAGCTACTTTCAGAATTATATTACACAGCGACAAAACTGACTCCATGGTAAGTTTGGGCAAATATACTGACTGGAGATGGAGATTTCTTGTTTTCACAGGCAGAATGTGTTTTTCAGTTTTAGTCACTTAGTTCAATTTATTGTTGTTTTGCAATTTTCCTTTACAATCTTACCATTTTTGTTGTGCCGAACCAACAATGCACTCCAATGTTAGCACAGCACACTTATTTCAATAACCAAGGCGAGCTAGTTAGCTTATTAGGCAGCAATCCCAAGAACACTTTGAAGGGCTCTGGAGGTATCGTTTTAAGACCTGCATTGCTCTGTTGCGATGTTATAACAAGGAACATTCCATATTCCTAGCATTGATTAAAAACTCAAAGTCTTTCTTTCCTCCAATGAATGGTAGCAAAAATGTAAGCATATCTTATGGCCCTCTTTCTTTGTGAGTCCCCAGAAAGCATTTCCCCTGAAATCTGAAACATACAAATGAATCTAGATTCGATCAATTAACTGGACAATTAAGTTAAAGCCAGAGAGTTAATCAAATCTGAAATCTTTGCACTGCAGACAACTCTGCTCTTCGTAAACAGTTTGATGGGGTCTGGCCAGTGACTGAGAAAGCAAGAATGAAATAGACAAAATGAAGTGTCCCAAAAGGACTACTTGAGATGCCAGGTCCCTCCTGGCAAATGGCAGGGGACGGGGCAGGGCAGGGGGGGGGGGCGGCAGACATGCAGTGCCCACTTGAACAAGAAGTGAAATTGTCACATTGGGGACATCGGGGCTATGTTCCGGAATTTGGGGGAAAACTCTATGGTGATTGAATGCCAGCTGGATCACTCTCTTTTTCAGCTGACAGGGGCCTGGCAGTGGGTGACTCCCAACCTCCCACTGGGGGTGAGTGGGTTCTGGCAACCCTAAGTGCTAGTCCAGTGGCAGCTTTAGTTACTAAATTAATTTTGAGTGACAAAAGGTAAGATATATAATATTAACATATCATCTGTAAAAAGGTAAAGGTATCCCCTGTGCAAGCACCGGGTCATGTCTGACCCTTGGGGTGACGCCCTCCAGCCTTTTCATGGCAGACTCAATACGGGGTGGTTTGCCAGTGCCTTCCCCAGTCATTACCGTTTACCCCCCAGCATGCTGGGTACTCATTTTACTGATCTCAGAAGGATGGAAGGCTGAGTCAACCTTGAGCCGGCTGCTGGGATTGAACTCCCAGCCTCATGGGCAGAGCTTTCAGACAGCTGCCTTACCACTCTGCGCCACAAGAGGCTCTAAATCATCTGTACAGAATTGTAAACAGCTTGTTACTCATCATTGTAAACAGCTTGTTACTCATCATTGTAAACAGCTTGTTACTCATCATACAATCATTGTTCATTGTTCATTGTTTGTCTTATTTATTATGAATTATTTAGATTTGCAAGCTGCCCTTCTTGCACCCATCATGTCAGGCTGGCGTACAACATCATGAATAAAACCAGTAGGCGCTCTGCCATTGCAGGCATTATGAGTAGGCTGCAAAGCCCCGATTCTCCTCTGGAGCCACCTTCCTGGTGGTCCCTTGGCCTGGTCACTCAGGCAGATTCTGACCAGCAGGTCGCGCACACATCTCCAGAGGCGTCTACACCCAGCCTCGTCTACCAAAGCTACTTTGTCCGGGAGTGTGAGGCCATTGCCTTCCAGCTGAGTGATGCTGTGTAGGAGGGTTGACCCTGGTTCCTCTTGACCATTCAAGGAGGAGATGCTGACCCAGATGGAACCTTCCCTCAACTTCTTAGACAGCCCCGATGGCTGTTCCCCCTCTCATCCTCTCCACAAGCCTGCCTTTCCCAGTGCTGGCCCACTGGACCCCTTTGCAGTCATGACAAGCAGTGAGCAGAGCATGGGGCTACCAGAGGGTCCTCTGGCCACCATGTCTCCTGTTGCGGGCCTGATAGGGGTCTCCTTGGTGGCAGGATTGCAGAAGGCCTCAGTGCCACCTAGCAGGGCCAACATCACCTAAGAGGGCACTGGCTCCTCTGTTCCTGCCAACACCACTTACATCTACACTGGGGGGCCCTGGCCAGGGGAGAAGGGGACGCCTGCAGACACAGAGGATGCACAACCTGCCTTCATCATGTCCATGGTCACCTCCAGTGAAAAAGCCTTCCTGCTGCTGCCAGCAGTGGGGCTGCCTGTCAGGCCCTTAGAGCTTGGGGCAAAGGAGGCCTTCTCAAGGGTGCTTTTACAACAAGCAGAATTCCACAGCCAGCTGGCTAAAGTGGTCCACACACTTTCCTTATGACAAGAGCCGAGTTGCGTAATGACACCCTGATACCCAGCCTCCTTCCTAACTTCCTAGAATTCAAGGGCCCCTAGCATATCTGCGTCTGAAGCTCCGTGGTGCACCAAGAGTTCAAAATGCTTCAGGATCAAGGCTTGCAATTGTTCAACAAGACGTCAAATCAAAAGCATCCCGGGGGGAGGAGGGGACATCCAACAAAGTTACCCCCCCCTTCCCCTGAAGCCACCATTTCCCAAACATCTATGCAAAAGTGACATGATGACTGCTGGCCAAAACCCATCTACAACTGTGGAGAAAGAGCTCCCTGCACCTTGCTCAAAGCACCAACAACCGGCTGAAGAAAATGAGCAGCTGAAAAGCATGCTAGGCACAAGCCGAAAGGCTATTGCGTTGTTGGAAGGAAAGTTGTGAAAAGGTCAGTAAGCATGCCTCTAGATGACCTATGGACTTGGACCTTATTTTCTTCAAAAATGACCCTGGCTATATACCTTCTACCCTCTTTGTAGCAATGCCACTGTATTGTTGGTCTTACTGAAATGAAAATATTTTCTTGTAAGCATTGCATGCCATGTTCAAGTAATGTGGAACTGTTTCCTTCTGCTGTGAAGATCTTCTATCTAATGTTGAAGATCCAGGGCCCCCATTTAACCCCAAGCTAGCAGTATGGGATTTAGTAAGCTGCAAGTATGATAGGAAATCACATGATACAGTGATATAATGAAGTTCCAAGACAGGAAAAGGAGGAGGTAGATTTTACTGGTGACAGGGCCAAGACTGTGCAATAGACCAAAAGAGCCAGCATTGGGAAGCCCAAATCCGAGCACAGGTGTAATGGTTAGAAATAGAGGAATCTTTGGCACTGAGTAGCAATAGCTTGTTTTTCACCTGCTTCTTATACCCCCTGACATGGGCAGAGTCTGCACTTACTTTTTTTATTCCATTGTCAATCCTGTTGAATTCAGATCGCTTTGAACTCGGGTCTTCCTTTCCCCCCTCCTCCCATTGAAACAGGAAAGTCTTCTGCACGTGGTTAGGGAGGCTCAGAAGAGGGGGGAGGCAAATGGAGACTCTTTCTTTGTTTTCTTGAAGGGGGGAGAGGATCCAAGAAGTCAGAGGAGGGAGGAAAAAATCCTTTCTTTTCTTGAAGGGGGGTGGGGGGAAACGAAGAAGGCACAAATAAAAATCCAAGGCCGGCCGACAGAAGTTGAGAGAAATTAGGGGCTTCTCCTTTGAGGCAGGCTTGTCACATGACCACCTGTAGCCAATCACGGGTCCTCTACCATGGAGGAGAGCCCAGATTCAAAACAATGCGATTTTCTGAATATATTCAGGATTAAAAGCACTCCAAGATATCCCACAATAAAGGTAGGGTCACTCCGGATCAATCCTTCTTGCTGCAGAAGGAAAATTTAAATCGCCCAAAATCCAAACGGAAATCGCATTCTGTGTAGAGGGCAGAGACTGAATCGATCTGGGGTTGGAATAAAAGCTCCATGCAGTTTACACCATGCATGCTAGAGGCACATGCTTTAGAATTAGTGGATCTGGGGGGGGGGGTGACCCAGTTGGTGGCAAATGCAACATACCTCATGATACCAATCTAAGGGGTGAAAATCATTGTTCTATAGCAATCAAACATTCCTCTAAATCCAAGCAGCTATTAACTCGGTCTAATTCCATGTGTCGTACCATATTACTACTTCCCCCAGTCCCTGTGTTTCTTTTATTTTGGAACTATCATTTCCCCTGTAAATTTGTACTATCTGGGCATTCAAAATCTACGCAAAGGTTTCCAATTAGACTTTGCTTTTGAAAATTTAAGCAGAGGACTAATGGTGTTGGCTGGAGTTTAATTAACAGGGTCGAAAAGTATTTTTACTTTGAAATCATTACAGTCAATTATTAATCATTTCCAAATATAGAGCTACTATGAATTAACTAAACAAACAAATAAACACACATGTAATGTTGCTTAATCTCAGGAATGCCATGCTTTCAAGATAATTTTTAAAAACCCTACTTATCCTATTATATAATTACAACCATGAACTGAAAGTCTACTTTAATGGCACCCAATTTACACAGAACCATCCACCTAAGTATCCCCGGACAGGACCTTGAGTTTTAAACACCATCTACCACGTAGAAGTGAAAAATAGTGGCATGGAGTTACCTGTGGCTGACGATGACATGGCAAGGGAGCAGGGCGGGGAGGAAAACGAGGCAGGGGAGAAGCCCATGGTGCATGCCACGATTGCTTGGGTGATCGTGATGCCCTAGAATAGGCAGCAGCACTCTTAAGGCGCTGCATGCTTGGCCCAGACTCTTTGCTGAGGCAAAGATTGGCCACCCTTGCAGGCCCAGGGTGCATCTGGCCTGATGCCAGGTGGGGCACCCCCCTCCCTCCAGCAGAGAGAAGATTGGCCTGCAGGCCTGTAGGAGGTGGGATTAAGGTGACAAGATTTTAACATTGGTAAAGCAGGACACCATTGACTGGGGGGGGGTTCTTGATTAAAAATTTGGTCTATATGGAACAACAAAAATTTTCATAGAACGCAAAAATATTGTAAAATATATTTTTAAAATTTCAACATAAGTACAATTTGCCTGGTACCCGCAGATGTCCCTCCAAAAGTGGCAAAAATAATGAACTGGGAGGGGTGGGTCCCAGTGAAGAGACAAATATAGAATAGTACAGACTCACTGAGAAACTAATGTGGCAATAAATAATATCCAAATTGGACTTATATAGAGTCACCTCCAAAAGTGGGACAATCTGGTCACCTTAGGTGGGATGGGTCAGGAGGCAAGCAACAGGGGTGTGCAGCAGAGGCTGGGAGGCCTCCACAGTACAGGCCACGGATGAGGCAGCAGCCACCTGGGAGAGAGCTGGCACCTAACAAGCGCTGTGTGCACAGGGCCACATGGTCGGTGGCAGTCCTGACCAGGCGGGCTAGAAGGGAGCAGCATTGGTGCTATCTGGAAAGGGGGGGGAGGGTGGAGAGGAGGCCGAGGTGCCAGATGATTCTGGGGAGGAATGACCCACAGTGGTGGGGCACAAAGGCAGGCACGATCAGCCTGCAAAGGTGCTAGGAGGGACAGAGGCCCCAGCAGAGCCAGCTGGTAGCTGGGAGAAGTCAGCCACAGGCGTAAACAGGATCCACTGATGGGAGGGGGGGGGAGACTGGAGTCTGTAGGCGCAACAGGGTGGCCCAGCCTGAGAAGGGGACAAAGACAGGCTGCTCTCAGCCTGAGAGAAGCGAGTCACCACAGGGGAGGCTAGGTGTCAGAGCACAAGGGGAAAAAGCAGGAGTGACTGGCAAAACTGGAGCCCCCTCAGAGGCATGGGGGAATGTACAGACCCAGAGGCAAAGCAGCAGAGTACGCTTGCCCTCACTGGTGGGGAGGTCAGGGAGGAAGGATCCCTAGCTGGAGCTGGCAACAGTGGATGATGACTCAGCAGGGCTATTCCAGGACTACTCCAGCTGTCCGGGGCAAGTTCAGTTTGCAGCTCTTACAGGGGCATCAGTGCATCTCAGCTCTCGTACTGAGGAAGCCAAGTAGGCGAGGGACCGGAAAGACACACGGGGTACAAAATGGCAGCAGAGTGCCAGCCATAGACGCTGGAGTTCCAAGCGTAACACTCTGTCGTCGGGTGAGTCCTCCTCCTCAGAGGAGGGAGATAACATTCACTCGGATGGGAGATATTTGTGCCAGGCCTCCCGCCATGGCTGCACAGGAGGCAAACAGAGGCAAAGCAGAGGTTGGAATTGGGATTGGGGAGGCATTCCACAGGAGCCACTGGGAACATGAGGATGTGGGTTCCCCACTGGGCATCCACTTGTCAAGGAAGCTGAGGGAGAGCATGCTTGATGGGTACTACATCAACATTTTTGCACTCATTAGATCTGGGAACAACTACGTGGATACTGGCAGGCGCAGATATAAGAAATAGCAAGAGACCCCAAATTGTGAGCAGTCCTTTCAGAACTGGCTTCGAGGCTTCACTGTGTATTTAGCACGAGAAGGGATGGAACCTCAGCCAGTACCAAGCCCTTGTATTAGAAGCCAGGGAGTTCAGGGAGACAAGGCAGCCCTTTATTGTGACAGAGAATTCAGTGAGTTGGCTTTCCATAATGCCCTTGCCCATTGGGACATCAAGCACCACAATACATGGCTAGTGAAAGTGGGGCCCAGCACTAGACAACAAAAGGAGAAGAAGAAAAGTGGGTCTGGACAGTGAGATGTCCCCCTGCTGTGCTGGGACTGTAACAGATGGGCTTGCAAATGAAAACAGTGCAGGGTCAGCCACACAAGTGAGGCAAGTGGTCAGGACCACCTGTGGTCAACACGTAACATCCTCCGCAAAGAAAGATGGGGGGATCTGGACCTGGAGCACCTTCTAGTAGCACAAGATCTTCCTGACGACACCGTGGTGAGCCTCTACACCAGGGCACTGAGACCGGTGAGGCTGGAGGCTATGCGACCCTTCCTGCTGTGCTTAGAGGCCCACAGGATTTGACTTCCCTTGTAAAGTATGGAAGACAGCTAAGAGAATATCAACAGGCTTTGGCAGTGGTACAGACCTGTTTAAATGGAGCAGAATACCAGGTCCTGAAGGGGATTGTGGTGCAGCGTGCCAAACTATTTCCCATCTGTCACAGGAATGTGAGTGTCCTGCTTTCCAGGGAGAGATGACAGAGCACTTGGTACTCTCCCCAGATGTTATCGAGTGGGTGGAAAACTTAGATGTTAGTATTCAGGGGGTTTGCCCAATCCGTCCACATAACTGTTGTACCTACTTGGCTGCATATTTTTTATGATTGTATGCTTCCTGTTTGTCACTCTACCATATGATAAATAAGCTAATGCCAAGCCTAGGAGATCCTATTTCTGTCTTCTAGCCTTACCCAGAGTTGTGCAGGGAAAGAGGCATGGGCAGGCCCTCCAGAGGCAAACTGCTTCCTCTTCCTTCAAAAACTGATTTCTTCAAGTGTCTCCCTCCTCAGTGCTCATTCTTCCAAGGCCCAGAATTGTAAACAGCTGAGTAAGCGTAAGTAGAATTCATCTTGTTCTGTTTGAACCTTGACCACTGACAGCTTCAGCTTCCACCACCAGCTGAAGTCCATTGACTTTCACAGCCCTAGTCCATACTGGGATGATTTTTAACCAGAGAAAAGAAGAAGAGCTGCTGTTTTGTCCCCTGCTTTTTAATTCCCAGAGCCTCAAAGCAGCTTAAAATTGCCTTCCCTTCCTCCCCCCTCAACAGACACCCTGTGAGGTAGGTGGAGCTGAGAGAGCCCTGACAGGATTGCTGTGTGAGAAAAGCTCTAACAGGACTGAGACTAGTCCAAGGTCACCGAGATGGCTGCATGTCAAGGAGCAGGAAATCACACCTGTGCTTGGTAAACAACTGAGTGGCACTGACATTTGAGTAAGGTTGCATCAGATTAGGCTGTAAATCAAATCTAATTTTAACTGGATTAGAGCCAGAGTGTATTTACAATACTAGATGTTGTTTGAAAGAGACTTTCAGGGGTGGGTGGGAGTAAAGGCAAGACGGAAAAGATAAGTGTGATAGCAGGTAAATCAAAATCGAAACTGAGGAGGATAAATTCAGCAGTGGAGAACCAAATGTCTTTCTTTTGTATCAGACAAAGATTCTGCAAGGAAGACATTTCCGCTCTTCATGCCCCTCAGGCGATGTTTAAACAATTCTTTTTAGGCAAGTGATTTTTCAAGGCCTACCAGCAGTTCATTTGATTTTAATAGCACCTGAACTTTGCCTCTGAGAATCCCATAACAGCTGCTGCTGTCCAACTGCTCCCTCCCTGTCCATTCCTCTCAAAGCCCTCCGTGGAGGTATGTTTTCCCCCGGAGGTATGTTTTCCCCCCTCTGATGCCGTACAAAGCTTCAGAAAGGCTTTGGCTCGCTGGGCTGATTATTTTTAAAGGCAGAGCTATAATTCCATCGCCTCTGGTTCAATTGTTTTGATAAGTCTGGCTATGAGTAAGCCACAGAGAGAGAGAGAGATTTGCTCAGAAAAGCTGGAAGAGAGGACCTTATTATGTCCCATTGTTTGAACTGGCATTTTGTGTCATAGTATCCCCAGAATATGACCACGCTTGGGTCAATATGTATGTCTTAATTACTATGGTTAAACTTGCCATTATGAGAACACAAATGGGAACCAGCAAGACTCTTGTGACACCAGCTCCTCCGTTCCCAACATCTTTGCTTCCTCCCCTCTCCACTTACTGCTCTCAGATTTGTTCCCTGTCATGTAAGATCATAGTCTGGGGAAGAGTGCTTGCACTCGAAAGCTCACACCCTGAATAAATCTTTGTTGGTCTTAAGGGTGCCACTGGACTCTGATTTTATTGGGCTACTTCAGACCAACACGGCTACTCATTTGAATCTGCTCTCAGATTTGTTCATGCCTTTCACTTCCTCTTTCTTTCTCCCCCCCCCCCCCAATCACAGACTTTTTTCCCTGCCTCTGCAGCTTACAGTTGCCTTCCCTTTCCTCTCCCCACAACAGACACCCTATGAAGGAGGTGAGGCTGAGAGAGCCCTGATATCGCTGCTTGGTCAGAACAGCTTTCTCAGTGCTGTGGCCAGCCCAAGGTCACCCAGCTGGCTGCATGTGGGGGAGCAGGGAATCACACCCGGCTCACCAGATTAGAAGTCCACACTCCTAACCACTACACCAAACTGGCTGGGGTGGGTTTTGTCTGCACTCCAACAGCCATTATTATGGCTACAGATGATATAGATGATGACATAGAATAGATATAGATAGGTTCCATTAAAAACTCTCTTAAAAGTTGTTTTAATGAGGCAGGCAGGGGTATTTTAATGATTTCATAATGTATTTTATGATGTATGCTTTAAATTGTTAGCTGCCTTGGGCAGCTGCCTTTGTAAGGACTGAAAAGTGGGATAAAACCTTTGCAACTAACTGAATAAATAGCTAATTTTGATACTTAAAGGTAAAGGTATCCCCTGTGCAAGCACCGAGTCATGTCTGACCCTTGGGGTGACGCCCTCTAGCCTTTTCATGGCAGACTCAATACGGGGTGGTTTGCCAGTGCCTTCCCCAGTCATTACAGTTTTCCCCCCAGCAAGCTGGGTCCTCATTTTACCGACCTCGGAAGGATAGAAGGCTGAGTCAACCTTGAGCCGGCTGCTGGGATTGAACTCCCAGCCTCATGGGCAGAGCTTCAGACTGCTGCCTTACCACTCTGCGCCACAAGAGGCTCTTAATTTTGATACCTACATTGGTTTTAATAATAGGGCTTAAGGTATTTTATTTGCATGCTTTATTTATAGTTATTTAATTATTTAAATATTTGTATCCCTCTGCCCTCCCCAAAGGGATCCAGTGAAACAGCTCCTTGCCTCTGAGGAAGACTCCTTTGTTTGGAGAAAAGTTCCGTGGAAGAAGATCCGATGGGATCCATGCCAATACTGAGAACATTGCCTGGCTTCAAAGCACTTCGTATACATTTATCACAGTAGTCCTGGCAACAAAACTGTACGCTAGATCATTATTATTGCCCCCATGTTGCAAACAAGTGATTAAGACTCTGTTAAAATCAATAAGCACAAACTGGAAATGCCCTGCTAAGACTCAAGAAGGAGCATAGTCTACTATCAGACACAGTAACAAAAAAAAAAGGTTTTGCCTTATATTTCATACATCTTTTAAGGGACTGTTGTGCCAGGTTTGTATTCATTTACTGCACATGCAGCTGTTACAGGAACAAAGCCAGTCGGGTTGCCAGATTTCTAGAGGAATAAAAGGGCATGTCCCTTTAACAGAGACTCAATGGGATGATATTTACCAGGTGCTGTTATTGACCTCCCTGTTATAAAAAGCTTCAGCTGCCCATTTCCACCTATTAAGCACCTATTAAAGTGACAGGCCACCCCCCCCCCCCCGCACTTGTCAGCAATTCTGAAAGGCAGCGACTGATGTACAAACAATGAATGATGCAATAACCCAAACATGCAAAGAGAGTCAAGGAAAGAAAGCAGAACGTTGTCTGGTTGCTGGTGACAGAACTGCGGTTTTGACTCTATACGAGGGGAGTGCATAAATCGAGCTGAAAAAATACATGAAAAATTGCCTACGGATATTTCCCAGGTATTATTAAAGCTAAATGCAGTTCAAAGTTATCTTATCGTCTCCTGGCATAGCTGAGCCCGAACAAAAGCTAAATTTTACAGCTTTTATTTAGGTACTAAAGGTACTCGGAAATACTACAGGTGCTTGGATGCACACCTGCACTGTGGCTTTCCTCGGGGCTGGCTACATGGCTAAAGCTCCTGCCCACCCCTGGACTCTTCAGGCCCTGCCTCCAAACCTCAAGGAATATTCCTGGCCTAGGGGGTCAACAACCTCCAGGTGCAGCCTAGAAATCTCCTGGAATTGGACTATAGTGATCAGCTCCCCAAGGAAAAATGGCTGTTTTGGAGGGGGGACTCTGCAATGACGAATCATCTCCAGGCTCCTGGAGAAGAAAGGGCTTGCTTGAGAGGGGGGAACTCTGTTGCAGAGAGGCTGCAGGATGGGGGAGGTTGGGACCTGGGGATTTACTGGAATTGCAGGTCATTTCCGGGCAACAGAGATCAGTCCCCCTGGAGGAAAGCCCTGGCTTTGGACCCCATGGAGGTGCAGGGATGCTAGGCTCCAGGTGGGAAACAAAGAGAAATGCTGGGTGGCAGCAACTGCTAATAACAATAATCATCAAATAAGTCATAAACTTGTCACAGTTTCTTCCTTCAATGAGCATATTTAATTGATAGCAAATTTTGCTTACAGAAGTAAAAATCTTTCAGTGAGTATGTTCTTCAGCTCAATATCAGAGCAAATCAAAAGCAGCTGTATGTTAAAATCAAACAAGAAAACATTGGTAGGCAAAGAATTTACAGAGGATTTATCAATTACTGCCTCTAGGCCAGCATTTCTCCACTTTTTTACCATTGAGAAACCTCTGAAATATTCTTCAAGCTTTGAGAAACCCTAGAAGTGGGATCTCCGAGTGCCAGCTGGAGGCTTGCATCCCTGCCAATCTTCAGGTATGCCGGCCTCCAGGTGGGACCTGGAGAACCCCCAGAATGAAAGCTCCTCTCCAGACTGCAGAAATCAGTTCCCCTGGAGGAAAGGGCTGCTTGGGGCAGGGAGGGAAGACTGTGTTGCAGTCCCCTCTACCCCCACCACCCCCCAGAACACAGAAGACAAAAGCATCCCCCCTTCCCTAGTTACAAACCTTACAAATCACCTCTCCATGTAGGAAATACCCGAGTGCCCCTCTCCTTGGATTGCTCTGAGAAGCCCTTGGCCAGAAGGTCCAAATTTAAAGGAAAAGAATTCCATAACAGTCAATGAGCAAGTCAAAGAAGACTTACACCATCCTGCTAAAATAGCTTCTTTTGCCTGTGCTCTAGCTACATCTCTTTCAGGCAATGGCCGTTT
The DNA here is from genome assembly GCF_049243985.1 of Paroedura picta. Taxonomy (NCBI): domain Eukaryota; kingdom Metazoa; phylum Chordata; class Lepidosauria; order Squamata; family Gekkonidae; genus Paroedura; species Paroedura picta. The sequence goes on from NC_135369.1 coordinate 163,746,844, forward strand.
GTGCAGCTTGGTGTTTGTACAGCTTGATGGTTGCACACATCCCTGGTCTGCGTCCTTAAAGCTGTAGTATAAATGCCTCCTCTCCTTAAACAATGTCAAGGGAAGTCAAATGTGACTTGTCTGTCAACCACTAAGTGGTGTGTAAGAGAGAGGCACCTGCTTGTTTGCTCAAAATATTAAGCTGTCAAGTGACATGGGTACTTGTGCTCTCAGAGTTGCTTGAGATGATTGATGCAGGTCATGCCTTTGTTTGAGAAAGCCCCGGGTTAGTCAGCCAGAAGAGAACACCCTTTGCTATTGCAAACAAGTGGTATGAAGTTGACAGGGAGCAGGTGACTTCTGTGTAGCTGTGTTAGGCAGAGATTTTTACCTTTCTCTGCCTTAAGCCCACAATGTTTAAAATACGCCACAAGGATGCATATGGAAATGAAGCATAGCCACTGTGGCTCCTAAACTTTTCCCAGCTGCCCCTCCCTTAGCTCCCAGGCCACATCCCTTGTACCCCTCCACACACATGCAAACACACACCTCTTTCCTGGTGTTAGGTCTACTGCACATTCAAAACACGCTACATTCCTTACATTTCTTTTTGGGTGGTTGTGCAACTGCCATGTTTTAGCCAGGAAAAAATGTTTTTGCAAATGTCTTTTGTAAAAGCCACTTTGGGTCCTCATTGGGGGGGGGGGGGGGGAAGCAAGAGAGAGAAGCAAGCAGTGGAAAATCCCATGGCCAAGAGTAAGCAGGAGAAGGCTTTTCCAGCCTCCCAAAAATGGACTTTGGGGGGGGAAGGGTTGCCAAACCTGGGTTAAAAGAATTCCTGGAGATCTTGGGTGGAGCTTGGGAAGGACAGAGTCTGAGGAAGAGAAGGAGCTCAGCAGTAATCTGATCCCATCCACCCAAACTTCTGAAATTGTTGTTTCCTTCAGGAAGTTAAGAAGGGTTGGCATTGGTCAGCATTGGGATGGGAGACTACCAAGGAAATCCAGGGTTGCTACTACGCAGGTAGGGGCAATTGCAAGCCACCTTGGAACTTGCTCCTCCACATGCTGGGTAACCTTGGGTCAGCTGAATGACCTTGGGCTAGTCACAGTCCAGTTATAGAGCAGTTTCTCTCAGAGCTCTCTCAGCCCCACCTAATTCACAGGATGTCTGTTGTGGGGAGAGGAAGGGAAGGCTAATATAAGCCACTCTGGGACTCATTTGGGCAGGGAACAGTAGGTTACAAAAACCAAACCTTCTACTGGGAAGGTACTACTGGGAAAGTGTGTCTACCCACTCCACACGTCCTCGTCATGTTTCTGCTCCCCATCAACAGTTTCCCCATCTCCCATGCCATTGGCCTCAAAGTTGCTTTGTTGTGATGGTCTTGGAAAGATTGCAGCAAGACCAAGGTGGTATCCATATGGAAAGGGAAAGTCTGCATCTCCCCAGTCCCACCCACAGCATTATTTTCCGTGCTTCAATTGCCTGTGAGGGCCACCCCAAAGCATTTCTCCCATCTCAGATTGCAAATTGCAAGCCTCACATGACATATTCATGAGAAAACAGAGGCTTTTTCTGGCTACCCTGGGACCCAGAGTGCTGGTGGTAGGGGGTGTTTCTGGGCCTCCCACAGCCTCAACTCCAGAAGGTGCACAGAAGCTGTGTCAGCAGGCAGCCTGCTCCACCTCCCTATGTCCTCTGAGTTGAAAGAAGCCAAGAGACAACTTACTCGCAACAGGACATGCTCTGTAGCTGTTTCCTCTTTCACCCAGCAAACTTCTGAAACTGGCATAAAGTTGGAGGAAGATAGCTGTGCTTATTAGCCCATCCTGGCTGAGGACTCTCTCCTGCTTTGGCCTAAACAAGCTGGGTGGGCCATTCCTGGCTGAAGGCCATCGCCTAATGAGGAATATTTCCAGGGGAGGGGCAATCAGGTAGAGAGTGAGTCATCTGCATGCAATTTGAGCTGATTGGCCCTCATTGACAGAGTGAAATTTGAGCTGATTGGCCCTCATTGACAGAGTGAAATTTGAGCTGATTGGCCCTCGTTGGCAGAATGCAATATGAACTGATTGGCCCTTACTGGCAGAGTGCAATTTGAGCTGATTGACCCTTATTGGCAGAGTGCAATTTGAGCTGATTGACCCTTATTGGCAGAGTGCAATTTGAGCTGATTGACCCTTATTGGCAGAGTGCTCTTTTTCTGTTGGTGGCAAACCTCCAGGGAGGGCCAGTCAGGTAAGTAGCCAGTTTGGATTTTATGAGGTTTACCGATGACTAGCTTTTTAAAAAATGTGCATAGAATTTTTTACATGCAGGAACATTCAGCTATGCAAATGATTCCCTTCTTTAGTTTTTTAAATTGTACAGCCTCTCAATGTACTTCTGAACATGTAGATAAATTTAGTCACACCTATGTTTCTAACCCATGTGTGGACATGCTGTAGCATGCGATAAGACATATATTATTTGTGGATGACATACCTTCATCTTTACATTATGGATAATCCCATGAGAACTCTGGCCCAACCCAAGTTACAGGCCTAGATTTATAAAATGTTTATTTCCTGTCCTTTGGAAAAAGTAGTTCTGTGAAAAGGATGGGAATCTCCAGCAGAGAATTCTCAACAACAAACTACAATTTTTGGGAAGCCATGACAATGACCTGACAGTCTCCCAGAAGGCATGTTTAACACACTGTTTATCATACTGAGGTATCATCTGCTAGGTGGTTCAGATCAGCCACAGACTGTACCTTGAGAAAAGCATTCTGTATCAGCCGGATGCTTAGACCAAAGGTCCCCCAACCTTCTTGAGCTTTTGGGCACTTCTAGACATTTGAGAACACAGAGTGCGCCCCCCCCCCATCCTAGAACAATTGATATGGGGTGACTGGCCAACGCAAAGATATTTACTATGCTCTGCTAAAGCACCTTCTCCAATGAAGTGGATAATTCTGCTTGGGAAAGAGATATGTAACAAACTTTTAACAAAAGATTTCCAAGTGGTCTCCAGCTAGGTTTGTGAAGTTTCTAAATCAGGGATTGGTTGTCACCAATTTACTCCCCCCCGTCTCCCCATATAGTGCACATTATTATTATTATTATTATTATTACTACAGTCGTTATGTTAGGTGGCTCCATCGTTGGGTGAAATCAACAGCATTCTCATCCTCCCTGCCTGAAACTGACCACGGCTCCATTTCTCTTCATGAAATAGACAAAGAAGGTTCAAATTAGCTGGAGGGGGAGACGGAGAGGCGGAGTGTCTGTGTCATGCTTATGCTACATTAGAACTGCGTTGTAACATAATCCTGGTCAATTTTTGTTTAAAAAAATACAGCGGGGAGTGGAGGAGGGCAGGCAGAGATGCAGCATTGGTTGACTCTCAAATGTCATTATTTTTGAGGTGGGAAACTATAGAGGAAGCCAATGTGACTTTTCAGTTCCACTTTAGATTACCGCAAATTCCCTCCCAGGAAAGGGGGGGGGACTCATGTTCTCTTGGGATTCACAAAATGTGTAGCAAACAGGGAACACAGTCGGCGCTGTGCCTGAATCAGGAGATTTTAGTGTGAAAGTAAGGAAGTTCCATGGAGCTTTATGAGTGCTGCTGCGAAATTTTTAGTCACTGCGGAAACGGCCCTTGTGAAGCAGTTTCTTTTTGACAATAAAGAACCATGGCTCAGGCTGTACAAAACTTTATACTCAGGCCTTCAAAACCGCATACAACCACAGGCTTTTAAAAAAAATACAAGGAAATACAAAACCTACAGCTTTCTAAACAGTCTAAGGCTAAAGAACACATTGAATTCTTGCGAGCGGCTGGGTGGGTAGTTTTGGAAAGGAAAGAGTTGTGTGTGTTTTAAAGTTTGTAAAACATCAGGCCTCATTTTTCAGTTTTTGGCCTCCTGCCTATGCAAACCAGGAATACATTCTGTTTCTAACCATTTCAGATAGAGAAGACTGGAAGTAAAGAGCTAAACAAAACAAAACAAGGGGGGGGGGGTTAGAAACGAAGGATAAAAGAAAGATTTTTGGTAAGTAGTCTTTATCTCACTAAAAATCAATTCTTCACCTCCCAGGAAGAATACATTCTGTTCAAATTGGTAAGTGTTGAAAAAATCACCATATGTATTTGAATGCCATTATTAAAACTATGACATATCAAAGTAATTGATTTGTACTGAGAAGGCAGAAGAGTCTGCTTATTTTAAAAGATATGCCCACCACACACACACACACACACACCCTGCAGCCAGAGTTGCTAGTTAAAACTTCATAAAACAAATTAAACAGTAATAATTTTTAAAAGTACCATATATCATAACAAAATCACTGCCTAAATAATATATATTTATCACCTATATGTTTATATGTCCCTGATTTGCTATTATAAATAATATTCCCAGGCAGCTTATATCTGAATATAAACAGGCAAAAAACACGAAAATACACACATGTTTGTGAGGACTGCTCATAAGGCTTGTGTTTCTGCAAATCTGGGGGAATTTCCCAGTGTTAGGAAAGTATTCGGGGAGGGGTTTTTATGTAATTGAAAAGAGCCTCTTGTAGCGCAGAGTGGTAAGCGGCAGAAATGCTGTCTGAAGCTGTCTGCCCATGAGGTTGGGAGTTCGATCCCAGCAGCTGGCTCAAGGTTGACTCAGCCTTCCATCCTTCCGAGGTCGGTAAAATGAGTACCCAGCTTGCTGGGGGGTAAACGGTAATGACTGGGGAAGGCACTGGCAAACCACCCCGTATTGAGTCTGCCATGAAAACGCTGGAGGGCGTCACCCCAAGGGTCAGACATGACTCGGTGCTTGCACAGGGGATACCTTTACCTTTTAAGGCTTTTAAAAACCCTAAATGGTAGCAGCAACATCCAACACTGGGCTTTGAGGTTGGTAGACTTGACATTGGAAGGGCAGCACACCTGGGAAGAAGAGAAAGGAGAAATTACAAGGGTTGAGATGGGGGGAGGGGACCTGATTGGGAGGGGGGCGGGGAGAGTGGAAATAGCCCTGACTCTAAAGCAATGAACTGAAACAACCTAAACCAGCAATCGGTAAGCTCTAAAACAGAAATAAAGCATCACCAAGCAGCAGTAAACCAAAGTAAGGAGAACTCAGACCCAGCAGAATAACAGCTAAACCCATGTTGTGATTCTAAAACCAGTGCATTAAGCATGGAGAAAATTGTCCGTAAAGATTAAAACATAAAATCAAAAGTCAGGTCAATCAATCAATCAATATTTATTTACGGTCATTCAGACCAAAATTAAAATACAAGCAATTAAAAACTAAGACAATTTAAAAAGAGAAAAAACAGTAATAGTACTATAAAAATTTTAAAAGATCTGACAACATAAAGTCAGGTCTATGTTAAAAGACTTTTGGAATGGTGGTACTACTAGTAGTAATAGGAGCTTATAGCTGACGTGTACAAAGCAGATTCATATAATGTTACAGAAACCAAAGAATTTTACAAAAATATTGAAATCAAAACTTTGACATCTGGAAGGAAAAGCATGGGCAGAGGCATGGACAAACTTTGAAAGGCACAGAGAACAAAGTTGATAGTGAAAATAACCTCGAAGTATCTCTGCAGTGAGCACTTAAAGAAACAAAAGGAGTCATTCTAGCTGCACAAGAGCAGGCAGGCACTTAAAACAAATAGTATGAAAGCCAAGATTCAGAAGACCAGTGATAACAGCAAATGTTGATTTTGCAAGACAAAGGATGAAACAGGTAACTACACGGTCCATGCCTCCAGCAAAATTGCCCATACTGACAATAAAGGACATCATGACAAAGCTGCAGTTTGCCATCAGCCAGAAGTTCATGAAAGCACAAACCAGACAAAATCATGGAGAATGATAAAACAAAAATTATTTGGGATTTCTGACTGCAAACATATAAACACCTGGAGCATAACACCCCTGATATCATAATTGTAGGGGGGGGGGGGGATGAGAAATAGGTTTTAGATCATTGACATTGCAATTCCAGGAAGGAGCATAATAGAAAAGAAAGAACAAAAGAAGATATTAAATATCAAGACCTAAGAGTAAAGTTAGAGAGTTTCCGGGAGAAAGCTACCATTGTGCCAATTATCTTTGGAACCTTTGGAACAGTGGTTAGAAGACAAGGAACACCTAGACATTCTGGACATCAAGCAAATAGCACCAGCTCAGCTCCATAAGACAGCATTGATCGAAATAGTGAGAATCCTGCAAGGATACCTCTGCAATTCCCAAGAACTTGGCTAAATCTCAAGTTGCAGAACATCATCTACTAGTCAAAGATCTGTCTGTGACAATATATCACCATCACCACCATCATCATCATGATAACAAAGCTTTGGAAAGCCAGCAGTGAGGGAGCATCATGAGTCTTCCAAGGCAAGATTTCACAGTCCAGGGCAACAGTCCAATCTTCTGCTTGATTGTGTCCTGTTGTTGGTCCTCCAGAGGAACTGGTTGGCCACCGAGACTGAATGCTGGACTAGACAGACTACTGGTCTGATCTGGCAGGGCTTTTCTTATCTTGTCCTTCTTACATGGTTCTCCGTTCCCATTGTATTCTCACCATATATCAGTGGCATAAATAAGGCAAACAGTGAGTTTCATGGAAGAAGTGGAATTTCGGAGATTCAAAACATCATCCAGCTGGTAGCAACTGAGTGAACAGATCGTAGCAAAGATCTAGAGAACTTAAGCAGGTTTACTCAGAATCCTACTAAAGTCCACTCAATGAGGATTACCCCAAAGAGAGTGTTCTTAAGATTGCGCCGTAAATGGCTGGCATGGAACCCGCCCAAATGAGAATGAATAGTGAGGGATTTTTACAATTCACGTCATGTGAGCGAGGACTCAGATGGACTATTTTTAACCACACTGGGGTAGACTTCTGTCGATAGTGCCATGGACTGAGCCAGTTGTCTTCATGCCAACTGTGACATGCTGAGCTAAAAGCCAGAAGCTGATCTGTCCTAAGCTTGGCATGAGGTGCACAGCAGCAAGCAGCTTTCACATAAAGGCTAATTTTGAACTGGAATGCACCTTAAGAAAAAAGTGCCACTGGGAATTCTACAGCATAATGAGAATGCTGTAAGGATTCCAAATCTAATGGTACCTGGAAGGGTACTGCCAAGAGAGCGATCTGTCCTCTCTCTCTCTCTCTCATGCACACACACCCCCCCCTTTGTTCTAGACTACATGTAAATTATTATATTTCAATTAATGAAATGCAGGAAAAAAACAGGTTTTTTTTAAACATAGTATAATATTTTTAGCTGTTTCAAATTTAAATAAATCCAAAAGAATGTTTAATGTTTACCGTGTCTCTCTACCCCATCCCCCCACGACTAAATTGGCCTTCCCACAGCCCATCTTGATGGCTGCCTCCCTCCCTCCCTTTCTCTCCTGTTTCAGTTACAACCTGGTTTAAACTGTGAAGAATGTCAATAAATGTTTCATTGACTTGAAGCCGAAATACATCAAACTAGACGTTATTTTTAGATGGCGTAGCGTGCTGCGTTAGAACAATGCCGGCACGGATAAAAAGGAGCAGAAGCAATTCGGAAGAGGAAAATGGGCATCAGTTATGCTTGAGACTGTCTTCGGGAGATCGTGCAGTAATTATGGCCATTTTCAAACTGCCTTTGTATTCCATTTTAGCAACTGGTTCCTAATGGATTTCCCCCCTCTTGTTTCATGCAGACCCATTTAGTAACTGGCTGCTAGCAGAATGTATTTATCTGTTCATCCAAACCCACTTCTGTTTTCTACCTCTTTGTTGAGCATTTGAATCACTGTGGATACTGTTTAAAATGTCCAAGGCCACTGTTTGGCTACCCTTTTTGCCACGCGATCTTCTGTGGACCTTTTTGGGGAACATCCTAACTTGAGTGCTATAGCACTAAACCAATATAGCACTTTATTGCTATAGCGGCACCATTGAGATGCCTTGATGAGATTGAGTCAAGGCATCTCAGTAGTGCTGCTATAGCACTGTAGTGCTATTGTGATCAACTTGGAACATTCAAAAGAATTTTGAGGGAAATCACATGGTGAAAAAGGGTGTGTGTGTTGGGGGGAAGCAACAGAATTTGAAATGACTATTGTGCTTTAGAGATGGCTCATAACCAGATGGAAATTCACTGCATTAAACCCCCGTCCCTATATTGTTTTTCTGCAGATCAGAGGATTCACACCAAAACCTGAACAAAGTTGAAGTAACAGTCCTCAGGGAAAGACAAACTATTTAACTGGTCCCTTTTCTGTTTTCCTTTTATTCTTTTATTTCATTCTCAGCCAGGATGACATCTGGCTATAATAGACATAGGTGGCAAAGAGCTAAATAAAATAAATCACATGATACAGGTCAAAAACAAAACTTCAAATGCACTAATAATCCTAATTCTTTTAAATGTGTAAAACTCACCACTTTGTCTCAAGACTTTGTGTTCAAATGCTTCACTTTTCACTATAAGTAGCAACACAATAAGTATTCAGCAAATATTTTTTTAAAAAATGAGATTTTAGCACTAGGAGGATCTCCAAACAGTTTCAAAATTTACAAATACCGTCATACAATGAAAAACGTCCTTATCATAAAATTCAAATGGTTTAGTTATATACATTCACTGTTCCCTCCCCAATTCTCTTGTTACTACAACCACCACACTATACATCATCCGGTTGGTTTCAGTTATATTAGTTGTAGGAAATGTTTGATTGTTGCATGGATATTTTCAGTGAGCCTTGCAAGTTCTTTCTTTGATGTTGTTCTGAGCAGAGGTAATCATTGTCTGTCTTCTTTATTGCTAATACTAGAAAATAAGCCCGCTGTAGTGCGAATACAGCGGTCGCTAGGGAAGCTGGGCAGTTGGTAGCAGTGGTTGTGTGGGCTCAGCGGGCGGACCCAACGGGTGGAGGAGCGTGCCAGCCGGTGGCGGTCCTACCTGGAGGCTGGTGCGGGCGTCGTCGATGGCAGGAGTGGCAAGGGCGGCTGTCAAGGTTGTTGCTCCATGCGAGCGGGGTGGGTGGTGGGGGTTGGCTGGCGCAGGGCTGGGGCCGCGGCCGAGAGGCAGCATGTCTCGAAGCGGGGCTGCTGGCAGCGGCATGAAGGCGTTGTGGCAATGGGTGGCTGGGCAGGTGGCGTCCAGGCATGCGGCGCAGGTGCGAGGGGGCATGTTTGTGCCTGTGGCTAGTGGGTGCGTGACGGGGACGGGAGCGGCCGATGGGCCCTCCTGGCTGTCGGGGAGGGGAGTGTCGAGGGCGAGAGGGTCGGATGTAATGAAGGCGGCGGCGGCTCGTGGGACGCGGGCGAAGTGGGGGGCGGCTCGGGAGGCGCGCAGCATCAGGGCAGCAGGAGAAGGCGGGCAGCGACGTTGTCCCGGAGGCAACACGTCCATTGGGCCCTCCTGGCTGTCGGGGCGGGCAGGGAGCGGCGTGAGCAAGAGAAGTGGAGTAAATGGCGGCGGCAGCTCCGAGGACGCGGGCGAAGTGGGGGGGAGAAGGCGGCCGGCGACGTCGTCTTCCCACGATGGCCATGGTCCCCGGGGGTGGCAAAGGAGCAGGGACGCCGCGTCTTTGACGCGGCATCCCTGCTCCTTTTCGAAGATGGAGGAGTGGCGGGGCTGGAGGACTTGGAGTCCCCGGCCGGGCAGGCGAGGCCGGGCCAAGCCGTCAAAGGGGAGCCGTGCGCCCTGGATGGACACTCGGAAGGACCAATCAGGAGCTGCTTTGCGGCTCCTGGTTGGTCCCTCCGAGTTTTTATCCCGGACAGGGCCTGCCCTAACTCCTCCCCGAGAGCCCTTACTGTTTTATTTAGTCTGTGGCGCTCCGCACCGCGGGACATTTAAAGATATGCTTTAAAAATGTTGCCCTCTGTTCTTCCTGTACGGAGGTGAGATACTGATGCATTGTCAATATCTCACTCTTATTTACTGGACTTCCACCTCGTTTCTAGAGCCTATGTCTTGGTTGGTTTCATTTATTTCTTGTTCTTCCTTTGAGTGGCTGTTGTTCCTCATTGCATCTAGCTCTGTTGCTGTGAAAAAGTTGTGGTAAAATGGTGCTTATCTGCTAGTTGCTGTTCAGTGATGGAAGAACTGGGACACTCTTCTTTCCATATTTCAGACATTCATTTCAAGTATTCATGCTGTTCAGGCTTTGATTCAAAGTAACAATGCATGATGATGATTCCATTTACTGCAATGCTGTCACGATACATTCTATGCCACTTTTCTCTACCTGAAGGAGTCTCAATGACCGTTTACGCACTGGAAACTTCACGGCCCCAGCTCCTGTGCAGGAGCACAAATCGGGGGCAGATGAGGCACACCAGGCCAAATGCTCCCCCATGTGGGTGCAGGAAGAGGCAGGGCAACCTGCCATGACTAAAACTCCAGCCTGCAGCCTGGCATGAAACCTCCAGTGCATAAACAGTCAAAGTGGTTTACATTCGCCTTCCCATCCCTCCCCACACAACAGACACCCTGTGAGGGAGGTGAGGCTGAGAGAGCCCTGATATTACTGCTCAGACAGAACAGCTTTATCAGTGCTGTGACTGGCCCATGGTCACCCAGCTGGCTGCATATGGGGGAGCGGGGGATCAAACTCGCTTCTACAGATTAGAGGCTGCCATTCTTAACCACTACACCAAGCTGCATGGGCTGCAATCCTAAAGACGCATTCCCAGTAGTAAGCCCCACTGAATAAAATGTGACTATCTAATAAATTAGTTTAGACGCTGCAGCCCTCTGAAATCTGTCCCATTTGATTAAATGTGGATTACTCCCAGGAAAGTATTGTGAGGACTGCAGCCTAAGGCTTGAGTTCTAAGCATATTTACGAGGGCGTAAATTCCACTGAAAACAATGGGACTTGCTTCTGAGTACACATGCGTAGGATTGCATTATAATGACACTAGACCAGTTAAAACTTGTATTTCTTTTCTTTTCTGTTTTTTTTTTGCCATGGTTGTAATGAATCCAAGGATGTCAACCTTATATTAAGGTTTCCCTTGTATACTGCAAATAATGCAAAAATCATTACATGGTTTATTAATGCCTGTTTAATAAAAAGGCCCTCGTAATTTTGGACGAAAACGGTCGTAATTGGAGAGGCAAGTCTGTTGCCCGTGGCTCTTTCCATTCCAGGACTTGTTCTCTTCATAGCTCTCCCTGCAGCTGACTGCACCGACGTCATCTCTGGAGCCAGTGACACATTCTTTTGTGCGGTGTGAATGAAGAAGTAAATTGATCCCAGTGGGGACTGTGCGCTCACAAGGAACGGAAGCCTGCCGCTTTGCCAGCTCTAGATGGCATGAGCTATCTGTTACTGCCGCACGCAATTCAACACCCAAATCATTAACAGCCGGGGACTGTTCACGCTCAGCACGCTTCCCTCCCCTCCCCCCCGACTCAATTTACTCTAGGCATTTTAAATTGTCTGCTAATCATTAATTAAGAACATTTATAATGCCAATATGTTATCAAGGCAATGCAACGGGATGTTGCTAAGCTAAGGGAAATGGCCATGAAACCTTGAGGTCAGGGGGTTTCCCAGTGTTGAAAGGCAGTGGGTGACGGAGTTCAGAATCCAATGATGTGGGGTGAGCCGATGGATCTGATTAACACCAGCCGATGATCTGATCTTTCATTTCACCATTGCCAGTTTCGCCTCCGATAAAACTGTTTTCATATATACTAATGATGGCCTTTAGAACAGAAGAGCAGCTGCAAGAAACTCTCAGATCAGTATTTCAAACCATGGGTGATTATTCAGTTTGAGGGACCAACTATGCCCTAATTCACATATTGTGAGAGAGGTTTACAAGAGCATAGGGAAAATGCAGCCCGTTTTCCCACAAGGATACCACCCAGGGAGACCTGGGCCCATCAGCTGAATGCCCAGTCATACATAGGTCTAGTTTGCATGATCTACCCTTGCTTTCTTTAAAAGGAAATTTTAAAAAAATCATGCTTTTGTGGGTCGGCTTTTACCCCCTACTTCTTTGCTTTATCCCCTGATTTCCACAGGCATTTTTGTGCCTTTAAGTTTTCACTTCAGCCCCCCCCCCCCAACCATTTTTCCATTTGTTTCAGAACATTTATACCCCAATCGTTTTCAGGAAGCCAGTTTTGAGTCGTCATCCCCCCCCCCCACATACACACACACCCCATGCATAATGTTCCGGTTGTCTGTGCGCTGTCCACTCCCATGCTCCTCGACGCCACTGTCATCATCATCAAACTCCTCCCCCTCCTCTTAAGTTGAGTGATTTCTTATTTCTTAATGGCACTAAAATATTGATAGGCCAATACAACTGCTCTAATGACAGGTCAAACCGGTTCCTGAATTCCCAGCCTTCATCAGAAGAAAAAGAAGGTCTGTCTCTAGGCCAGACTTTCTCAATTTTTTTACCACTGAGGAAGCTTTGAAACATTCTTTAGGTTTTGAGAAACCCCAGAAATGGCACAAATGTGCTGGATATGTTTGGGAAATAAACTGAAAAACAAGGAACCTTTCCAAGGCAATATTCTTGTGATATATATTGAATTCCAATACAATTTATTTCATATACATGAAGAAACAACCATAACGGTTTCTAGATAACTTCCATTTTCAGTGACTTCTTCAGTGGCTGAGTCCTCCGAAATCAGTTTGTTGTACAATAGTGGAATAATCCTACAGTCTCCTTATATAACTGTTTTAATATCAATAGGCCATTGGCTCAAAGATACCGGGGAAATAAAAGGAGGGAGTGCTATGACGCCACCAGTGAGGCCTCTTATGGTGACAGAATGTCCCCTGAGAATCATAATTATTTAAGGCAGGTGCTGAAGAAAATAAACCAACTTCATGACCGAAAATGCAGAGAGACGTAGAAGAATCAGGGCCAAACTGACCCTAGTGCTTGTGGATCGACACCAAAGAAAATCAGAAGTAAATTGTGTGTGTGGGAAGACGTTGGGTTTACATCCAGGAAGAGTGGCCAATGGGTCTGGAGAAAAACGCCATAGAATCATAGACTCGCAGAGTTGGAAGTGACCTTCAGGGTCATCTAGTCCACCCCCTGCAAATCTAGTCCAACCCTCTTTCCCTTTAATCCAACTATAATATGTAGAATTGGCCGGTAGAAGCTTTTCATGTCATGTTGCAGCAGTGGGAGAAATTTCAAGGCCCACACTAACATTGCAGATTTACCAGAGAGTTTTGGGGGGTTGTGGTGACACAAGATATCACTTCCAGTCATGTGGCAAGCAGTGAGGTTGTGGCACTGCACAGCATGTTGTGGCACCATGCAATGCTTTGCCCTGCCCTCAAAAGCTCATCCACAGCCTACCTTATTAGCCAGTTCCATGCATCATTACCACAGCTATGGCAGGGATCTCAGTAGTACTGTACAGTATGACACTGTTAGGTAGCAACAACTCATAAGGTTATCACATTTGGCTGACGTTGCAGGGAGAACCTGTCAGGGCTAGTTCCAGGTTCTGAGGGGCCCAGAGTCCCCTTCATCTCCTCTATACACAACCAGGCCTCTAAACATGCCCTTTTCCCCCCTCCCACCCACCCACTTGCCTGCCCACTTGCCTGCGTGGCATTCCCTTACCCGCTTGTGAGTTCTGCTCGCAAGCTGCTTGCTGCCCTTTCCGCAGTGGGCATGGCCAGGTGCATGTCTGGGATCATGGTGGAATGCTGGTAAATCTGGCATGCCAGGTTCGATTCTGCGCTCCCCCACATGCAACCAGCTGGGTGACCTTGGGCTTGCCACAGCACTGATAAAACTGTTCTGACCGAGCAGGAATATCAGGGCTCTCTCAGCCTCACCCACCTCACAGGGTGTCTGTTGTGGGGAGAGGAAAGGGAAGGCGACTGTAAGCCGCTTTGAGCCTCCTTCAGGTAGGGAAAAGCGGCATATAAGAACCAACTCTTCTTCTTTTTCTTCTAAATAAATGAGTGTGGAAGGGCATGGCCACTGTAGGCCCTGCCAGAAACCTTGGCCTCTGGTAGCTTCTCTGGTAGCTGAATCGGGCCCTGGATCCTTGGTGCAGTAGCTTTCAGTGTCCAACTATGGCCTAATCCCCTAGACCAGGGGTAGTCAAACTGCGGCCCTCCAGATGTCCATGGACTACAATTCCCAGGAGCCCCCTGCCAGCTGGCAGGGGGCTCCTGGGAATTGTAGTCCATGGACATCTGGAGGGCCGCAGTTTGACTACCCCTGCCCTAGATTTCTATGGAATGATTTCTTCTTGCCTGTAAATTCTTGTCTAGCTTTTGTTACTATATTCAGTTCCTAATTCTGTTGGGGTGCAGATAATTGCTTGCTCACCAGTGGGAATTCCTTCTCAGGAATGTGTTTTAGATTGCTTGTCGAGACAGCGATGATTTCAGTCTCCTTCCTTTTCTCCCACTATCAATAATTCAATCTTCTGAGAGATGAGTGAATTTTTTTTTTATTCTGTATCACTGCACTTGAGAGGATATGCTTCTCTCTCCCCCTCGGTCTGTGAGGCTGGTGTGGCAAAATCAATTTCCCTCAATACGAAAAAGGCCAAATGAGTTTTGAAAAAGAGGAATCCTTTGCATTACAGTCCTTTTAATGGCAAAGCGATTGATTTGCCTGAACTAATTTCATCACAGGGAAATTCTTCTCTCTGTGATTGTATATTTGGATCCTAGAAAGAATGACCTGGCAAATGAAGTATTCAGAAAAGGTGTGATGGAGGCACACCCTAATATTTTCCGTGAATGGTCTGAGTGGTCCACATAAGCAGAGACTTGGTGGGTCAGAATTATAGGCCTTCTGAACCAGCATCCTCTATACTTAGCAGGGGTAGTCAACCTGTGGTCCTTTAGATGTCCACCGACTACAATTCCCAGGAGCCCTTGCCAGAAAACGCGTTTGCTGGCAGGGGCTCATGGGAATTGTAGTCCATGAACATCTGGAGGACCACAGGATGACTACCCCTGCTCTATAGAAACCAACAAGATGCCCCAGAAAACCCCAAAAGTAGGAAGACGTAGGCCAAAGTTTTCCCTTGTTGCTACTGAGATTCAGAGGTATGCTGCAGCATTAAAATTGCATCTGTGGTTCTTAAACAATGATCTGAAGACCAACCGTAGCTCCTGGTGAACTTCCAGGGAGAATATGTCAGAACAATGCCAGATTATGCCAGGGATTTCTGCAGGCTGGACAGGAAAACCGTTTTTCAGTTTAAAATCAGGTGGGCTGAGAGTGTAGCCTCTTTTTCAGACAACAGCCCCCTTTTTTGAGGCCTGCCTTATCAAACACCCAAGTTCTGCTTCTCTCCAGTAAAATCAGCTGAAATGGCTGTCTGGAGCAACCACAAAGTGCCCAAAGATTTCTGGGCTTGGAAGAAGGGATGCTTAATCTAACCAGCCTGTTTAGGGATAGGGCTGGGAAATTCTAGTTCGGGAAATTCCTAAACAGCTGTGCTTAGGGAGGGTAGAGTTTGAGGAGGAAAACTTGCTCAGCAGGTATGCCCCACGATGTCACTTTCGGTGAAGTCAGATCTTCCAATTTCCTCCAACGTCTTCCCTTCCTGTGAGGTCATTTCCTCCCATCAGAATATCACTTCCCCCTTCCTTTGCTTTCCCATCTCAGACCACTGTTATATGCATGTGCTGTATATGCCATACTAACCCGTTGATCCAAAATATTCATGCTGGTTTAACTGGCTACCATCCAATTGTGTTTCATTCGATCCGAATCCTCCCCCCCACACATACCTCAAGACCCTTCAGGGGTAGTCAACCTGTGATCCTCCAGATGTTCATGGACTACAATTCCCAAAAACTGCTTTAGAGTTTTTTTTCTCAGTGTTAACAAGAAAAATGTATCCTGAGGGATGGGAGGACTCCAGCCAGCTGTAATAATATCCTTCTCTCAGTTTTCAAATGTCCCCTGGCCTGAAGTGTCTTTACAGAGACAAGCAATCAGTGTCTCCTAATCCTGTGGTATACTGCAGGAGAACCTGAGGTCCTCAAGCATCTATCCTCTGTAGTCACTGTAGGACTTTTGTTTTCACCTTCTGAAGCTTTCATAGACCGTTTACGCACTGGGAACTTCATTGCCCCAGCTCCCATGCAGGAGCACAAATCAGGGGCAAGTGAGGCACACTGGGCCAAATGCTCCCCTGTGTGGCTGCAGGAAGAGGTGGGGCAACCTGCCACAACTAAAACTCCAGCATGCAGCCTGGCATGAAATCAGCAGTGCGTAAATGGTCATAGTTTCCAGGGGAAATGATCCCTGTAGCTTGGACCGTTGTAACTCTAGGTCCCTCCTTGCAACAGGTAACCCTAGTTTTGGGTACGCCATCATGACCTATTCTGCACACAATAGATAATGCATTTTCAATGCACTTTAGAAGTGCATTGCCAAAGCATATTGAAAGTGCATTATCCTATGTATGCAGAATGGGCCCAGCTCAGTCAGCCACCTCCTGATCCTGCCTCATATCACATATATAAGATCCATCAAGTAGTGGGAGAAAATGGAGGGTGAATGACGTTGCAAAATGCCGTGATGTCACTTTCTTGAATTTCCCCATTCTTTATGGTCTTTACCATAGAGCCTGGGAGAACTCTTAGAGAATTTTGGAAGCTCAGAGATCCATTCTGGGTATCGCTGCCAACTTGCATGTGAAATGTGGAGTTCTCCAGAATTAAACTGTTTTCCAGACTACATAGATTAGTTCCTCTGAAAAAAATGGTAACTTCAGAGGTCAGACACCATAGTACCATGTCTCTGCTGAGTTGCCTCCCTCTCTTCTCCAAATTGTGCTTATGCCAGTTATCACCCCCAAATCTCCAATAATTTTCTAAGCTCAAATTGATAACCCAGTGATGGTAATCCAGAAATGATGTAACAACATGTATGACTTACCTCTGGAACAATCTCCCCCTTGAGGCTGACTTGGCTACCCTACTCCCTTTAAGGTGCCAGGCCAAAACATTTATTTGTACCCTGGCTTTTAAAGCTGTTCTCAGGGTCTACGTCTAGATTGAGGATTGATTATGTTGAATATATATTTAAGCCGAACATTGTTTAACATATCTTTTATGCCTTGTTTTTAAGATGACCATTTTAATGGCATATTTGACTATTTTATGTTATGACTGTTTTGTTTTGTTTTTCTTAGGTGCACTGCTTGAGCAGGTGCCTAGAGAGGCAGCTTATATGTTTTCAAGAGAAATTGTTCTCAAAAATTGCAGCTGCACCATAACTTCCAAAAGCCACCTTGGCGCAAGAAGAAGAAGGAGAAGTAGTTTTTTATACTGTCTGAAGGAGACCCAAAGCGACTTACGTTTGCCTTCCCTTCCTATCCCACAACAGATACCCTGTGAGGTAAATGAGGCTGGGAGAGCTCTGACAGGACTGCTCTGTGAGAACAGCACTATCAGGGCTGTGACAAGTCCAAGGTCACCTGCTGGCTACATGTGGAGGAGTGGAGAATCAAACTCAGATCACCAGATTAGAAGCTACTGCTCTTAACCACTGCACCATATTTTCTTACAAGCGTACCAACAAAGCCCGTCTCCCTGTTAGACCATTATGAGGATTAGTGAGATAATTACTTGACTGCAAACAGCCCATCAGTGGAGTCATAGTCATGGAAAGGAAACTTACTTGTTCTTCTGCAGCTTTCTCCGTTACCCAAACCCTGCTCACAAGGCACAGGGGGCTTTTGGTGCAGCTACAGAGCAGAGGATGGTATCTTGACTGGGAAATGAAAACTATAGATCCACTTTCCCTTATATGGCCAGAAGTGTCTTTCTCCTACACATGGACTGGCAGCTATTTCATCCACTCTTTCCCAGTTCCCCTCCTTGTGACAGCTCCTGTCCCACGTGTCTTTTGTCCATCCGAGTCCCATTCATAGTCTTTTTGGTGGTGAAACGGGACTCCCTTACTCCCTTTTTCACAAGCAGAAAAGCTGGTTGGATTAGGATTGCCAGCTCTGGGTTGAGAAATTTTTGGAGTCTTTTTGAGTGGAGCCAGGAATAGGCGAGATTTGGGGCGGGGAGGGACCTCAGTGTTGTATAACGCTGCGGAGTCCACCCTGCCATTTTCCCCAGGGGGACTGATCTCTTTAGTCTGTGGATGACCTGTCATTTCAGAGGATCCCTCACAGTTTGGTGCAGTAGTTAGGAGTGTGGACTTCTAATCTGGGGAGCCGGGTATGATTCTGCATTCCTCCACATGCATCCAGTTGGGTGACCTTGGGCTTTCCACGGCACTGATAAAGCTTTTCTGACCAAGCAGTAATATCAGGGCTCTCTCAGCCTCACCCACCTCACAGGATGTCTGTTGTGGGGAGAGGAAAGGGAAGGCGACTGTAAGCCACCTTTAAGCCTCCTTCGGGTAGAGAAAAGCAGCATATAAGAACCAACTCTTCTTCTTCTTCTACACCTGAGGACTGGCATCTCTAGACTGGATCCAATTTTCACATTCTGGAAACATTCCGGAAAGGTGTAACACCAAAACTTAGAATTATTTGGCACTTTTGTGGCACCTTAAACTAAAAATTGTGGCGCCTTTTTTTAAAAAAAGAGCTATCCTAAACCAGGGTTTCACTTTGCCAGACTGAATGTAGATCACTTCAGTGCTAACAGCATGTGCAACACAGTATGAAACATTTTTGCCTCTGGCAAGGTCCTTCTATTACCCAGTCTCTCCTTTAGTTGCTGTCATGACCTTTCTATCTCTCCTCCATTCTTTGTATGCGTTTTCATATTAAGGGGCTACAAAACCCAGGCTACAAAGCTTTGATGAGTAAATGAATGGCTCGGGATTGAAGAATATCACCGTATACCGGGGCAGATTGCTACAGTGCCCTTATCGGCCTGAGCCAGTAGAATGTACCAAATGAGGCAGGTCGCTCTGATTCAGCCCATTTAATTTCATCATCACGATAAGATGGCAAATCCTGTATCACCAATGTACTCTGTTCACACGGCAGCATAATAAATAACGCACCAAGCACTGGCAGGCTCTTAAGGAGCTATTGTGCAGCAAATTCTGGGAATGCGTTCTCCCTCTCCCACCTTTTCAGGGAAAGCGATTTCAGAAATTATATCTTTCAGAAGTAGCCAAATGTGATATTTATAAAACTCCACCTACCCTGGGTCCTAAAGGAAGTCAGACTCGATTCTGGTAGTATTTTAAAGACTAGCAGAATTTATTCCGGCAGAAGTTTATGTGAACTAGAAAACATTTAATCAGATGCATGACAATCTACTATGGGGAGCATCTTAATTTTTACAGATCTAAGTGTGAGGCTTTTCTCAGGATTTATCTATCAGAGATATAATGACAATTACAGGAAGGACGAAGCTTCCTGTCAAGGAAATGAGCTGCAAAACTGGGGGATCCTCAGGTCTCACCTGGGGACTAGCATCCTACACTCACACTGGATTTCACTCATACCAGCTTGCCCTTCCACTAGAGTCAGACTAAATAGTTCTTTAGCAGAGAAAGGCCTAACAGTTGGGTACTCTATTTTCTCTTAGAGGTAGGGATGCCAGGCCCCAGGTGGGGCCTGGGGAAGCCATGAAATTATAGCTCATCTCCAGTCTAAAGCAATAAGTCCCCCTGGAGAAAAAGGCTGCTTTGGAAGGTGGGCACCATAGCATTTTACTCCACTGAGGTCACTCCCTGCTACATATCCTGCCCATTTCCAGATCTACCCCAAAGACTTCAGGTATTTCCCAACCAGGGTTGGCTACCCTACTCAGAAGTAGAGCTAAACGCCTCTGCCACAGTCCCAAGCAGAGCTACCCTTCACTCACAGTCTGCTCTTTTCCTGAGCTAGAACAGATCTCTCCCAGCTCTTCCCCTCAGGCAGACTTGAACTCAGCTCCTGCTGTGCTCCAATCCAACATTCCGTCCACCTTCTGAAAAATGATCAGATGCCGCAGCAGCACTCCTTTAGGCTCAGCGGCATGGCTGTGTTCCCCCTTCTGGCGCAGAACAGCCTCCTGCCTCTCACAGTATGCACCTATGGTTTTGGTTGAGAAATGATACCTTAGTGTTGTCCTGTCCAAAGAGAATTTTAAAGGCATGGATCTGTGTTTTTTCTGGATAATTTCTAGGTCATGGGTGGCCAGACTGAGCCAGTTTGGTGTAGTGGTTAGGAGTGTGGACTTCTAATCTGACAAGCCAGGTTCAATTCTGCACTCCCCCACATGCAACCAGCTGGGTGACCTTGGGCTCGCCACGGCACTGATAAAACTGTTCTGACCGGGCAGTGATATCAGGGCTCTCTCAGCCTCACCCACCCCACAGGGTGTCTGTTGTGGGGAGAGGAAAGGGAAGGCGACTGTAAGCTGCTTTGAGCCTCCTTCGGGTAGGCAAAAGCGGCATATAAGAACCAACTCTGCTTCTTCTTCTTCTTCTTCTCTCCAGCTGGCCATGGAGTACCATTCCCATGAGCTCATGGGAATTGTAGTCCATGGACACGGGAATGAGCTCATGGGAATGGTAGTCCAAGGACATGAGCTCCATGGACAGCTGGACAGCCACAGTTTGGCCACCCCAGGTCTATGTTTCTTTGTGGCTACTTTGGGCAGGGCTTATTTTTAAAAATACAGTATTTGCTGGCATATAAGACTACTTTCCCCCCCTGAAAAACATGCCTCCAAGTGGGGGGGGGGTCGTCCTATGCGCCGGGTGCACTTCAGTTGGGATAGACATAGCTGCCCATAGTCACCCATAGTACTGTAATGTAATATAACAAACTCTATATTTTGAGTGGAAATGTTGGGGGGTCATCTTATACGCCCAGTCGTCTTATACGCCGGCAAATACAGTATTTAATCCTTGGGAAATTCTGACTTCTTTTATTGATGTTCTGTGCTGATTGCACATAGGCCATATTGAGCAGATTATATGAGGAGGAATATAGCGGTATGAAAGAAATTCATGTGAGAGCTTCCCAGTTGTACCAGCTAACTCAAGCCTCATTGAGAAATGCAGACTATAACATTATCAAATAAATATTATGCTGGGAGAACAGCTGAAAATGTAAGGCAAAGCGGACCATGAGCAGCAGGGCTCATATACTTTATTCTCCTTACCACTGGGGCAGCTTGCTGGCAGAAGGACCCGTCAGGCTGAATTTGGTTGCTCTGCCAGGAGTTGTTCTGCAGCCTTCAGGGGAAGGGCCGTGACTCAGCGGTCGAGCATCTGCTTCATCTATGAAAGGTCTCCGGTTCAGTTCCCAGCATCCCCAGTTAAGAGCAAACAATAGGTGAGAGGGATGATACTGCTCCACTATAGCTAACCTAACTGTCTGGCCACAGTTCCGTCCTTTGTTGGTCATTCATTTCCTTGTGGTCAGCGCTCCTGGACATTTGGAAGGATGAGAGCAGTACTCACGGAGTGATCTAGATGTCCCCCTCCTCTTGGTATGGCGTGACTCAGTGGCACCAGTGCTTCTTGCAAAGAGTCGTCGCAGGACACGGATTAAAGTCTGTCCTGGGGTGTGAATCTGATGCTCAGAGCATTCCCATCCTGGGGGAGCAGAAGTGTGTCAGAGATGGCGGCTGGCAGACTCGCTGACACAAACAGCATTTTCAAGCAGAAGGCAAACTGTCTCACCGTGCTGTTTTGTGGGACTGGAAGATAAACATTACTATCAGACCAACATTTGTTCATTGTTCTGGCACACTGGAGCACAGAAGCATGTTGCGGCAAGTAAGACTCCCAAAGTCGCGTGCTATTGGGAAAGATTGATTTTGGGGAACAACTCACAACATCAGAACTTGTCTGAAGAAGAATTCGAAACAGAGACCCAATCTGGAAACTCTGTCTTTCACAAGGTTTATCAGAATAAAAGAAAGAAGACACCGAAATACACAAGCTTCTCTGCATGACGATTCCACGTTGATGTTTAGAGCCAACACAGGTTCCTGTTTTGGTTGCTTTTAGCATTGTGTTCTCCAGATTCTTTTCCTTTTGTTACACTGCAGTGTGCAGCGACAAGCTCGAGACTGTCCAGCCCCTTCTGAGAGAAGCAATGTAGATATCAGAAGTGGGGCAGCTTAAAAAGACGTAACGAAGACTGCTCCCTCTGCTGCAATTTCTTTGCTTTCCTGCATGATGCCATCTGGCTTCCTTTGAAGAGAGTCATCCCTGGCTCCTATGCAGCTCCTGGGCCTCCGCATCCATACCGCACATTATGCACGCCAAACTAAGGGAGACATCTGCATAACAGAAGGATGCATTTTAAGGATGCCAAAACTCAGCAATTTAGCAAAAGACATATATGTAGCATCCTCAAAGACTTAATAATAATATTATTATTATAATTTTGTTCTTATAGCCAGCCTTTCCCAAGTAGGCTCAGGGCAGCAGGGCTGGTGTATCCATATTGCACATGTAGCACATGCTACAGGCCCCGAACTTCCAGGGGCCCCATGCAGCACCCCCCCCCATGAATCTGGACTGTAGCCACTCTCCTGCCCCCTTTTCTCTTGTTAAGGACACTTGGAGTGACACCTCTTTCCACTGTGGGAGGGGGGGCTTGGCCCTCAATTTGGCTGCTCCCGCTGCAATAGTTCTCTGCTAGGGCCCCACGAATCCTTAAACCACTCCTGCTGGACAGGTAACATGAAGATTACAAGCATTCGATACAATACATTCCAGTAAATTATAAGCAATAAAGCATAGATCAAATCTAATTTAGGATTCTAAAGTAACTGAATAATTGTCTTGCAACAGAAGAATATCCGTATGCATTCAAACCTTTCGCCATGTACTTCAAATATCCTGTGTGCCCAACCGTATTTAAAATACGAATACTTCTAGATGTGTGATTCACAGCCTTAAGCAGCAACACCTGCCCAGGATATTTTGTGTGTGTCTGACAGCAGTGGCTTCTTGAAAAACACAAAGAAGTATTGCACCCTTCTAAATCTGCTGAAGTCAATGGGTATAACTCTGCTTTCCACCGATAAGCACCTGTGCTATTGCTTTTCAGGTAATTCAGAATTCTTATTAGCGAAAAGGCATAAGGGTTTTCCTATATTCTTTAATAAATATCAGCGTTTGTTTATCATGTGAAAGCCAAAAGCATCTTTAAGAAAGGCAGGAACTGATTATGAATTTCTATTCCATCTGTTTCCTGAAAGGACCCAAGCAGCCTCAAAAGTGAACCTTTGATAGCTATTCTCAGTCATGGTGAGTCACTCATTAGAGTGTTTTGAGTCATAGACAGTATCAGTTTACCACAGGCATTAGAATCACAAATGTACACACTATATAAAGAATGCAAGTAGCTGAGAGAGAGAGAGAGAGAATGACTCCAGCAGAATATTTCTGTTTTCCAGCTCTTCCTGGCTCTAATTCGATCTTGTGTATAGAGACAGTCATTACGAAAATGTAGTGTATCATTTGCAAGCCTAATTCCAAGCCAGTGTTAGAGAGAGGAAAATCACATTCTTCCTGCTGTAAATGCAATAGATGTGTCCTGGCAAAGGAAAAGATGTATATTTCAGATAGGCTCCTTTCTGGAGCTTCACAGGAATCAATCTTACTTTCCAGGATACTGGCAGGAGGAAGACTGTGCTGCTTTTCTAAATAACTTTAATTCTCCCCCCCCCTCCCGCAATATTTCGGGGCCAACAGCATATGGCCGGAATGTTGACCCTTTGGGATTGGGATATGTCTTCATGGTAGGACATCTGCTTTGCATACAGAGGATCCTGGGTTCAACACCTGCCATCTCTGATGAAAAGGGTTAGAGAGCAGAAGCCGTGAAAGACTTGAAACCGTGGAAAGCTGCTTCCATCACCGCAGACAAGACTCTGGAGAGCTCTTGCGCCCATAATGATTTGACACAGTAGAAGGCAACCCCATGGACTATGCTCTTGGAACGTGAATCTTCTAGTGTGGGAGCAGCCGCAACCTGAGTACAAAGGAGACTGTGGAACTCCTATTTCACAAAGCTTACAATGTGCAGCCAGAGTTCTTCAGACATATTCCTTTATCTTTCCTATTGTCCAACCCCCTCCCTCACTTTCACTCTAGGGTGGTGGCCTTTAAGCAGTGGCTGGACAGCTACTTATCATGAATGCTTTAGGCTGATCCTGCATCGACTGTATGGCCCCTTCCAACTCTATGATTCTTCTGTGTTTGCTGCAGAATGAGCAGAGGAAATGATTAGAAAATCTTGGAGAGGATATGTGGCTTTCTGTGGCATTGAGGAATTTGAAGTCAATGTGCAGATATTCAGGCTGCAACCTGGAAAGTCTAAAATGTTCACAGAGCATTCTGTACATTTGTCCTCCCTGTATGGTGAAAAAATATGCAAAGTGAAAAATAATGGCTGTCATGTTTCTGAATTATGTATGAGCCATCTTGCCTGTTCCATGCTGTGGAACCAACTCCATGGTGCGTCTGGAAACAGGAATGTTAATGGTCCAGGCCAAAATCTGCCTGTCAGCAATAGGAATGTGGCTGAAATTAATACATAATCCACAGGGTATAGCTTCTTTAACCCTGAATGACAACTTCCAATCATCTTGGACTAAGGCTGTCCACAGAGGAATCCAAAGTCTGGGCTTCTCCATACACTCATTATCCAAATTAGGCCATGATCACGCTGCATCATTAGTTAAGCAGCAGATACGGGACAATCAACCTGAGTAAAGCTCCACCTTTTTTGGCCCCAGTTAAAAAAAGATATGTTCTGGCCCCTGCCACTTATCTGTCTCAGCTAGTAATAAGTAAACAAAAAAGAGCATTTACCCTTGCAAGATGCTGTCTTGCCTTCAGCTCTTGTAGAGGGTTGCTATAAGAACATTCCCCTTACACAGAGACAATGTTTTTGTGGGAGTGGTGAAATTGATTCAAGAGAGCATATATTGTTTCACTGCCCTGCTTATATTCGTAGCAACTTGATTGAACCACTCCTTAAAAAGTTGCCAGAACATCATGATGTAGATCGAGCAAAGAGGCTGCCAAGTGATGAGTCCCCCCAGGTGACAACTCAGCTGGCTAAATTTTGTGCCACCACCATAAAAATCCAATGCTCTGAAGTAACATAGTTTTAAGTTCTATTTTATGATCTGTTTTAAATTGTATTACATTAAATGATCATATTCACTTGGTCTCTTATGCAATTACTTCATATAACTTGGGCTGAACAACTAATAAAGTTTGATTGATTTATTGATTGATACTCATCTTGGCTGTTCCAAAGAGATAGGATGAGGCCTGGATGATAGAATCATAGAATCATAGGTTTGGAAGGGGCCATACAGGCCACCTAGTCCAACCCCCTGCTCAACGCAGGATCAGCCCAAAGCATCCTAAAGCATCCAAGAAAAGTGTGTATCCAACCTTTGCTTGAAAACTGCCAGTGAGGCAGTTCACCACCTCCTTAGGCAGCCTATTCCACAGCTGAACTACTCTGACTGTGAAAATTGTTTTCCTGATATCTAGCCTATATCGTTGTACTTGTAGTTTAAACCCATTACTGTGTGTCCTCTCCTCTGCAGCTAACAGAAACAGCATCCTGCCCTCCTCCAAGTGACAACCTTTCAAATACTTAAAGAGGGCTATCATGTCCCCTCTCAACCTCCTTTTCTCCAGACTGAACATTCCCAAGTCCCTCAACCTATCTTCATAGGGCTTGGTCCCTTAGCCCCAGATCATCCTCGTTGCTCTCCTCTGTACCCTTTCAATTTTATCTACATCCTTCTTGAAGTGAGGCCTCCAGAACTGCACACAGTACTCCAGGTGTGGTCTGACCAGTGCCGTATACAATGGGACTATGACATCTTATGATTTTGATGTGATGCCCCTGTTGATACAGCCCAAAATGGCATTTGCCTTTTTTACCGCTGCATCACACTGCCTGCTCATGTTTAGCTTACAATCCACAAGTACTCCAAGGTCTCGTTCACACACGGTGTTACCTAGAAGCGTATCCCCCATCCAGTAGGCATGCTTTTCATTTTTCTGACCCAGATGTAGAACTTTACACTTATCTTTATTAAATTGCATCTTGTTCTCATTTGCCCATTTTCCCATTGTGTTCAGAAAGGGGGAGATTCAAGTTTACTTTCCTAAAGAACGGCAGGGTTTCTAGGCATGGCATAGCAATTGGTGGAAGTCTGGGGGGCAGGGAGATGATTTGTAGTCCTATTATTCCATTATGATTCCAGTATCCTCTTAATGTAGACCCATTTATTGTACGCCAACTGTTTTCCATCCAATCTCTGAAATCTGTTAACCATTTTCATTGTGCTGTATGTTAATTTACTCTCACACTCTACCTATAAGTTTGAACTGATTAGTTCCATTTCATGACACAGAACTTGAGGAAGTGTGCATGCACACGAACGCTCATACCTGGAATAAAACTTTGTCGGTCTTAAAGATGCCACTGGACTCTAAATTTGCTCTGCTTCTTCAGACCAACATGGCCGTCCACCTGAATCTAGGATTTGTAGGAAACTCAATGGTAAAATGATAGGATAAAACCGTAGCGTTTATGCCATTCCAAGAGTAGGCTGACCTTGTTTCTGGGTTTTCCTTGAAAGTGATTTTTTTAAAGATTATTTTTCTCCTACTAGCAGCAGAAATAATGGTAGAAAAAGCAGCTGTCTCAGCACACGTCCCCATTGGACATCTTCCCACTGCTTCAAGTAAATAAAGGAACACGAAACACAAGTCGTTTATGATTCCTTTCATATTGTTTTTAAGGAATGTCTTGACTAGCATTTGTGGAAGTGATCTTAAACACCGAGCAGTTCAGTTAGCCAAGCTGCAATATATAAACGTTCTCTTGCTCTGATTGTTGAAATATGCAGCATCTTAGGTTTTGAATTTTTATTAGCCCCGGAGCACAATTATGATCATGGAAGAAAAATGCAGCCTTGAGGGGTTTTTTTTAAAATAGAAGCTACAGAAAGCTAAGCCCTTCTTAGGGAACAGGATTTTGTTTTTCTTCATTATTCAAATAATGCTTCCTGATTAAGGGTCCCTCTATTGTTTCTCTGCCGTCTGTCGGCTCATGGATCGCTGATGAATGTCATTCTGAATTTATGAGGGCATGATTGCTATATTTTGAAATAAAAACACGACTGCACAAATTCAGATTTATGCTCCTCATCTTAATAATGTAGCATTGATGCTGGCCTTAGGAACATTCAAAAGGCTTCTGGTACATCACTGGAATCGCGCTGTTCTCCATTAGACTGAGAAGAGGAAGGGCTAATAAAGCAATTAGTAACATGAGCTCTAAAAATCTGCCTTATAAAAGTTTCTGGTTAGAGAGATGCGGACAGTGGCCTAATCTGCCATATTCCTCGCTTCCGAAACAATCTAAAGTGCCGTTTTGTTGCTGCACTGAAGTTTTTATTACCTTATTACCTTGTTCAACAATTTGTTACTTATTTGTTTATGTCTAGGCCTTTTTTTTTTTTGGTTGCAATCTTTCAAAACGGTATACAAAAGTTATTTAAAAATTGGTAAAATCATGAGATTTCAGTAAAGAGCTAACCCAGGAAATGGGAGCAGTGAGGACAATATGAGATGGAAAGAATTGGCTAGCTGCCCAATGCTACCTGGAACAGAATGATTTGTACCTTTGTGCAGATTACTTGCAAAGAAGGGAGCCAGGTGAAGAGCTTTGGGCAAGGAGATCCCTGCTTAGCAACAGAGAACATTCTGCTTCTGTGTCAAGGCTAATCTGACATCTAAATTAACCCTTGAAGCAGAACTTCTGCTAATCTGAAAACTGCTACAAAGAAGAAGATGATGATGAAGAAGAAGAGTTGGTTCTTATATGCCGCTTTTCTCTACCCAAAGGAGTCTCAAAGAGGCTTACAGTCGCCTTCCCTTTCCTCTCCCCACAACAGACACCCTGTGGGGTGGGTGAGGCTGAGAGAGCTCTGATATTACTGCTCGGTCAGAACAGTTTTATCCGTGCCGTGGCGAGCCCAAGGTCACCCAGCTGGCTGCATGTGGGGGAGTGCAGAATTGAACCCAGCTCGCCAGATTAGAAGTCCGCACTCCTAACCACTATACCTGACCACTCTTGGTGTATAGATAGATAATGGGGGTGGCGAGGTATCCAAGACCTGGACCATTTAGTGACTTTAGAAGAAGAGTTCTATTGGAACCGCGCTTTTCACTTCTTGAAAGTGTCACAAAGAGGCTTCTGATCACCTTCCTTTCCTGTCCCCAGACAGGACCACTCTGAGAGAACAGCATTATCAGGACTGTGATGAGCCCAAGGTGGAGAAGCGGGGAATCAAACCCAGCTCACCAGATTGGAAGGTGCCACTCTTAACCACTACACCAGTAGTCCCCAACCTGCGGGCACCAGGCTGCGACTCCCTCTCCCCGCCCCCCCCCCCGCAGTAAAAAACTTCCCGGGCCACAAGCTTGCGGCCCGGGAAGCTTCTTATTGCTGGTGGGCGGGCAGAGGGAATCAGGGCCGGGCTGCGCGGCCATGCCGGCGCGGCCCGCGGGCGCGGCCCGATGCGCGGGCATGGCCCGTGCAGGTGCGGCCTGATGCGCGGGCATGGCCTGCGGGCGCGGCCTGATGCGCGGGCGCGGTCTGCGTGGGCGCGGCCCGATGCCCTGCCTCAGAAAGGTTGGGGACCACTGCACTACACCATGCTGGTAATCAGCACCACATGTTGGGACTGTAAGATGCATGGTGGAAGTCAGATCTGGAGGTCACAGCCTGTGTGATGTGTTAAGAAGTACTGGAGTACTAGAGATGGAGAAAGAAATAAAGGAGGTGATTTAAGCAAATGTACCACTGGTCTGATCTGGCAGGCTTTTCCACCCATATGCCTTTTAAGTCTAGGATCTGGGGAGGGCCGGGTTCAGACCCCAATCTGCCATGGAAGATTGCTGGGTGACCTTTGCTAGTAATTCTCACCTAGTCTCCTGAGGTTGTAAAGAAACAAATGAGGAGGGGACAATGATGTCATAAGCTGCTTTGGGCCCCTATTGGGGAGAAAAGTAAGGTATAAATATTTAACGAACAAACATATGAATTAATGAATGACAGTGGTTAGATCTTTGGCTTGCTGTACAGAATGCATCTTCTGTATCAGTGAATGTTCTCACAGAGCAGTCTGGTCAGGGCTCTATCAGCCCCACCTACCTCACAGGGAGAAGAAGGGAAGGGGATTGTAAACTTACAAAATCTCTATAGCATCCATGATGTCACTTCCAGCTTTTACTGGAAGTGATGTCAATGCAGTGGCAAGGTGCTGAACTGTGTTCCATTTCATTCCGTTTCCATCCAGTGGTGCCTAATGTGGCAGTGAACAAAGCAGCTGGATGCTAGACGGTCTTCCAGTAGAGTGGGAGGCATGGCACCACTGTTATTAACCCTCATGCAATCCCTTAGACCAGGGGTAGTCAAACTGCGGCCCTCTAGATGTCCATGGACTACAATTCCCAGGAGCCCCCTGCCAGCAAATGCTGGCAGGGGGCTCCTGGGAATTGTAGTCCATGGACATCTGGAGGGCCGCAGTTTGACTACCCCTGCCTTAGACAGATTGCCGAGTTTCATCTGAAGAAAATGGGGAAAAAATAGATGATGTCTTCCGCTGGTTTCATGAAGACATTGAAAAGCCTGGGAGACAGAATTGCTGCTGGAGACATTCCACATGATAAGGGTCATGAGGTAGGAGAACGATACCATCTTGATACTGTCTTTTAGGAGTTATATTCCTTGGATAGGACCGTAACTGCTGCAGAGCACTTGCAAATGCCTAGGGAACATGCTGTTTGTTAAGTCATTAAAAATATGTTTTTATATTAAGCTGGATACGAATCTGCCCTTTTAGAAAGGCTCCGGAGTTTATTTTAAGGAAGTGAATGTTGTTAGGCTTTGTCTTTCAGCAAGACTGTCAGAAAAGGGGTTAACTTTGTTGACAATTGTTGCTAGTGGGGACAGGCCGAATGTGTTTATTGGTATGTAAAGTGCTTATGCCATTATGTTAAGGTGACCAGATTTTAACATTGGTAAAGCGGGACATCATTGACCGGGGGGGGGGGGGTGTCTTGATTAAAAATTTGTTCTATATGGATCAACAAAAAGTTTCATAGAACGCAAAAATAGTATTGCAATATATATATATATTTTAGTTTCAACATAAGTACAATTTGCCAGGTACCCCCAGATATCCCTCCAAAAGTAGGACAATCTGGTCACCTTACATTATGTACGTGCTTGCTCTCACATATGCAACTGTAACTGGAAGAAAAGGGATTCTCCTTCTTCCACAAAAAAAAATAAACCCCATCACAATACAGTATAAAATGATTCATCCACTCCAAACATAACCAGGAGAATGATGCCAACTTCTTAAGCAGCCTAAAAGTGGAAATGGAAGAGATACACCTGGGGCATTATCCTGCCAAATTAGTAGTTAAACATGGTCTTAGTTTCTTTCATTGATCTCCAGGAGTAGCTTTTTAGGGAGGCTTCAGGGGAAAGAGAGAGATTCATTCTGCCAATGTCTCTTATTTACAGTTAGTAGAATCCAACCCATTGATTTTCGGTCTTTATAAATGTTGTCACGGTTTGCCCTTAGGTGGACCGGTTCATATCTGGAGCGATCCTTCAGCCAACCATTTTTAGGATTCTAGGCAAGTGCATTAATCATGTGGTGACTGCCTGTTATTTTGGAGGCGACACACTGCCGAGCAATTTGGTTTTCATTTGCTAAGGGCTCTGCAAAAAGAAATGGGGAGGGGGAGAAGGAAACATTTCCATTACCTACAGAAGTCGCATGATGATTGAGAGAACCGCCAGCTTTTCAGTTCAGCAGCATTCTCTTTTTTTTCTGAGACTAAAATTTAAAACCCTGGGAAATGAAGACACATTTGCGCTTCACGGCGAGCATTGGAGAGGCAAGGAGTATAATGCAGGCCCGGCCCATGACGCTTTCAGATTTAAAGAAATGGCCACATTTTGGAAGGATGTGGTGTCCTCTCTCTTCCTGTGCCTGTGATGTAGTGGATAATTGACCCTGACGGAACAATGACAAGAAAGCAGCTCCTCTACCTTATTTACCGGTAGACTTTTGACTCCACATCCCCATAAAGGACTTATTTATAGAAGTGTAAAATCCAATTATGGAGCTGTTTGGTTTGCCATGACAGCATTATAAAGTGAATCTGTAGCAGCAGCCCTTTTTGTATGTCTTGTGCTCCCCCGGCTTCCTTCGTTTCCTTTCTCAGAACAAATTCTTTGCCCTATAATATTCAGTAATCTCTGGCTGCAACCTGTCAACATTTGTTTGTGTAAAACCTGGCCTACTGAAGTGCTTTCTTTCCATCACAAGAACAGCCTGGGCCTGTGGAGCAGATGTACCATTAAAACCATGACAGACATTTCAGGGTTTTTGTCAATAGGGTTTTATTATGGAGATGTTGTTGTTGTTAGGTGCGAAGTCGTGTCCGACCCATCATGACCTCATGGACAATGATCCTCCAGGCTTTCCTGTCCTGTACCATTCCCCGGAGTCCATTTAAGCTTGCACCGACTGCTTCAGTGACTCCGTCCAGCCACCTCATTCTCTGTCGTCCCCTTCTTCTTTTGCCCTCAATCACTCCCAGCATTAGGCTCTTCTCCTGAACTGTGGTCTGGCAAGTTTGATTTCTGAAACCAGGGGATGGGGACCACTCTGGAAGGAATTTTCCTTCCATCTTTCTCCTCACTGTGGCTTGCTGAGGTCAGCTGAAAAGGGAGGATCACCTTAGAAAGGACCTCTTCTCCCCTTTCTCCTGGCCACACCTTGCTGTGACTGGGAGAAATAGTGCCTGGATTGCCTGGGAATGTTAAACGGCTGCCTGTGAGCCTACCTGTGCACTGTTTCACCTGTACACTGCTCTCCATCAAAAATGTATGCAACCACATTGGAGGCCACTGTATGTGGCTGGTAAGTGTGGGTTTTGGTGGATTATAAATAGTACAGATCTGAGAGTCATGCTACAAATCTGGTGTGTTTGAAATTTGCTTCTATTCACAAACTAAAAAGAGGCCCAAGTGTTAGT
This sequence comes from Paroedura picta, assembly GCF_049243985.1. Lineage (NCBI taxonomy): Eukaryota > Metazoa > Chordata > Lepidosauria > Squamata > Gekkonidae > Paroedura > Paroedura picta. The sequence goes on from NC_135369.1 coordinate 163,778,900, forward strand.
GCCAAATTCACTTAGTTCTGAATCTGGCTTTTCATGCTGACTGCAATCCTCTCTGCTTCCATTTTGCATTGCTGTAAAGTGACAATCTGGTCCATTGCCCTTGCTGTCTCAGTGGATAAAACTGTGCAGATGGGGGGGGGGGGTGGATTTGGAGAAATGACTTCCCATGAAATAGCACATAATTCCTGTGACTGGAAGACTGCGAGGGAAATGACAGCTACTTTCGTCCTGGCATAATTTAATTTGGGGTTCAGCAGTGGGTACAGGATGTTCGGAGGATCCACAAAACCTCATTAGTTCTCTCTGAGGAAAACCTGCCCCGGAGTTCACAGTTATTATTCTTGACGGCAAAGATGTGAGTTGAAATTCTCTGTGGCTTCGGTGCAGCAGCATCCCTCATTTCCTTTGTCACCTCAACTGAACCTTCTTAGCTTTTGAGAGCCTTGCTGGGGGCTGCCAGCAGAACGGGCAGGTTTCTTTCAGTAAATGGCTCCAGCGACCACCAGGCAGTAACAGCGTTAAGCCAGGGAAGTTTTACTGCTCGGCTGCTTTTGATGAAAGGATCATTTTTGGGGAGTTTTTTTTGCCTTGAAATGAATAAAGAGGGAGAACACAGAATCTCAAAGATCAGAGTCTCCTTGTAAGGGCAACATTCAAAGCTTGACGCTACATTCAAGTCGGCTAAATGCTCATTGTTCAGATGCCTGTAGAACCAAATTTCTTGTGGGCTCAAAGGGTGAATTCAGGAACAGAACTTGCAAGACAGGTAAGCAAAGTCAACTTTCAAGAAGAAGAAGAAGAAGAAGAAGAAGAAGAAGAAGAAGAAGAAGAAGAAGAAGAAGAGGAAGAAGAGGAAGAAGAGGAGGAGGAGGAGGAGGAGGAGGAGGAGGAGGAGGAGGAGGAGGAGGAGGAGGAGGGGGAGGGGGAGGGGGAGGGGGAGGGGGAGGGGGAGGGGGAGGGGGAGGGGGAGGGGGAGGGGGAGGGGGAGGGGGGGGAGGGGGAGAGGGAGAGGGAGAGGGAGAGGGAGAGGGAGAGGGAGAGGGAGAGGGAGAGGGAGAGGGAGAGGGAGAGGGAGAGGGAGAGGGAGAGGAGAGGAGGAAGAGGAGGAGGAGGAGGAGGAGGAGGAGGAGGAGAAGCAGCAGCAGCAGCAGCAGCAGCAGCAGCACTTGTATGCTGCTTTTCTCTACCCGAAGGAGGCTCAAAGCGGCTTACAGTCGCCTTCCCATTCCTCTCCCCACAACAGACACCCTGTGATGTAGGTGAGGCTGAGAGAGCCCTGATATGACTGCTTGCTCAGAACAGCTTTATCAGTGTCGTGGAAAGCCCAAGGTCACCCAGCTGGTTGCATGTGGGGAGCGGGGAATCAAACCTGGCTTGCCAAGTCAACATTCCTAACCACTACACCAAGCTGGCTCTCTTGATATAGTCAAAACCGCCAACAAACAGAATAATAGACAAAGCTGGGTATGGTCAGAATCAGAGCTGTGACAGAGACAGGCGCTTACAACAAATAATGTCTTTGAATTCAGTGAAGCAATTGGTTATTGAAGAAGAAGAGAGCTGTTTTTTTATACCCTGCCTTTTACCACCCGAAGGAGTCTCAATGTGGTTTACGAACATCTTCCCTTCCTCTTCACATGACAGACACCCTATGTGGTCGGTGAGGCTCTGAGAACTGTGACTGTCCCTGCTTGCTACATGTGGAGAAGTGGGGAATCAAACCCAATTCTCCAGTTTCAAGGCCACCCCTCTTGAACCATGCACCAAGCTGGGTCTCTCGATAAAGCTTTGTAAACTGGACAGCAGAAAAACCAGTCTCCAGGCATCATCTTGGGAAAAATACAGACCAACAATAATAATTTCCCATAATACCAGTCATATTAAATGTACCTCTCCTTTCCAATTAACAACGCATGTATATAAATTTCAACTACCTTATACAAGGCCCAGGCGTTTGCATAGCTTTCCAGCAAACAGGCTTTTCCCGTTTTCCTTGCCTCTGCTCTCTGACTCTGCCCCTACTGGACTAAGTCAATTAAAGCCTGGGGGTTACACCTAGGTGTAAACTGCACGGAGCTTTTATTCCAACCCCAGGTCGATTCAGTCCCTGCCCTCTACACAGAATGCGATTTCCGTTTTGATTTGGGGCGATTTAAATTTTGCTTCTGCAGCAAGAAGGATTGATCCAGAGTGACCCTACCTTTATTGTGCAATATTTTAGAGTGCTTTTAATTCTCAATATATTTTAAAATCGCATTGTTTGGAATCTGGGCTGTCCTCAGGGAACCGATGATTGGCCACAGGTGGTCATGTGACAAACTTGCCATAAAGGAGAAGCCACTAATTTCTCTCAACGTCTTGGATTTTTTTTCTGCCTTCTTCGATCCCCCCCCCTTCAAGAAAAGAAAGGATTTTTTCTTCCCTCCTCTGACTTCTTGGATCCTTTCCCCCCCTTCAAGAAAACAAACAAAGAATCTCCATTTGCCTCCCCCCCTCTTCTGAGCCTCCCTAACCACGTGCAGAAGACTTCCCTGTTTCAATGGGGAGGGGGGGGAGAGGAAGACTCGAGTTCAAAGCGATCTGAATTCAACAGCATTGACAATGGAATAAACAAAGTAAGTGCAGACTCTGCCCTGCATGATGATGGACACAGGAAACTGCCTTCTAGTGCATCAAACATTTGGTCCATCAAGGTCAATATTGTCTGCTCAGACTGGCAGTGGCTCTCAAGGTCACAGGCAGAGGTCTTTCACATCACCTAATGCCAGATTTTTTTAAATGGAGACATTGGAGATGGAACCTGGGACCTTCTGCATGCCAAGCAGATGCTCTACCACTCAGCCACAGCCCCTTCCAAAGCCAAACTTACTTTTCCAAGATATAGTACAAGATTTGTTAGGAAGGGAGTGGGGCAGGGACTCCAGTCTTACTCAGGCAGTTCTTGTTTTGCCTTTCTTGGTTACTCTTGGCTTCCTGCCCCACACAGCCTTGACACGGGAGATAAAGCATCACTGGTTGCACCTACATCCCCCAAAGGTGTGATGTGTCATGGAACCTATGCCTGCACAACATCACACTGTGTGTTGATATCTATAGCAGCCAATGATTAAAGCGCTATCACCAACACCACAACTCAGTGACGTCTGAGTCATAGCAAAGCTTGACGGTCACCGCAAGGCACCCACAAGCCTGCCCTCCTATCATACCATACCATGTTTGTGATTGGATGAGCAGCAATTCTAAACATTCTACAGCATTCGTAGTTGGAGGACTCTTTAGGTGCTGTACTAGAAGAAGAAGAGTTGGTTCTTATATGCTGCTTCTCTCTACCCGAAGGAGTCTCAAAACGGCTTACAGTCGCCTTCCCTTTCCTCTCCCCACAACAGACACCCTGTGAGGGAGGTGAGGCTGAGAGAGCCCTGATATTACTGCTCAGTAAGAACAGCTTTCTCAGTGCTGGCTGCATGTGGGGGAGCGGGGAATCAAACCCGGCTCGCCAGATTAGAAGTCCACACTCCTAACCCCTACACCAAGCTGGCTCTCTAGTGTTAGACTGTTTTGTGTTGGAAGAAAGGGAGACTTGGAACAGACAGGATGCATTTGAGGATGTACTTAGTTCTTTCCACTTCCATTGCTCCTGGGTATTCTTACTGCTCTTTGGTTTTGGCAATTGATGTAGTGGTTAACCTGTCTCATTTGTGATCTGGTAATCCTTCTTCCATACAACCCTTGTGTTGGTTGAAATCTGAAGAGCTGGGTTTGATTCCCTGCACCTCCACATGCAGTTAGTTGGGTGACCTTGGGCTACTCACAGAGCTGAGTTAGAGCTGTTCTTACAGAGCAGTTCTGTCAGAGCTCTCTCAGCCCCACCTACCTCACAGGGGAGAGGAAGGGAAAGCAATTGTAAGCTGCTTTGAGACTCCTTTGGGTAGTGAGAAGCAGGGTATAAAACCAACTCTTCTATATTCCCATAAATAATTGCCATTTTCTACAGATGATTTTAAAGTTCAAATTCCTTCTTACATTTTGGAGTTCTGAATCACTTGGTTATTTTTCCGAAGAGGAACTAATGCATTAGGAATCTTCCCTTGTTATAATTTGTTTTGTTTTTAATTTTATGTACCGTAATAAACATGCTCACTTTTCTCCAGTGCTCATATCTGTTATTGCACCAATGAATGACTGCAAAAGAGCAATCTTTGTGCAATAGCACACATGAGTGTATCAAGACTGTTTTGTGCAGTGTTTGCCCACTAAGCAACATGTATGTCAGAAAAGCATGCTGGCAAACATTCTTACAGTCACAATGTAACAACAGCCAGATTCCCCCCCCCCCCTCACACACACACTCTTTTATCTATTCACACATTAGTAAAGCTGGAGGAATAATTAAAACAAAGCCTAAAAAAAACCCTTACAAATACAACAGAACAACCAAAAGCTGTGGCAAACTGTGTCTAATTCAATTCGGGAAATACTTTGAAACATTCTCCTGGAACGGAAAAGAATCTGTTTATTCCTAAACACAGTGGGGAAGAGTAGTTGACGGAACTGAACAGAACCGCTTGACTAACATACTAAAATAGACATGGAAGAGTATGTTACTGTCTGATATTATTTCATGGCAAGTTTATGATCCCCCCATCTTCTGAACAGGCCTGGGGCAGGCATATGCTGCTCCATTCCCCTCCCTGCAGTTAAATTAAAATGAGATTACTTACCTCTCTGGACTCCAGTGGCTACCATGCACAATGAGCTCAGCCAGGACCATTTGTATGGCCAGGGCCCCTCCCCTTCCCATACCTTTCAGGCCCACTATTGGCCATTCTAGAAGGAGGGGGCTCGATATGGCCATATATGGTCATATTGATCGCCCTCCTTCCCAAAATGGCCAATATGACCATGTATGGTAATATTAATTTTAAAATTATATATATAAATATAAAAATTAACTCACACCCAACTGACAAAGTCCTTCCAGGAGCATCAGGAAACCCTGGTTGAGAAAGCATGCCTTAGATGGTCTAATGTTGTTCACATTGCTTTGCAATCCTAGTCTTATTACATGGCTCAATTATTTCCTTTTGCTGACTAATTGCACATTTTAACATCCTGTACATAAAATCAAAGGGTGGGAAATATCCACAAATAGAAGAGGATCTGATTTTGCCACCCACCTCCCATAGTGTGGACTTCCAATTCCTCCTTCCAATTTCTCCACCCCCTCCTTCCTTCTTTGTTTCTTTCCTTCTTCCTTCCATCTGTTTGATGTAGTGGTTAGGAGCGCGGACTTCTAATCTGGTGAGCCGGGTTCGATTCCCTGCTCCCCTACATGTAGCCAGCTTGGTGACTTTGGCCTCGCCACGGCACTGATAAAGCTTTTCTGACGGAGCAGTAATATCAGGGCTCTCTCAGCCTCGCCCACCTCACAGGGTGTCTGTTGTGGGGAGAGGAAAGGGAAGGCAAACGTAAGCCACTTTGAGACTCCTTTGGGTAGACCAGCGGCACATAAGAACCAACTCTTCTTCTTCTTCTTCTTCTTCTTCTTCTTCTTCTTCTTCTTCTTCTTCTTCTTCTTCTTCTTCTTCTTCTCCAGGCTTCGATCTGGAGGTTCACAATACAGCTGTCTGCACATGAAGGAGTGGGGGATCAGACCTGACCCTTGAGATTAGAGTCTGATACTCTTTAACCACTTCACCATGTTGGATCTCAAGACTGAGCAGGGTGAGGAAGGCCAGTACCCCGGAGGGACACAGTGCAGGCCTGCTTCCCAGCACCTGTTGCATTCCTGGGTCCAGTGGGCTTTGCCCTTATAGTATAGTAAGTATAAATCAAATAAAAGGGTAGAAAATTTCCACTAATCGAAGAGGGTGTGATTTTTACCATCCCCCTCTCCCACAGTGTAGACTTCTGATTTCTTCTCTTGTCGCTTCTGGGGAGGTCCCTTTCCCTCTAGCACAGCACTTAGGGAGACAAGGGAGCCCTGATCTATTTATTTCTGCCAGCCCTTGTGTCAGCAGAGATTTTCCAAGGGATCCAGCCAGTTTTTCTACTGCTGAAAAAGAGAAGACCACCAAAAGGACTATGCTGGGGATTGTGAGACAGACAAAAGCGATTTAGGACAGGAACTCCGACAAAAGACTGAGTGAAAATGCCGTCTGGATCCAGTCCAAAGACTGTAACCTACTGAGCAACCTTCTCCCAGCAGGATAATATTGTTCTTGTAAGCTGGTGCTGCACAGAGATCCTGAGTTTTGACTATTTGTTAAAGAAGAACTGCTGCCTCTTATAAATGCTCCAGATAGACTGAGAGGGGAATGTCAGCAGGCTTGCAACTCCTGGCAAAACACACATTCAAAGAAAGTTATGTTCTTCCTGTCAAATAAGAAAGCCAGTGATTTCTAGCTGTTTCCTGCTGTGACACAGGAAGCGGGAGAACAATTTGCTAATGCCAAAGAGAACAAAAAATGACTGTCACTTTGGCAAGCATAGCACACAACTCTTTCTGAACCTGCCTTCTCCCCTTACAGCAGAATGGCAACATAATGAAAATCGACTGCAATCAGGTATACAGGTGGCCAAATTCTCTCTCTCTGTTCTTGTGGGGGTGTTTGACTTTTCAAAATGGAGTGCTTTGGAAAGGGGGGCAAAAATGATGGACTATCTCATGTGAAATAATTCAGCTGTTATCATCTAACACAGAGATATCGATCTCATGTATGACGAGGGCCAGCTATGACTCGCCCATGTCATGTGTGCCATGAAATGCAATGCCAAGTACTGGAAATACAAACTTTATAAATGACAGACGCTGGTAAGCTCCGAGTTGGTTTACTCTTACTGCAAGGCCTGTGGCAGCCTTTCTCAACTTGTTTACTGTCGAGGAACCCCTGAAACATTCTACAGGCTTCGAGAAACTTCAGAAGTGGCGGGATCGTGCAGAATAAGGTTGGGAAGCAGAGCTGTGGACACGCTCACCCAGGGCCCCTCCTCTTTCTACCCCCTCCGGGCCCATCATTGGCCATTTTGTGAGAGGGGTCAACGAGACCATATTTGGT